>NC_090031.1:31199215-31536715 GCF_037176765.1 Anolis sagrei
TGACCAGAGCTCTAAAGTGATTGCTCCCAAAGAGCTTTTGACAAGATGAGGACTCAAAGTTCTTGACCCCGCTCTTACCACTATCCCACTTTGGTTCTCTCTTTGTGACCCACAGCAAGCTGAAGTTTCAGCTCTGTCCCACTTTGTATCCCACTGCCAAAGAAAAGAAAGATGTCTTATATAACCATCACAACCAGCAAAACACTTTCTAGTGTTGTCAGGCGAGAGCAAGCCGCCTCCCTGAGTTCTTGAAGTTCTCGGGCTTTGACAAATCCTGTCGCACATTCACCCCGGGCTCCATCTACTCATCAATGTTGGGGAGGTTTTGAGGGACTGCGAACAAGGGACTTGATTAAAATCTAATGCAACCAAAACTCTTCTCTGAAGAGAAAATCCAATCCATTTCCAGTGAAGCAGAAGTGAAGAAAAAATCAAACAGCTTCCCTTGAGGTACAACGCGGCTGCCTCTGCTCAGTGCCGCTGCGTCTAAGGTGAAGTGGTAAGTGTCAGTCATCCTTACAAATCCCCAAGGTGATAGCTTCACTTTTATAGCCTTCAACATACTTTGACAGTCAAGTAAAAACTTAAAGGTCAGCACTACTTGCTAAGGACAAGCTAAACACGGGAAAATCACTTTGGATTCTTCCTTTTTTCTTCGTCGTCTTCTTCCTTTTGCTTTGGATCTGAAAAGTTAAACTAGCGAGCGTAAAAAAAAAAAAAGTGGAAAGTTTGTCTTTGTCCCGAATATTTTTTTCTGAAGGTTTCACCGAAGGGCATATTTAAATCGGTGCCAGAGTATGGAGATAAAATGTCACACCAGTCGCGATGATACGCCACCCGCAAGCCCCGAGTTTGAACTTTGGCGTGACCGCATTACCGCCGTCTGGCAAAGGTATTTTACAAGGCTGTGTAAAACTGTGGGTAGCCTCCAGCACCCTCAAACTGGCAATTTCCTTTTAATATCTCTCTACTGTAACTAGGAGCTATAGAGTTATGGAGTGGCAGTAATGTTGGGAAAGCAGCATTTTTGCCGCATTGGCAAGAAGCAATGCTAGCATTACAGCGGAAACCAGGGAACCTGGGGCTCTGCAGATGTTGCTGGACTTCACTTCCCATAATTCAGGACCACAGGACATATCAGTTGAAGCTCAAGGGAGGTGGAGTATAACAACGCCAGGAAAAGATACAGTTTCCCCCATGGTTACCAAAGTGAAAAAAGCTTCATAGAATCCTAGAGTTGGAAGATACCTCATGGGCCATCCAGTCCAACCCCATTTTGCCAAGAAGCATGAAAATTGCATTCAAAGCACCCCCGACAGATGGCCATGCAGCTTCTGTTTAAAAGCTTCCAAAGAAGGAGCCTCTACCACATTTCAGGGCAGGGAGTTCCACTGCTGAACATCTCTCACAGTCAGGAAGTTCTTCCTCATGTTCAGATGCAATCTCCTTTCTTGTAGTTTGAAGCCATGGCTCCATGGCATCCTAGTCTCCAGAGCAGCAGTAAACAAGTTCACTCCCTCCTCCCTATGACTTTCTCTCACGTATTTATACATGGCCCTCATCATGTCTCCTCTCAGCCTTCTCTTCTTCAGGCTAAACATGCTCAGCTCTTTAAGCCGCTCCTCATAGGGCTTGTTCTCCAGACCCTTGATCATTTAAGTCAACTCATTTGAGATGCAGGAGGAGAGTTATATGAATACTGTGGCTGCTCAAAAGACAAATAGATGGGTCCAAGAGCAAATCAAACTAAGAAGCAAAGATGATTAAACTCCCTCCCCAGCAATGTTAGATCAGCCCCCTCCCTCCTGACCTTCTGCAAGAGAATAAAAATGTGGTTTTGTGGCCAAGCCTTTGTGCCATAGATAGACTTCTAACAATGTGCAATTACCATTGGAATGGCTTAGATTATGCTCGTTGGTTATGTGTCTAACTTTGAATGCATTGTTTTTAAATATTTTAATTTTTGATGTACTTTTAAATTCTATTTTAATATTTATTTTGTGTTTTAGGGCATCCAATTGTTGCCTGTATGTAAAGCCACTTTAATCCCCTCCGGGGTGAGAAAGGCAGGGTAGAATTGTCATAAATCTATATAAATAAAAATGTTATGTTCGTTTGTGGGATTAATGTAACTCAAAAACCACTGGACGAATTGACACAAAATTTCGACACTATAGCCCTAACAGACCAACGAGTGACCATCACTCACAAAAAAACCCCAAAAACAGCAGCAAGGACTTAAAAACCCAAAAAAAGCTAAATGACGAAAAGCTAAATGATGACACAGAAAAAAAAGGGAAGAGGGAGGGAAGAAAGGAAGGAGAGAAAGAAAGAAAGAGCAAAGGAAGGAAGGAAAGAGGTAGAGAAGGAAGAAAGGAGAGAAGGAAAGAAGGAAAGGGAAGGAAGGAAAGAGGAGGGAAAGGAGAGAAAGAGGGAGGGAAGGTTGGCCACAGCAATGCATGGCAAGTACAGCTAGTCAATACATAAATAAATAAGTTGTAAATCAGAATTCCTCTTCTTTTAGAAGGGACTGACCTGACACTAGCACTCTACTAGACGAGAGGATGAATGAGAGTTACTTTGAGGACTCAAAATGGGAAAATGAGGCAAATACAGGCATTCACATACCTTGACAGACAGCAAAGAGCTGCTGTTGGCTGGAAGGGGGCAGGAGCCACTGAATCTGATTGATTCCTCATTAGGGCATTGAAGGAGCTGGGGCCGTGAACTTCAAAACCTTTCGCATCATTAACAAAATTCAGAAGCAGTGAAATGTGCAACCAAATCAATGTACACAATGTTCATGAATTAGGGTTGCTGGACCCGGAGAAATCTACAGTTTTCAGTTAGCATTTGAATCAGAGAGTCTATTATTTATTTATTTATTTATTTATTTATTTATGACATTTATATGCCGCCCTTCTCACTCTGAAGGGGACTGAGAGCATCTTACAAGATATATATGTATAAGGTAAGGTAATCAGGGCATAGGGTTACAGCCTGTGTTGGATGGGGCCACACTCCCCCTGAAGATGCAGGTTCGCAGCTTGGGTGTGATCCTGGACTCATCGCTGAGCCTGGAACCCCAGGTTTCGGCGGTGACCAGGGGAGCATTTGCACAGCTAAAGCTTGTGCGCCAGCTGCGCCCATACCTTGGGAAGTCTGACTTGGCCACGGTAGCCCACGCTCTGGTTACATCCCGTTTAGACTACTGCAACGCTCTCTACGTGGGGTTGCCTTTGAAGACAGCTCGGAAGCTCCAACTAGTCCAACGCTCGGCAGCCATGATTTTAACAGGAGCGGAGCGCAGGGAGCATACAACCCCCCTGTTGCGCCAACTCCACTAGCTACCAATCTGCTACCGGGCTGAATTCAAAGTGCTGGCGTTGGCCTTTAAAGCCCTAAACGGTTCCGGCCCTAGCTACCTATCTGACCGCATCTCTGCCTATGAACCCACGAGGAGTTTGAGATCTTCCGGGGAGACCCTGCTCTCGATCCCGCCTGCTTCTCAAGCTCGGCTGGCGGGGACGAGAGATAGGGCCTTCTCGGTGGTGGCTCCTCGGCTGTGGAACGCCCTTCCTACGGACATTAGACTAGCACCATCTCTAATGGTATTCCGCAAAAAGGTGAAGACCTGGATGTTTGTGCAGGCGTTTGAGTAATTTAGTGCAATCTGGTAATGGAACATAGGAATGGAACAATGGACGACGAACCTGGACTATGCTTGGATGATGAGAAGAAGATACAGCGGTATATAAGCAAAGTAAATAATAATAATAAATAATCCCCTGACATTAAGTCCAGTCATGTCTGACTCTGGGGTGTGGTGCTCATCTCAATTTCTAAGCCGAAGAGCCAGCGTTGTCCGTAGACACCTCCAAGGTCATGTGGCCGGCATGACTGCATGGAGCGCCGTTACCTTCCCGCCGGAGTGGTACCTATTGATCTACTCACATTTGCATGTTTTCGAACTGCTAGGTTGGCAGAAGCTAGGGCTGACAGCAGAAGCTCACACCGCTCCCCGGAATCGAACCTGCGACCTTTCGATCAACAAGCTCAGCAGCTCAGTGCTTTAACCCACTGCGCCACTGGGGGCCCCTATATATGTATACAATATGTTATATTATTAGCATAGTAAAATATCAATATAATAAATTACTATATTGTACTATAGCATTATATTGTAATATTATTAGTAATATTACATGTAATATCTATCTATCTATCTATCTATAAATGTTCTATTCATTTGTGGGATTAACATAACTCAAAAACCACTGGACGAATTGACACCAAATTTGGACTCAAGACACCTCTCAGGTCAACGAGCTACCATCACTCATAAAAGACTGAAAAACACAGCAGAAGGGACTTAAAAAGCCAGAAAAGCAAAAAGACAGCACATGCGTAAAAAACAGCTCCCCCAGCAAACAAAACACAATAGCACAATAGCATATCTTCTGGACTACAGCTCACAGCATCCCCAAAACCAGGCCCTTTAGGAGAGGAGGATGATCCATATGCACTGCTTCCAAGCTACGAGCTTTCTTCTCTTTGGATTTCTTTGAGAGCATCCCGATCCCTGCGTACTTCCAATTTCCTATTCCTTGACTGCAACTCCCAACAATCTTCCATATAGATAAGATAGATTAAATAGGGACAGGTAGGTAGGTAGGTAAATTGATCAGGAGGACTGCTGGGAGTTGCAGTTGAAGAATAGTTAGAGAAGAAAGGAGGGAAAGAAAAAGGAAAGAAAAAGGGGGGAAGGAAGGGAAGAGGAAGAGAAGGAAGGAAGGAAGGAAGGAAGGAAGGAAGGAAGGAAGGAAGGAGGGAAAGAAAAAAAGGAAAGAAAGAGGGAGGGAAGGTTGGCCACAGCAACATGTGGCGGGTACAGCTAGTAAAATATATAATTATAATATCATATTATTATTATGAGTAGTAGTGTATTGCATTACATTGTGTTTTCGGTATTGATGGGCATGGCCTCATGTAAGCCGCCCCGAGTCCCCCTGGGGGAGATGGAGCGGGGTATAAATAAAGTATTATTATTATTATTATTATTATTATTATTGCATTATAATATTATAAATATTATATGTATATACAATATATTATATAACTTTATATCGTATTATTAGCAGATATAATATAATATATTATTAGCATATATAATATTATATTATTAGCCTATATATTTATTCATTTCTATTTGAAGAGAAAAGCCAAGGATCCTATAATTTATTTTCAACTAGCTGTCCCCTGCCACACGTTGCTGTGGCCCAGTCTGTGTATATACGCCATGTGTGTGTGTATATGTGTGTATATATTTGTGTATATGTGTGTTTGTGTGTGTATATATATGTGGTTTTGCACATGCCTTGTAATGTATATTTTGTTTTTTGGCTTTTTAAGTCCCTTCTGTGTTTTTCAGTGTTTTTATGAGTGATGGTCACTTGTTTGCCTGAGAGGTGTCTTGTGTCCAAATTTGGTGTCTATTTGTCGAGTGGTTTTTGAGTTATGTTAATCCCACAAACGAACATTACATTTTTATTTATATAGACTACTAGCTGTCCCCTGCCACGCGTTGCTGTGGCCCAGTCTGGTAATCTGGAAAATAAAGTAATGAGAAAGTGTTGGTTTCTAATATACGTAATCTCTTTCTGCTTGTGGGTAAGCAGTATTTCTTGCTGTTTCTTTGTCAGTGGTGATGTGGAGCGTGTCTGGTTTGCCCACCCTGGAACATGCAACATATCATTGTCCATTTTTAAGGGTCCCTTTCAAATCTATGATACTATATCTGTGTGTGAATCATATCTATCTATATCTATGTCTGGATGGCTCTTTGTCAGGAGGACTTGATTACGTTTTCTTGCCCTGGTGAAGGGAGTTGGATTGGATGGCCTTAGTATTTTCTGTTGGTCATGGGGGTTCTGTGTGGGAAGTTTGCCCCAATCCTGTCATTCGTAGGGTTCAGAATGCTCTTTGATTGTAGGTGAACTGTGAATCCCAGTGACTACAACTCCCAAATGTCAAGGTCTATTTCCCCCAAACTCCATCTGTGTCCTTATTTGGGCGTATTGAGTGCTTGTGCCAAGTTTGGTCCAGATCCATCATTGTGCTCTTTGGATATAGGTGAACTACAACTCCCAAACTCAAGGTCAATGCCCACCAAACCCTTCCAGTATTTTCTGTTGGTCATGGGAGTTCTCTGTGCCAAGTTTGTTTCAATTCCATCGTTGGAGTTCAGAATGCTCTTTGATGTAGGTGAACGATAAATCCCAGCAACTACACCTCCCAAATGACAAAATCATAATTTTTTGAGTGATGGTCACTCCTTGCGTTGTGAGACGTTTTGTTGCCAAATTTGGTGTGATTTCGTTCATTGGTTCTTTTGTTTTTAAGGTACTCATTATGCACAGAGCATTTTTATATAGATAGATATATGATTCAATCAAAGCATGGGGAAAAACGTGTTTGGACTACAACTCCCAGAACCCTCAGCCAGCATGGCCAGTAGCTACACTGGAAGCTGTAGTTTAAAAAGGAACGTTCCCAAGCACCAGACTCTTTATATAGAGGCACAGACTCAGTCTTTTTTTCCTCCCTGCAAGTGCCTCTTACTGGATTACAGTCTCTTAAGAGGCGCCTGGGAAAGGTGGAAGTGAGGAAAATCCTCTTTGGGAACATGAGCTTAAGGTTTGCACTTCAGAGTCGCCCATTATCAACATCTCACAGTGCGTTTCCTCATTTCCAGGTCCCGGTGGTAAGAGCGGTAAATCACACGCCGAGCTCACCAAGCCACGCTTGGCTCCAAAAATCACATTTTCCAACCTCAATATTGAAGTCCCAGAGGTGAGCAGAGGAAATCTGGTCGCAGCCAAAGAAGTCATTTTTTTGGCCCGGGACGGCATTTTCCTGCTTCTTCCGAGCCAAACCCTGACCCGCTGAGAGGGGACCAGAGCTTTGTGCTGGAGCCTTCACAGCCTTCTCTTTATTTCAGTCGTAACAGCCAACTTCTGGAGGCTGCAGAGACGTATTTCCATAAGGCACAAACTAATGGGGAGATGTGGCTTTTCAAAAAGACCTCTTTTCTTCCATTATGGATGCATGATTAAGGACGGAGCAACTGCCTAATTGCATAAATAACCATGCTGTGTTTGGTGAGAGGAGAAGACCCTGGTCAAAATTTACCCAAATTGAGTTATTTATTTGTTCAGTCCGTCCAACTCTTGGTGACCTCCTGGACCAGGCCAGAGCTCCCCATCGGCATTGCCACCCCCAGTTCCTTCAAGGTCAAGCCAGTCACTTCAAAGATGCCATCTATCCACCTTGCCCTTGGTCGGCCCCTCTTCCTTTTTGCTTCCGTTTTCCTCAGCATCATTCTCTTTTCCAAGCTTTCCTGTCTTCTCATTACGTGGCCAGAGTACTTCCTCTTTGCCTCTACTATCCTTCTTTCCAATGAGCAGTCGGGCATTATTTCCTGGAGGGTGGACTGGTTGGATCTTCTCGTGGTCCAAGGCACTCTCAGACTTTTCCTTCAACACCACAGTTCAAAAGCGTCTCTCTTCCTTCGCTCACCCTTCCTTATGGTCCAGCTCTCCCATCAATAGGTTATTAATGGGAATACCATTGCTTTAACTATGTGGATCTTCGTTGCCAGTGTGATGTCTCTACTCTTCACTATTTTATTAAGACTGAACATTGCTCTTTTCCCAAGAAGGAAATGTCTTCTGATTTTGTCTGCAGTAATCTTCATGCCTAGAAATACAAAGTCTATTACAGCCTCCATGTTTTCTCCCTCTATTTGTCAGTTATCAATCAGTTTGGTTGCCATCATCTTGGGTTTTGTGATGTTTCACTGCAACCCAGCTTTTGCTCTTTCTTCTTTCACCTTGGTTAGAAGTCTCCTCAGCTCCTCTTTGCTTTCGGACAACAAAGTAGTATCATCTGCATATCTAAGGTTGTTCATGTTTTGTCCAGTAATTTTAGCTCTAGTCCTGGATTCCTCAAGCCCCGCGTCACATGATGTGTTCTGCATACAAGTTTCATAGGTCGAGGGAGAGTAGACGGCCCTGCCATACTCTTTTTCCAATTTTGAACCGTCTGTTGTTCCGTGGTCTGTTCTTCTTGTTGCTACCTGGTTGTCCTACAGACTCCTCAGGAGACAGACAAGGTGATTTGGTCTCCCCATCCCACCAAAAACTTGCCACAGTATGATCCACACAGTCAAAGGCTTTTATACTGTTTTTATACAGTTTTATATTGTTTTATACTGTTTATACTGATTTATATTGTTATTATTATATTACTGTTAATTGTATATTTATGTTTTGATGTGGGCACCATGGGGTGCCACTTTGTTAGCCGTCCTGAGTCCCTCTGCGGAGGTTGAGAAAGGACGGGATATAAAAGCCCTAAATAAATAATAATAAATAAATAGAGTAGTCAATAAAACAGAAATAGATGTTTTTTTTCTGAAACTTCCTGCTTTCCTCCATTATCCAGCGGATGTTGGCAATTTGGTCTCTTGATCTTCTGCCTTTCCTAAACCCACCTTGTAGCTCTGGCTATTCTCGCTCCATGTCTTGCTGGAGTCTACCTTGTAGGATCTTGAGCATTACCTTACTGGTATGAGAAATATGTGCCATTGTACCCAAATATGCCCCAAATAATGCCCTTTTAATAACAATTCTTTATACACCTACACAGAACTTAAATCCAGCTCTTATTCCCAATTACAGCCGGCCCGCTGAATCAATGGGGTTTATAAAGGAGCCGTGGTAGCTCAGCAGGTCAAGCCGCTAGCTGCAGAAAAACTTGCTGGCCAGAAGATTGACAGTTCGAACTCACGGGTTGGGGTGAGCTACCGCTGTCAGCCCTTTGCTTCTGCCAACCTAGCAGTTGGAAAACATGCAATGTGAGTAGATCAATAGATATCGCCTCGGTGGGAAGGTAAACGGCTCCCTGCAGCCATGCCGGCAAAAACAACCATGAGGGTATATGCACAACAGGCTTCTCGGCATGGAAAATGGAAGAAGATCAGCTCCCCATGGCCAGAGTTGAGCATTGCCTCCAGACACTGGAGATGGAACAAGAAATCTTTGCCATTGTTTGTGTTTTGTATGTCATTTTTCACTGTATACAAGGCACTGTAATCCCCCCAGGGGTGAGAAAAGCGGTATAAAAATACTGCAAATAAAATAAATAGAAATAAATAATCCGCTCTGAGTCCCTTTGAGTAGATACAGCAGAATATAAATAAGGTGTATTGTTGTTGTTGTTGTTGTTATATAGGTGTTGACTTGCCATTTAACAATGAGTTCTCCTCTAACTAAGATAAACCAACACATTTTCAGCCAGAGACTATAGGGAAATGAAGATTTCCTTAAAAAGTTATCTAAACTAATAAGACCATCTGTGACGTGCTTAAAGCCAACCACTTACATATGGCCGCTCACAAGTTATAAAAGAATTATTGGAGGGATTTTAAAATATGAGATTCTGTAGAGAATGTATCCTTCCGCGTAGACTATATGACCAGTCAACTTATGGTGACCCCAAGAATTTCATAGGGTTTTCTTAGGCAAGGAATATGCAGAGCTGGGGTGATATCATTCTTCCTAAGCAAAATGTCTCAATGTTGCCAGCTCCACAACAATACATGCTGTTATTTATGTAGAATCTCAGGGGCAATATACTGTTACTTTAGGTAAATGGAAGAGAAGCCTTTAAACCCGGTGCCTTTAAGGAATACACACCCTTCTAACAAATATATTAAAATTTAGTTCTGAAAGATAGATAAAGGTTAACAAATAAAAGAGAAACACCAGAGAATGGAATCATGTGGCCCTCCAGCTACTGTTGGACTGCAACTCCCAGCATTCCTCATGGCTTCCCACTTGTTTTATTTATCCAAGAGGTTATACCCCAGATTTCTAGCATGAATTTTCATAGCACGAAGCAATGTCCTACCTGAAGGTCCTTCACATTTGGGAAGGGAATTCCTATCGTTATAACTGCCCGGGCGTTGTCATCTGAGAAATCCAGGCCTTCACTGACTTTGCCTCGACAGACAGCAATAAGCAGTGCACCACCTGAAATGGAAACAAAAGGAGGTAACATTAGCATGAGATGGATTATAAGTTTGCTGTGTTAATTCAGGGACAGGGCTTCCATTTTAAAATGTCTAGAACACAACATAGTAGCCCTGTTACATTTGTTATGTGATGCAAACTAACAGAATTTAATCCCAATTTAAATTATCAAAGGCTTTTTCTGCACCTAAAAATAATACAGCTGCTTCTTACTCAGGTGCTGCAGTCAAACAATATCTTGAGGGCTCGATCCAAAATCTCACCTCAAGCAGGAAGAGGATAATGCTTCACTCATTGTCTTCCCTTTCTATTTCCCCATTTCCACTTGGACCACTTACCTTTCCCTTCCTTACACTTGATGGCATCATAGTAGATTTGGAGCAGCTCATCAAAGTCAGCCTTGTCTCCTCCTTTGGGTTCCACTATCACCGTCTTGATCAGCTCAAGCTTCTCCCATAAGTCAGTGTGCAGCCAGCGATCTTTTAGTTTATCCAACATCTGAAAGAAGAGCCCCAAATGGAAGAATAGAAATCAAAATGAAAGGATTCACAAGTGTAAGTGAATATCATATATGCATGCATGCAATGAGGTGTACAAATAAAAACCAAGCATTCACTTCACAGCTGTCAGACATACAGTAGCACATTTCCCACACCCTTCCTAAACAGGGACTTGGTTTATCATGACAATGCTAAACGGTAAAGGTTTTCCCTTGACATTAAGTCCAGTCGTGTCCGACTCTGTGGGGTGGTGCTCATCTCTATTTTTTAAGCCTCCAAGGTCATGTGGCTGGCATGACTGCACTGAGCACCATTACCTTCCTGTATTGATCCACTCACATTTTCATTTTTTTGAATTGCTAGGTTGCCAGAAGCTGGGGCTTACAGTGGGAGCTCACCCTGGTCCCTAAATTCAAACCATTGACCTTTCGGTCAGCAAGTTCAGCAGCTTGGCGGGTTAATGCACCACCAGGGGCTCCTTATTACAACTGTAAAATTTGGTTAGGTCAAGGAATATAACAACAACAACAACAACAACAACAACAACAACAACAACAACCTTACTGGGATCTGCATGTATTATTCGCCGATACATCACAGTCCTAGACACTTGGGAAGCGTCCGATGTGTGATCCAATACAACACCCAGCAGAGTGATCTTTTAAATAATAATAATAATAATAATAATAATAATAATAATACATTTATACCTCGCCATCATCTCCCCAAGGGGACTCAGGGCGGCCAACAGTTACAGCAAAATAGATATACAACATAAAAATACATCAATAAAATATAATAAAAATAAAAACACTAAAAAAATTAAAAACAAATAAAAACAAAGTAAACACACAATGTAATATAAAATCACAATAATTGAATATAATTATTGGTCTGGTCTGGGCCAGTTGCAAAGATTAAAAGTTTAAAAACTTCAGGTGAGATGTGTAGTGTAGTGTTCACTGGAGGCTAAGGTAGCACGAGATCAGCTTCGTTTGGCTGCCGTGGGGGAAAGAGAAGCCTTAAAAAGCTCTGAAAAGCCAAAATTATTTCCAGGCTTATGGATAACAGAGAAATGCAACGCACATCCTCCACTTTCTGGCCTCTGGAGGCCTGCATTCAAAGCCACTTCTGGATTCTCAATAGCGCTGGATGTCTCAGGGATAATGACTTCTGTGTTCGTAAACTTGTGCACAGCACACCAGTGCAAACTTTTCACATGACTTAAAGTATCCTGAAAAGAGCCTAATAAGAGGTAATGAGCAGTGAGTAACACTGTCAATGCTCACCAAACCCTTCCAGTATTTTCTATTGGTCATGGGAGTTCTGTGTGCCAAGTTTGGCCCAATTCTATCATTGGTAGGGTTAAGAATGCTCTTGGATTGCAGGTGAACTATAAATCCCAGCAACTACAACTCCCAAATGTCAAGCTCTATTTTCCCCAAACCCCACTAGTGTTCACATTTGGGCATATTGAGTATTCATGCCAATTTTGGTCCAGATTCATCATTATTTGAGTCCACCGTACTCTCTGGATGTAGGTGAACTATAACTCCAAAACCCAAGGTCAATGCCCACCAAACCTTCAAGTATTTTCTATTGGTCATAGGAATTCTGTGTGCCAAGTTTGATTCAATTCCATCGTTGGAATGCTCTTTGATTATATGTGAACTATAAATCCCAGCAACTACAACTCCCAAATGACACAATCAATCCCACCCCAACCCCACCAGTTTTCAAATTTGGGCGTATCAAGTATTTGTGCCAAATTTGGTCCAGTGAATGAAAATACATCCTGTATATCAGATATTTACATTACGATTCATAACAGTAGCAAAATTACAATTATGAATAGTTTTATGGTTGGGGGTCACCACCACATAGGGAACAGTATTAAGGGGTGACAGCATTAGGAAGATTGAGGACCACTAAACTAGGGGTATAGGCTAGGAACCCCATAATGAAAGTATGTTGCAGATATTTGATCTGAATTGGAGCCTTTTTAACAGCTTGTTTATTTTAACTTATGTTGTACTGTATGTGTATGTCAAACTTTTTTGATATGGCCAATCGGCCAATCAATAAAACGTATTACCATAATGAAAGTAGACAAACCTAAGGACCAAGCTGGCTACTGATCTTGGCTACCATCACAAATGAGGCCTTGGTGATAGTTGCCTTATTTGAATGTACCACATCTGGATTTAACGGAGACTGGACCAAAAGATCTAGATCCAGGGAAGTCATGCTCCCCATGCTCTATTCTGCTTTGGTTAGACCACACCGGGAATATTGTGTCCAATTCTGGGCACCACAATTGAAGGGAGATGTTGACAAGCTGGAATGTGTCCAGAAGAGGGCGACTAAAATGATCAAGGGTCTGGAGAACAAGCCCTATGAGGAGCGGCTTAAAGAGCTGGGCATGTTTAGCCTGAAGAAGAGAAGGCTGAGAGGAGACATGATGAGGGCCATGTATAAATATGTGAGAGGAAGTCCTAGGGAGGAGGGAGCAAGCTTGTTTTCTGCTGCCCATAGGACGCAATGGAGCAATGGCTTCAAACTACAAGAAAGGAGATTCCATCTGAACATTAGGAAGAACTGATTAATTGTGAGAGCTGTTCAGCAGTGGAACTCTCTGCCCTGGAGTGTGGTGGAGGCTCATTCTTTGGAAGCTTTGAAACAGAGGCTGGATGGCCATCTGTCGGGGGCGCTTTGAATGCAATTTTCCTGCTTCTTGGCAGAATGGGGTTGGACTGGATGACCCATGAGATCTCTTCCAACTCTATGATTCTATGAAAATGAGCTCTTCCAACTACCAATTGTATATTGCATGCGGCCTGGCTACAGCTGGATCGCTGTGCTCCGAAATTTCTGGGCCATTCACTTCATTTCACATTGAATCTCATAAACAATATGCACTTTTGTGCATGTGGAGAGAACACGGGAAAGACGGGAAAGGAAACGACGAGACACAACCCAGCTTTACAGTCTTGATTACTGCAGCTAGTGCTACTGAAATGACTCTAATAAACAGAGCTAAATAAAATATATTCCTGTCATGCCTCACAGGAACAGCTACCTTAACCGGAGGGTTATGCCACAGAAACAACAGCACTTTGGGTTGCAAAAGCAGAAAGAAAGTCAAGCTGAAGGTTAGAAGTCAGAGAAAGCAGCCATTAACCATCACAGCCAGCCACTTTTCCACTCAGGGGAATAATAGTTTTCACAGTGAGAAGCAGTCTATGTATGTTTTATTAAACTCTTTCGAAATGGACTCTCCCACGGTTCTGTGAATGAGACAAAGATCTCTCCCAAAGAGAACTCAGAGTGGGACTGGGGAAGGCAGGGAAAACTCTAGCTTACTCTCATCCAACAAACACTGATTAATTTTTGAAAGACATTGTTTCTGCAGAGTCGGGGAAAGCCACCAATTCGACTCTTCTGGGTCTGGTCATGTGTAACATGTTTTCGTTTCCAGCTCAAGGAATTTGGCAGCTCTAAAAACTATGCTATGAGCACAAGTGACCCAATATTTCCCACTCTCATCCCACTCAACAACTGGGAGATCAGCTATGTGGGCCATGGAAACATAAGAAACCAAGTTCTGGGCACCACAATTGAAGAGAGTATTGACAAACTGGAATATGTCCAGAGGAGGGCGACTAAAATGATCAAGGGTGTGGAGAACAAGCCCTATGAAGAGCGGCTTAAAGAGCTGGGCATGTTTAGCCTGAAGAAGGCTGAGGAGACATGATAGCCATGTATAAATATGTGAGAGGAAGTCACAGGGATGAGGGAGCAAGCTTGCTTCTGCTTCCCTGGAGACTAGGACACAATGGATCAATGGCTTCAAACGACAAGAGAGGAGATTCCATCTGAACATGAGGAAGAACTTCCTGACTGTGAGAGCCGTTCAGCAGTGGAACTCTCTGCCCTGGAGTGTGGTGGAGGCTCCTTCTTTGGAGGCTTTTAATCAGAGGCTAGATGGACATCTGTCAGGGGTGCTTTGAATGCAATATTCCTGCTTCTTGGCAGGGGGTTGGACTGGATGGCCCATGAGGTCTCTTCCAACTCTATGATTCTATGATTCTAAGTTCTCTTGACTAGAGAGAAGCTAAATAGCCCTTTGGGCTTAAACATAAGCCATAGTTTAGTGGTATAAGAATGTTTTAAGAGATCCCACATCCATTCTGCTCCACCGGAAGGAATTCGTTTATCTGTTGTCTTCTTCAGCCCATGAATAATTCAGGACCTTCCAAAAAAAGGGTAAACGATTCCAGGCCAGCTTACCTGTCCGAACATATTTCCTATGAACCACAGGAGCTTAAGGTCTGTGGGGTCGAGGCCCTGCTCTCGATCCCGCCTGCCTCACAAGTGCAATTGGCAGAGACGAAAGACAGGGCCTTCTCAGTGGTGGCCCCCTGGCTATGGAACTCCCTCTCCAGGGATATTAGATCAGCCCCCTCCCTCCTGACTTTCCAAAAAAAGTAAAGACCTGGCTCTTTGAGCAAGCTTTTGAGAATGCAGCGGAACAGATAACACGGAATTATGAATGATGAACATGGAATGGCCAGACGGTGTTACTGGATAACGTTTTTAACAGGATGACACCGCTGATTATATGCTTTAACCGTTTTTATTTATGTTTTGTTTTCTAATGTTGATTGTTTTTAATGGCACTTTTATGAATGCCTGACATCAAATTGTGCCAATCTGTAACCTGCCTTGAGTTACCATATGGCTGAGAAAGGCGGGCTATAAATATTGTAAATAAAATAAATAAATATCAAGTAGCGAACGAGAACGAAGATACCTCTGAATCTCCATGCCTACATATACAGTAATTGAATTTAAGCAAACACTGGAGTACCGGATAGGTTTTCGGTTTGTCTGCATAGTCAATTTGGTTCTCTCTCAGCCAGTGTTTCCCAGTCTGGGGGTCCGGACCCCTGGAGGGGAGTCATGAGAGGGTTTCAGAAAACACATACTTCTGATGGGCTTAGGAACCCCTTTGGCAGAGAAGGCAGAAGATCTCTCCACTTACCCCTCCTCCACTGTGATTGGCCGGCCTTTCAGCTAAGGGGAGGGCTGTTTCTGAAATTCTAAGCAAAGCAGAGGATGGGAGAGTAGGCATGCTCAGTGCATGGCAATGTGGTGCACATGTGCAGACAACGGAGAGTGTGCGAGGCTGGAAGGAGGGTCATGCCAGCGAGTCTCTTCAACCCATAAGGGTTCTGTGTGGGAAGTTTGGACCAATTCTATTGCTGGTGGGGTTCAAGGGGCTCTTTGATTGTAGGTGAACTATAAATCCCTGCAACTACAACTCCCCAATGTCAAGGTTTATTTTCCCCAAACTTCACCAGAGTTCTTATCTGGGCATATTGAGCATTCGTGCCAAGTTTGGTCCAGATCCATCATTGAATCCACAGTGCTCTCTGGATGTAGGTGAACTATGACTCCAAAAATCAAGGTCAATGCCCACCAAACTCTGTTGGTCATGGGAGTTCTGTGTGCCAAGACTGGGTCAATTCCATCGTTGGTGGAGTTCAGAATGCTTATTGATTGTAGGTTAACTATAAATCCCAGCAACCACAACTCCCAAATGACAAAATCAATTCCCCCCCACCCAAACCCTACCAGTATTCAAATTTGGGTGTATCAGGCATTTATGCCAAATTTGGTCCAGTGAATGAAAATACATCCTGTTTACATTACGATTCATAACAGTAGCAAAATTACAGTTATGAAGTAATAACAAAAATAATATTATGGTTGGGGGGTCATTACAACATGAGAAACTGTATTAAGGAGTCACGGCATTAGGAAGGTTGAGAAACACTGTTTTAAGAGATCCCATGTCCATTCTGCTCCCCTGGAAGGGAAGAGTTTATATGTTGTCTTCTTCAGCCCACGAATAACTGAGGACCTTCTAAAGAAAGGGTCAATATCAATATCCCTGAATCTTCGTGCCTAAACTAAATACATACAGTACTTCAACTGGAGTACCTGGTAGGTTTTCAGTTTGTCTGCATAGTTAATTTGGTTCTCTCTAAGCCTTGCATTCTCAGTCTTTGGTCTTCCAGATGCTCCAACCACTGTTTGGTTTGGACTTCTGGGATTTGTAGCTGCAAACACCTGAAGGATCAATATTTGTCAGAGTTGGGCAAAGAATGGCTCTATGAGTAAACATGGTGGAGTGAAGAAGAAGGAGATCTACACATACGTACAACACACCAAGGACATGCAAACTGAATCAACATGTGCATTGGCCACATCTTGAACCTAGGGATTGTTCAAAGGTTCTCTTATCAAAATAAAATCAAACCAACAAGGGCAGGCACACAGGCAGTAGCGATTCAGCTTGTCTCCAAATCCCACAAAGTGTATGGTTGGGATTATGAGGGTGAAGAAGCAATTCCAGTATTACACGGAAAAAGAGAAGGCATACGTCGGCTTCCCTTTAATAAATATAGAAATAGAAATCACAGTATTGGCACCATCCCTGGTGCAAAAAGTCAGCGGCACTCGGGGGACTAACATTGATCTAAAAGCTCCCCACCCCACTGCCCTCGCCATTCGGAGCGCTTCGTGTGTTTGCAATGAGATTTTTCTTTTTGAATAAGCACTGCTTCAGAATCAAAATGTGTCTCCAGCGGGCTGGAAATGTGTTTGAAGGGTCAAACAGAAGTTCTACTCGCAGTCAGCATGAAACTTTGGAAAGAGAATAAAAAGGAAGGCCAACCCAGTGACCTGACAAGAACGCTCAGGACAACCAGAGTTTGTGTCTGACTTGTTTTGGGGAAACTCAGTTGAGGCTGGAAGGCTGACCACTCTATCTTACCCAGCTCTGCTATGGCTGCCTTTTATCATCCTATCTTTTGAAGTTTACATATTCAACTTGAACACAGAACACATCATGTGATGTGATAGCTTTGATGAATCCAAGGCTAGAGTTAAAATTGCTGGACGAAACATTAACAACCTTAGATATGCAGATGATACCACTTTGATGGCCAAAAGCAAAGAGGAGCTGAGGAGCCTACTAACCAAGGCGAAAGAAAAAAGGGCAAAAGCTGTGTTGCAGTGAAACATCAGAAAAGCCAAGATGATGGCAACCAGACTGATTGAAAACTGTCAAATAGAGGGAGAAAATAGAGTGGAGGCAGTGACAGACTTTGTATTTCTAGGCCCAAAGACGACTGCAGACGCAGACTGTAGCCAAGAAATCAGAAAACGTTTCCTTCTTGGGAGGAGAGTAAGGACCCATCTTGATAAAATAGTGAAGAGTAGAGACATCACACTAGCAACGAAGATCCGCATAATTAAAGCAATGGTATTCCCTATAGTAACCTATGGATGCAAGAGATGGACCATAAGGAAGGCTGAGCAAAGGAAGAGAGATGCTTTTGAACTGTGGTGTTGGAGGAAAATTCTGAGAGTGCCTTGGACCGCAACAAGATCAAGCCAGTCAATCCTCCAGGAAATACAGCGTTCCCTCGCTACTTCGCGGTTTGCTTTCAGCAGACTCACTGTTTTGTGGGTTTTTGAAAATTTTAATAAAAATAAAAATATAAAATATTTATGTCCAGTGGAGGCCAGGGACCCCGGAAGTGTGGCGGCCTAAGGCACGGCGGGGAAGGCTTGATTTATTAAAATGTTCCCATCCAAACCCAAGTAACGAAGGTGGAGGCATTACTTTTCATTCAACCCTTGTAGTAGCACAAGATCGGTGATAGTGGCCACAATGTTGCTTGGAAGCAAAGCCAGTCCACTGAAATGTTGCCAGATGTCCATTGTGGCCAAAATCTTTGCAAAATCCACCTGCTTGTGTAAGGAACAGAGGTAACAATGTAGAGTAGCTCTCTCAGGCTTGACACAAATAGAACTTTAAAGGGTGGGGAGAGAGAAATGCCACCACACTGCAACTGCATAATTAAACCGGTCACAGGACATGGTGATAAACTCTGTATTATGAGCACGATGATGATCAGCGTGTGTGTGCACACACGAGCACAATAAACAGTGAATAATTCATAGAGAATTCTGAAGATAGAGTATGCATCACTCAACTTGTGGGGAACGCAAGGGGATTTTGCTGGTATGGTTTTTCTTTAGGGACAATGACAAAGTGCCGCTCGCCAGCAGGAAACTGAAGCACTGAACTATGTTCCATGTGCCATAAATCAACACGGCAGCCTACGGGATGTCTCTCTGGTACCAACATACCATCAATTTTTCAATAACCCCCTTAAATAATGGAAAATGTGAACAGCGACAACAGTAATGAAAAATGAAATGTTTTGCACGCCAAAGATTCTGGAATAACACAGCTAATACGTTGGACCTGACAATGAAGCCGCGGCTTATGCAAATGTTGGGCACCTCTGTTGATTCGATGGACATCATCAAAACATTAACGTATCTAACGGTCAAAAGGTTGGTGGGTTTCAAGTTGATTAAGCCAATGGCAACAAGTCTTGTGTCTCAAACCTACATTTATTGATTCAGAAGTGATATTTTATTCTTCATAAAGGACCAAAACATTAATGAGGAATCCAGGATATTAATTAAATAAGTCTAAGGAGGAATTCTCTATGAAGGACCGTCATTCGTTGGAACAAAACTCTTTCAAACTTTCTTCGCACTATTCCGAAGCTTTGCATACACAAATAATCTCCAAATCAACTTGAAATTTCCCAATTTTTGAAACAAGAACATGTGGAACCCCCTGAGAGATGTCAACAGTCCCTCTGAGACACTCCTGAAACTTCTTTCTACTCATTTCAGTAGAAATATGGTCGCAACTGTGTGTGTTCTATATAAACGGAACAGCTACAGAACATTGGTTTCAAATGATGTGAAGCTTCCCTTTCAATACAGCAGAGCTGCAAAAACTCAATGTACTAAAATCTAGCAGAGAAAGATATGTTCTATATCACAGATATAAACCCAGAATATTGTTTTCCACTGAAGAAAAATCAACCACTGGGTTTCTGTAAGTTTTTCAGGCTGTATAGCCATGTTCCAGAAGTATTCTTTCCTGACGTTTCACCTCTGAGGATGCCTGCCATAGATGCAGGCGAAACATCAGGAGAGACTGCTTCTGAAACATGGCTATACAACATGAAAAACTTACAGCGACCCAGTGATTCTAGCCATGAAAGCCTTCGACAACACAAATCAGCCACCATTTTTGCCCTTCTTCCAACAAGAAAAGAGGGAAGAGGAAAAATAAGTACAATGCATGGAAAGGCAAGCAAAAGTGATCCAAAACCAAGCAAAAGTAATCCTCAGCTATGGCCAGCAATACCTAAGAAGGGATGCAAGACAGGAAGGAGACATTAGATAGGTTTGATAAATGGCAAACAGAAAACCATTTAATTTAGGAAAGAAAATGCAATGCTTCCATATCACCTAAAAGTGAGATCAACATATTTGGTCACTACTACATATGACAACAAGCCAAAGCAATGGTTCCCAACCTTTTTTTAACCAGGGACTACTTGACCAGGGACCACTCTCCAGCAATAGTACCAAAAGGGTTAGAAATCAGTTTTTCGTCAGCTTTAGATTTGTTTTGGCTATTTGTGGTGCTGATTTGGAAAATTGTGTTGAGTAGGCTACATATTTCTGCTACAGAACATATGCCACCCAGTAGTCGCCATCTGCTTGCCCACCGAAAACTGTATTTAATAAACCTCGGCACTATAAGAGGGTTTTGCGAGACCAGTTGCTCTCGTTGCAACAGTGTAGTAACGGTGAGGCCGCGGACCATATATTAGTTCTTGTGGACCGCTGGTGTTCCGTGAACCACAGGTTGGGAACCACTGAGTTAAAGGAAGACAGGGTTGCTGTAAGAGTATTCTAGCCTAACTAAAGCTAAAGATAGGTCATGTCTATCTTCGATTGTCTCATACACAACTCAAACAATAAGCATTGTGTTAGCACTACCACCGAGCCTCTGGTGGCGCAGTGGGTTAAATCGCTGAGCTGCTGAGCTTGTTAACCAAAAGGTAACAGGTTTGATTCCAGGGAGTGGTGTGAGCTTCCGCTGTCAGCCCCAGCTTCTGCCAACCTAGCAGTTCAAAAACATGCAAATGTGAGTAAATCAATAGGTACCACTCCGACGCAAAGGTAACGGTGCTCCATGCAGTCATGCCGGCCACATGTCCTTGGAGGTGTCTACGGACAATGCCGACCCTTCGGCTTAGAAATGGAGATGAGCACCACACCCCAGAGTCGGACACGACTGGACTTAATGTCAGGGGGAAACCTTTACCTTTACCTTTAGCACTATCAATTGCACATCAACATCAGCCAGCAATTAATCACAAATGCCCCCGGTGGCGCAATGGGTTAAACCCCTGTGCCGGTAGGACTGAAGACCAACAGGTCGCAGGTTCAAATCAAGGGAGAGGTAGATGAGCTCCCTCTATCAGCTCCAGCTCCTCATGCGGGGACATGAGAAAAGCCTCCCACAAGGGTGATAAAAACATCAAATCATCTGGGCGTCCCCTGCGCAGTGGGTTAAACCCCTGTGCCAGCAGGACTAAAGACCGACAGGTTGCAGGTTCGAATCCGGGGAGAGGCGGATGAGCTCCCTCTGTCAGCTCCAGCTCCTCATGCGGGGACATGAGAGAAGCCTCCCACAAGGGTGATAAAAACATCAAATCATCTGGGCGTCCCCTGTGCAACGTCCTTGCAGACGGCCAATTCTCTCACACCAGAAGCGACTTGCAGTTTCTCAAGTCACTCCTGACACGACAAAAAAAAACAACATATGCCATAAATATGGAGAATAGGGAAAAATTGGACCTGATATGTTCATGTCTCAACAGTCCTCCACAAGGAGCTATTAATTCAGAAACAAAATATTTCAGGTTGTGATTTTTCATCCACTTTGGCTGACTTCTTGCCATTGTTCCTGTCTGCATTAATAACAAACCTCAAAAGATAGGGCACTGAACGTGAATGCTATAAAGACTGTGATCAGTGACTGGAGCATTGGACACTTTTAATTCTCAATCACATCAAGCAGTGAACCTTCAAGACACCCCAAAATGAATGGATGTGATATAATTGTACAATGGTGAGATCAAAAGAAATAAAGTAAACTGCATAAAGAGACCAGGTTATTGCCTACGCTCTTGTTTCTGGCAACGAAGCCGAGCTTTCGTACTCTGTCTCCATTTTGTAAGCACAACAAAACACTCAGAAAGAAAGACTAAATGTCTGCCAATGAAGTGTAACACAGAACAAATCTCTTATTGCTTAATGTGTGGCTGGAGGTGGAATCTATATGTTAAAATGGGTTAATTGAAGTGGAAATTAGATTGTGTGTTAAAACAAGCCACGCTTCAACAAACAACAACAAAAAGAGGGAAAGGGAACAAAACCACCAATTCTTCATTTACATCCTGGCTGCTAGCGTGTAGAAGATATTTAAACTAACAGGGTGATTAAATATTTAAAAGATGCTGCTATCCAGGGTGTGAAATTCAGTGGGAAAAAGTTCCATCTGCCAGTACGGCATGTAATGTTTTTCGACGTGACGTCCAATAATCTGCCACCAACTGTCGCTACGGATTCTGTTTTGCGGGACGTGAAGCCGTTGCCGAGAAAATACACTGCCCCAAGTCGAGAGCCAGCCAGCGCCAGAAGGCATCTCAGAAAGAAAAAGCCCCCGCCGGTCCCAGTAGTCATAACCCACCAGCCGACCCCCACATTTGGCGAAGGGATGGTGGGGGTCCCTTTCGTCGCTCACACCACGTTGGCAATGTGCACGCAAAACACTCTCTCCTTCTCTCCCGTCGCATCATCCGTTGGATTCTTAGCAGCTGCCCCATCTTTAAAGTGCTTGGCATCTCAACAGGGATTCGGTCAGGAGAGTCGTTGGCGGTCTCCACGCCCAGCCGTTGGCTCTTCTTTTCCCTCAATCCCTGGAAAGGCTGCCTTTTAGTGTTTTCGATTGAAAAAAACAACAATGACGTCGAGCTAAAATCTAAAATTTTGGAGAGGAGCACCATAATTATATTATCATTATTAACACGTGTTTTTTACTTTGTGTGTGTGTGTGTGTTAGGAGCAACTTGAGAAACTGCAAGTCGCTTCTGGTGTGAGAGAATTGGCCGCCTGCAAGGATGTTGCCCAGGGGGCGCCTGGATGTTTTGATGTTTGACCATTTTTGTGGGAGGCTTCTCTCATGTTCCTGCATGGGGAGCTGGAGCTGACAGAGGGAGCTCATCCTCAGTCTCCCCAGATTCAAACTGCTGACCTTCAGTCCTGCGGGCACAAGGGCTGGAGGTTTAGCACAGCTGGTAAATCATCAGCAACTATAAGATCTATCAACCAAAAGGTTGCAAGTTCAAAGCCCCGGGTCGGAGTGGGTGGCCAACTATCAACCCTGCTCACTGTTTACCTAAGCAGTTCGAAAACTTCTACCTATGAGAATGCACCTTTTTGCCTCTAGGCAAAATGTAGCTGCATGGATTTTTACCCTTTTACCTCTTTAGAAGATGAGACTTAGTAAGCTAGTGAGCTCCAAGACCTTTTCAGTCTACCGTATATACTCGAGTATAAGCTGACCCGAATATAAGCCGAGGGTGAGAATTTATTTATTTATTTATTTATTTCAGAGTTTTATATACCGACCTTCTCACCTCTTTTGAGGGACTCAGACCGGTTTCCAACTATAAAAACACATACAATAGGTAAAAACATCATAGTTCATATTACAATAACACATTAAAACAACAAATATATCCAAAACTACAGTGGTCAGTTGTCATACTAAAAAACAATTATACATCGTCTTCCATCCATGTCTTAGGGTGTTGTCTCACTCATCAAAAGCCTCACTCATCAAATGCAACATTTATGGGCCAATTTCAAAATAAAAATAGATACCAATAAAATTACATTAATTGGGGCATCTGTTGGTTAAATGTTTTTGAATATTTACACAAAACTGTAATTCAACATAAGACTGTCCAATTCTGATTCAACCATTATTCTAACCTTCTTCAATGTAAATATGCTTATGTATCCTTCCAATAATAATAGAGTAAAATAATAATAATAATAGTAATGATAATAATAGAGTAAAATAATAAATGTAATAATAACAATAATAGAGTAAAATAATAAAGGTAACAATAATAAATAGAGCAAAATTATAAATGTAATAACAACAATAATAAAGTAAAATAACAACAACAATCATAATGATAACAAAAACAACTAAGTAAAATAATAAATAACCTTGACTCGAGTATAAGCTGGGGGAGACTTTTTCAGCCTAAAAAAAAGGACTGAAAAACTAGGCTTATACTCGAGTAAATACAATATATAAATAAAAATGTAATGTTCGTTTGTGGGATTAACATAACTCAAAACCACTGGACAAATTGACACCAAAATTGGACACAAGTCACCTATCAGGCCAATTAGTGACCTGATCACCCATAAAACACTGAAAAACACAGTGGAAGGGACTTAAAAAGCAAAAAAAAAAACCCAACAAAAAATAAATTAAAATGCATGCACAAAACCACATATATACAAACCACACATATATACACCAATATACACACACACATGTATGCATATATACACACACAAAACTTATATACACTGGGCCACAGCAACGCATGGCAGGGGACTGCTAGTAATCTATATAAATAAAAATGTAATGTTTGTTTGTGGGATTGACATAACTCAAAAACCACTGGATGAATTGACACCAAATTTGTTCACAATACACCCATCAGGCCAGCGAGTGATCATCCCTCATAAAAACACTGAAAAACATAGTGGAAGAGACTTAAAAATCAAAATAAATAAATAAATACATTTCAACACATAGACAAAACCACATATATATACATACATACACACACAAAACATATACACAGACTGGGCCACAGCAAAAGTATTTTACTTCAATAAATACTTTTGAACCTAAAGGTCTGACTCTGCAATCCTTCCATCCTAAGGAAGAAAAGCTTATCCCAGCTCATCACACGTAAGTTTCTGCTGGTTATGAAGTTTACTTCTAGAACTCTACTATATTTATGGTGGAATCACTCCAATTGAGGATTATTTTGAACCTAACAGCTCAGATTCCCCAACACTTCAGATCGCTTCAAGTTGCTTTCCACCATCTAACACAAAACTTAAGACCTAACACAAGCACCAATAAAACGGAAAGTTAGCACAAACTCTGTCTCAGAGTGCTCACAAACGTTAGTCAAGAGAAAGACAGAAGTGTCCCTTTTACAGTCACCCAGAGGAAATTTTGATTCACCATTTGGTAACTGGTTGAGTGGTTGATTACAAGCCTGAGATACATATTGAGTGTTTCATATTGATTTACTTTCTGAAACATGGCTCTAAGCTGCCCGGAGGCCCCTCTGGGAATACCATGTAGGGAATACCTCGGAAGAAAAAACAATCTGAAAACATCAAATATGTATATATTTGTACATCTATATGTGTATCTGTTTATGTATTGTCTTCCAGACTACACATATGCGTACACTGTTGTTTTTGTTACCTACTTTTATGTATATACTCTTCCCGTGCTCATGATCCTCAGATAAACAAGCACCTGAAATTCAACTTTCAAACATGAAAACCTTGCCCATCCCTTATTAAACATTGTCTCCTTGCAGAATTTGTTTGGTTGGGTGGAACCCCAAATGCAAGCCTGCTCCATATTTTGTGGCAGGTCTGTTTAGTGTTGTTATTTCCAAAAAGGAAAAGTGACGGCAAAAGGACCAACTCTGAATATAATCCAGTCAAGGTTCACAGTCACCCTTCTGAAATGTTTTGGAAAGCCTGGAGTCTAGATGGTCCATACCAACCATTAGCAGTGGCCAACCAAGCAAAGAAACTGAAACCGACAGATTCAAAAATGGATGCAAAGTAAGTGAATAAATACCCAAGTCCACTTTGCACAATGAAGGATCAACTTTAAAAATGTAAGAGCTATTATTTCTCTGGGCTTCATACTTAATAGCATTTCAGCCATCCATTCCGCCTCTCATCTCCTACCATCGGCCTGATGGTAGGAGATGATGCTGATAAAAGTCATTCTCGGTGGGACAGAAATTGATCTTCCAGAGAGTGGAAACTTTCCACGTCTCCCTGAAACCAAGGCTCAGAAAAGTCCGTTTCAGTGACCCCAGAAGCACTGAAGCCGGCACTTCGTTGCTGCCTGGTTGATGCCAGATGTTGAAAAAAAGCCATTACTCCACCGAGGAAGTAAAATAATCTAATATGTAAGTACTATACCTGCAACAGTTCCTTCTCTCACCTTTATGGTGAAGTGACATTCCCTATCATGTCAGTTGTTTCTCCAACATCACTCAATCCCCCCCCCCTTAAATCAGTCGTTCCCAACCTTTTTTTGACCAGGGACCACTCTCCAACATTAGTACCAAAAGGGTTACAAATCAGTTTTTCTCAACGTTAGATCCGGTTTGGTTATTTGGGGTGTCGATTCAGAAAATTGCATTGGATAGACCACATCAGCTTAGTTTCCGGTACAGAATATATGCCACCCCATAGTCGCCATTTCCTCGTCCACAGAAAACCATATTTAATAATCTAGAGCTGATGTGGTAGTAGTAATCTTTTGTGTGTCTCTCCCCTCCTGATATTCCCGTTGTCTTTGACCTATAAAAGGGTTTCTCGAGACCAGTTGCTCTTGTTGCCATGTGGTTTTGAGGCAACTGTTTAGTAATGGTGAACCATATTTTCGTTCTTGCAGACTACTAGTGATCCACGGACCATAGGTTGGGAACCACTGCCTTAGAACCTAGATGTTGTTGTTGGATCAGCTTATTGTTGGAGAACAGTCAACTAATCTGGAAATTTTATCCATCAATCTATTTATCTATCTATCGATCTAGGGGCCACAGTAGCGCAGCAAGTTAAACCGCTGGCTGAAGGCAATCTGCTGACCGGAGGACTAGCAGTTCAAAGCCGCGAGTAGGGGTGAACTCTTGACTGTTAGTTGGAACTTCTGCCAACCTGACAGTTCAAAAACATGCAATGTGAGTAGATCAATAAGTATTTCCTTGACTAGAAGGTAAAAGGGTGCCCCAAGCAGACATGCTGGCAAAAACACAATCGGAGATGTCAACGGACAACAGGCTCCTCAATATGGAAAAATTGAACAAGAGCACCTCCCCATGGTCAGAGTTGAGCATCGCCTCCAGACATCAGAGATGGAAAGGGGAAGACCTTTACTTTTGTCTACGTATTGTATGTCCTTGTTCTTCACTGTATAAAAGGCACTGAATGTTTGCCTTTTATCTGTATACTGTAATCTGCTCTGAGTCCCTCCAGGGAGATAAAGCAGAATATAAAGTGTATTATTATTATTATTATTATTATTATTATTATTATTATTATATCATAGAATCATAGAGTTGGAAGAGACCTCATGGGCCATCCAGTCCAACCCCCTGCCAAGAAGCAGGAAAATTGCATTCAAAGTACTCCCAACAGATGACCATCCAGCCTCTGTTTAAAAGCTTCCAAAGAAGGAGCCTCCACCACACTCCGGGGCAGAGAGTTCCACTGCTGAACCGCTCTCACAGTCAGGAAGTTCTTCCTCATGTTCAGATGGAATCTCCTTTCTTGTAGTTTGAAGCCATTTTTCCGCATCCTAGTCTCCAGGGTGGCAGAAAACAAGCTTGACATCTACCAATGTCAAAAGTATGTCTGTCTGTGATGGGAAACTATCCACAGAGCTCTGTGCTCCTTGAAAGAGACAAAGGTTCCCACCAAAATGGAGTTAGTAATCACAACCTTTCATTCATGAGTTTGAACCTGTTTACTGTAAGCATGACTCAGTCTGGGTGTGCAACCAGAGTTTGGAATTGAAATGTTGAATTTAATTTCAAACTTATCACACACAAACAGTTTTCATCTCTCTCCTCCCTTGCTCCATGGAATCTCTCTCTCTCTCTCTCTCTCTCTCTCTCTCTCCTATCTGGATATTATCATATTACTGTCTCCAACTTCTTAAAAAACCAGCCATCCTGCTCAGGAGGAAATCAGTCAGCATCAGGCCTAGTGGGGAAAACTGCACTTGCTCAATGTCTGTGACTTTTACACAGTTCCAGATGTTCCACGCATTAATAATGCACTAACTCAAACCCTCTTTTTGAAACTTTAGAACGTGCAAATTGCATTAAAACCTCTTTGCCCTCATTAATGGTATTGTTACAATCCCGGCCCTCTGGAAAATGTTTTTTTGGCCTTTGTTTAAAGTTTGCAATGTTGCCGTTGACTCATTTTTAACAGCCAGTGCATTTAAACCAGCCTGGCTAAGCAGACAGCCCTCTTTTTGAAAATTTATGGAAGTCAATTCATAAAACTCCCCCCTACATACACACAGAGAGATGCTCCCTCCACTTGCTGCCACTTTCCTGACCATGACATTAAAATAAAATACAAAATACTTGGTTGTTTACTCAGGTATTTAGCTTCTGAGGGGGGCGGCTTTCTGATGTAAACTTCTGAACCCATTTGGTCCCAAAGGGAATTTCAGAAGCGATCTGTGGATGTATAAAGCAACTTCAAAAACCGATTGTGCCCAACAATTCACCCTCCTGCACCTGAAGCCTCAATTACTCAGTGCATTTCTGCCATATGGAGATAAGCTAATAAAAGATATTGAGTTAATTTGACAAGATCCAGATAGTCAGGAGGCTGCAACCTTACCCTATATTCCACTTAGCCAAGATGGCCCAACTAGATCTGATTTTTCTATGCAAATTGATTTATTTATTACTGCTATTATAGTTCCCTTGGCAGCTGATAAATAAATACAGCAGACAAACAAACAAGCAGATAGAATGGTAGATGGAGGAAAATGTTATTTAAGTAATTTCCAACTTAGGAGGACATTTAAGGTGGGTTTTCTTGGCAAGGTTGGTTCAGAGATCAGACTAATCTGATCTCTTTTTTTCGATAGAGTTACAAGCTGGATAGATGCGGGGAATGCCGTGGATGTAGCGTACCTGGATTTCAGTTAGGCCTTCAACAAGGTCCCCCATGACCTTCTGGCAAGGAAACTAGTCCAATGTGGGCTAGGCAAAACTACGGTGTGGTGGATCTGTAATTGGTTAAATGGACGAACCCAGAGGGTGCTCACTAATGCTTCCTCTTCATCCTGGAAAGAAGTGACGAGTGGAGTGCCGCAAGATTTCGTCCTGGGCCTTGTCCTTTTCAACATCTTTATTAATGACTTAGACGAAGGGCTAGAAGGCATGATCATCAAGTTTGCAGACGACACCAAATTGGGAGGGAGAGCCAATACTCCAGAGGACAGGAGCAGAATTCAAAACGATCTTGACAGATTAGAGAGATGGGCCAAAACTAACAAAATGAAGTTCAACAGTGACAAATGCAAGATACTCCACTTTGGCAGGAAAAACGAAATGCAAAGATACAGAATGGGGTATGCCTGGCTCGAGAGCAGTACGTGTGAAAATGATCTTGGAGTCCTCGTGGACAACAAGTTAAACATGAGCCAACAATGTGATGTGGCAGCAAAAAAACCCTATGGGATTTTGACCTGCATCAATAGGAGCATAGTGTCTAGATCTAGGAAAGTAATGCTACCTCTTTATTCCGCTTTGGTTAGACCACACCTGGAATATTGTGTCCAATTCTGGGCACCACAATTGAAGAGAGATATTGACAAGCTGGAATGTGTCCAGAGGCGAGCGACTAAAATGATCAAGGGTCTGGAGAACAAGCCCTATGAGGAGCGGCTTAAGGAGCTGGGCATGTTTAGCCTGAAGAAGAGAAGACTGAGAGGAGATATGATAGCCATGTATAAATATGTGAGAGGAAGCCACAGGGAGGAGGGAGCTAGCTTGTTTTCTGCTTCCTTGGAGACTAGGACGCGGAACAATGGCTTCAAACTACAAGAGAGGAGATTCCATCTGAACATGAGGAAGAACTTCCTGACTATGAGAGCCGTTCAGCAGTGGAACTCTCTGCCCCGGAGTGTGGTGGAGGCTTCTTCTTTGGAAGCTTTTAAATAGAGGCTGGATGGCCATCTGTCAGGGGTGATTTGAATGCAATATTCCTGCTTCTTGGCAGGGGGTTGGACTGGATGAAGGCCCATGAGGTCTCTTCCAACTCTTTGATTCTATGATTCTATGAAATGAGGTTTACCATGGCCTTCTCCTGAAGCTGAGAGTGTGTGACTTGCCCAAAGTCACCCAGTGGGTTCCAGATGTGAACACTGGTTGTGAAAGACATTGTAAAATGTTCAAACTGGAATGCCACGCTGATTTGTGGTTACTATGAAAAGCCATACAAAAACACAAAGCAAACCACTAAGCTGATGTGGAAAAATTCTCAATTTTTTTGTAATGCAAATAACTTGAAGGTACCAGTGTGACCTTTGAAGCTAAGTAGGTAAGGCCATGTCAGCACTTGGATGGGGAAACCTGTCGCTGTCGGCTATTTTTCAGAGGAAGGCAATGGCCAACCTCAGAAAAACCCATGAAATTCACGAGTCAGCCATAAGTTGACCAGCAACTTGAAGGCATACACATACAACTTAAAGTATCTGTTATGTGAGCAACCTGGCAGACTCAGTTCTGAAATTAAAGTTCCTGTGGTCTTTTAAAGAAACCATAAATGACAGTGAATTAAAGGGAATGTGAGGAGGAAGGGGCAGCGTGAAAGAGGTGACTGACTAGGCTGTATTTGCTCATGTACTTAACCGCAGATGTATATATCTATATTTATTTATCTATAGATACAGATATAAAGGTAAAGGGTAAAGGTTTCCCTTGACATTAAGTCTAGTCAATGTCCGACTCTGTGGGGTGGTGCTCATCTCCATTTCTAAGCCAAAGAGCCGGCATTGTCTATAGACACCTCCAAGGTCATGTGGCCGACATGACTGCATGGAGTGCCATTACCTTCCAATAGAAGTGGTACCTATTGATCTACTCACACTTGCATGTTTTCGAACTGCTAGGTTGGCAAAAGCTGGGGCTAACAGCGGGAGCTCACCCCACTCCCTGGATTCCAACCGCCAATGTTTCAGTCAGCAAGTTCAGCAGCTCAGCGGTTTAACCCACTGCACAGCCAAGAGGCCTAGATATATAGATAGATACATATACATACATACACATACACACACAGGTGGGTCAAAAAGTTTTACCTCCTATATTATAAAAATGTTATGAATGAACACATAACAGCAGAAGTTTCTACAGATCCTACAGAAGTTTCTACACATCCTAGCCTGAACTTTCCTCTACACAAAACTACCATTCAACATTGCCACCATCCATTTGGACACATTTGTGCCATTGTTTCACCCAGGCATCCAAACAATTTGGGAAAAAATTAGGGTTTTGCTTCATGAGAATATGAAACCACGTAGGTTGTCTTTCAGAGGTCCAAAAAGGTCAAAGTCAGAAGGGGCCAAATCAGAAACATTCCTCAAGTGATACATTTCTTGAGGTGCACAACCTTCTCTGGCCAGAAACCCAAAAATGACTCTTTCTTTTAGCTTCAGATTCATGGTTCTAATCAGTCAATCCGAAAAAGAAAACACTATATCAGTAGAGTAAGATTACCTCTATCCTATCATGTATACATAATCCAGTAAGATGTGAAAGAAATAAAAGTTAGAGCGATGGAGGCATTACTTTTTGACTCATGTATGTGTGTGTATTTATATGTATATATACACACATACATGCACACACATACGGATGTGTGTATGTGTGTGTGTATATATATATAAACACACACACACACACGTGCATACACACACACACACGCAGGAAATGTTTCTGCAGAAACCAAACGGTAAGAACGTTAACTTTGGCATCCTACCGAAATCTTCCTTTTCCTCCTCATGGAAAATCCACTACTGGCCCAAGAAGGCCGCTTTGGAGCCATTCTTTTTCCTAATTAAGGTTTTGCAGGAAACCGTGGTGCAAGAAAAGTGCGGCGCCCCAACGTCCACAGCTGTGCCAGATGTTTGGGCCTAGCAATATGTCAGAGGCCTCCATGTTTCACCTGGATCTCTTTCAACCAGGAATGCTCTCACGTGACAAATGGATGCTCCAAAGTGCAACAGATGGGCCTCCACCTTGAAATTGTCTTTCTCTGCAGAGACATAAGCCATCTGAACTGGCCCAAGACATGAAGTGAAAAGGCAGGGGAACTATTATACACTGTTACCCCACAATCCCAGCAAGCAAAGTTGGCAAAGCATACGACTCTTCATCTCAGGGTTATATATATGGGCAACTGGTTTAAGAGAACCAGCATGGTGTCATTATTTCAAAACTGGACTAGAACACCTCAGAGACCAGGGTTCAAATGCCTGCCTAGCCTAAATCCCCATCTCTAGAGGTAAGGAAAAAGACCTATCTCATAGGACAAAAGCAATCTCAAATTTGCTTACACTCCTTTCCATGCATAGTCAGAAATGTGGCCCAGCATCCTCCAGGATTTAAAAGTCATGGGATTTACAGTACAGGTGTGTAAATTTTGTATTTTGCACTGTTTATTGTATTTTTATTGGGATGTTATTTTTGCCGTTCTGTACTTATTATGCTGTAATTGTATTACCAGGCTTGGCCTCATGTAAGCCGCCCTGAGTCCCCTCTGGGGAGATGGTGGTGGGGTATAAATAAAGATTATTATTATTTGAAACACAACAAGCTGAGTCCACAGCAGACACTCTGCTGGCTGTTGAATTGGATCACACGTTGGACTGTGTGATGTATCGGTGAATAATGCGTGTAGATCCCAGTAAGGTGGCCTTCTGCAGCTGGCAGATGGTAATTTTGTCAGCGCCGATTGTGTTTAAGTGCAGGCCAAGGTCTTGAGGCACTGCAACCAGTGTGCCAATCACCACTGGGACCACCTTTACTGGCTTGTGCCAGAGTCTTTGCAGTTCAATTTTTAAATCCTCATATTGTGTCAGCTTTTCCAGTTGTTTCTCTGCAATCCTGCTGTCACCTGGGATTGCGACATCGACAATCCATACTTTTTTTAAGATCCATACTTTGTTTTTTATTATTATTTAAGATTATTATTATTACTATTATTATTAGTTTTTCGTAGTGTAACAAACTAACAGGTCAAAGGAATGTAACAGCTGAGGAGCAACCTTCATTGTGTAATAAATTTTCTAGTTATTTTAGATATAGTTTGAAGGATTTCTTTCCAAATTAAATGCTACTTTTTTTTCCAAGTTAAATGCTACTTTCTTTCCAAGTTTACCAATTCAAAGGATGTTTAAGTAATGAAAAGCAATGACCAAAGTCAACTAACTCTGCTAATAAGTAACAGCAACAAATTAATTCTCACGCACTCCACATAACTAGTAATGGGAAAAAACTGTCCAAGCTCAGATGATGTCCTGAAGACAAAAAAACTGAAGAGAATGCATGGTAAGGCTGTGTCCAGTGCGACCAATGTGATGAAAGCTCTGGAAACCAAGCTGAGATGCACCTTAGAGAGTTGGGTATGTTTGGCTTGGAGAAAATAAGGCCGAAAGAGGACAAGATAGTCGTGTTTAAGTACTTGAAAGGACGTCACCTTGAACTTGTTTCCTGCTGTTCTACAGACAAGGACACAGAGGAGTAGATTCAAATTGCGGGACAAGATATTCCACCAAAGCATGAGAAAGAACTTCCTGGTTGGAAGAGCTATTCAAGGGCCGTGGTTGGCAATGGGTTAAACTCTTGTGCTGCTGAATCTGCTGACCTGAAGGTAGGCAGTGCGAATCTGCGGGATGGAGTGAGCTCCTGCTGTTGGCTCTAGCTCCTGCCAACCTAGCAATTTGAAAGCACGCAAATATGAGTAGATCAATAGGTACCACTCGGGCGGGAACATAGTAAAGGGCGCCCATGCAGCCATGTCGGCAAACCACAACCAGGAGGTGCATACAGACAATGCAGGCTCCTTGGCTTGGAAATGGAACAAGAACACTTCCACATGGCCAAAGTTGAACACTGCCTCCATAAGCCAGAGATGAAAGGGGAAGCCTTTACCTTTGTTCTGTGTATTTGTGTGCCTTTATTATTTCACTGTATTAAAAGACATTGAATGTTTGCCTATCTGTGTACGTTGTAATCTGCTCTGAGTCCCATCGGGGAGATACAGTGGAATATAAATAAAGGATATTATTATTATTATTATTATTATTATTATTATTATTATTATTTTACTGACACAAAACATAGTATGTCACAGCAAACGAGATCTATATGCTGGATTTTGTATCACAAAATCACAAGTCGAACACTTCCCAAGCGTCTAGAACTGCAGTTGACAAATCATGATTTTGTCAATGTGTATTGTTTCCAAATGCCGGCTGAGATCTTCTGGCATGGCACCCAGTGTGCTGATGACCACTGGGACCACCTGTACTGGTTTACGCCAAGGCCTTTGCAGTTCGATTTTGAGATGCTCATAACAGCTGATTATTATTATTATTATTATTATTATTATTTGAACTATCTCACAGTGTTATTATTATTCAGGAGTGGGATATGCTGGCTTGGAGTCAGTAGTGTCTATTTTGGAAGTTTTTAAACAGAGGCTGGATGACCATCTGTTGGGAGGGCTTCTGTTGTGTATTCCTTCATAGCAGAGGGTTGGATTAAATGGTCTCTGTGATCTCTTCCAATCCTAGGATTTTATAGAATCAAAGAGTTGGAAGAGACCTCATGGGCCATCCAGTCCAACCCCCTGCCAAGAAGCAGGAATATTGCATTCAAAGCACCCCCAACAGATGGCCATCCAGCCTCTGTTTCAAAGCTTCCAAAGAAGGAGCCTCCACCACACTCCGGGGTAGAGAGTTCCACTGCTGAACGGCTCTCACAGTCAGGAAGTTCTTCCTCATGTTCAGATGGAATCTCCTTTCTTGTAGTTTGAAGCCACTGTTTCGTGTCTCCAGGGAAGCAGAAAACAAGCTTGCTCCCTCCTCCCTGTGGCTTCCTCTCACATATGATCTCCACCACACAATGACTTCTAATGTAAATTGTCAAATCCATTGTGAAGAAATGTTCCCATTGCAGACGCATCCTGGGATTTTCTGAAATGCCAGCAGCCACCAGCACAACCACCTTCCTGGTGCTTCTCAAACATCTTGGTGACAATCATTTGCAGCATCCAAAGTGTAAAAAAAAAACCCAGAAGTCGGTGCTCTCTTTCACACGCACCAATGTACATGAGGAAATGCCTTTGTGCTTGTGCATGGGCTGTTTTGGATTTGGCTCAGGTCAAGGGATGATATTAATCAAGATCCAAATCAAGGGAGTGGAGAGAGAGAGAGAGACAAAAGAGTATCAAAAGGTTATGCCTGCCTTGCTCCAGCCACTGCGGTAAGTTCAGATATCGAGTATGATGGATCATCCTTGCAATTTATACGTATTTGCATTTTTCTCAAAACGAAAACCCTCGTTGGTTGCTTTGACTTTGATACGACGCATATTGAATGAATCATTCCAAGATACAGGCACCAGGCAGAATGCATTTAAAAGCAGACAGGTTGGCGACAAGCATCCTAATGACCCTTATCTTAATCTTGTTTAAAAGCACCTTAGACTCCTGAGTAATCTTTTCACTTTCTGAGATTCCCCTTTATTGGGTGCGCTTGCCGGGGCAGCTACCGATTTTACTAGGAGCGCTTTTATTGCCAACGCTGGAGTCCCGCTCCCTCTGGTTTGTGGTGTAATGCGTTCAACCTTTAGGATCTGTGTCTCGCCGCACATTCTTAAACAGGAGAAATTAAAGTTCATCTCTAGACCGAAGGCAGGAAAGGCTGCTTTGAAATGTCACAGGTTTCGATACGAAGTGTTATTTAAAAACCTGCTATGTGGCAGCAGTGTCATTTATAAGAGCAGCACCATTATTTCTGATCACCCTTTATGAGAAAAAAATAAAATACATACATTTTAAAAATAAATAAATAAAGTATTATTTATTGCCATTGCCACCAGAAATGGGATTTCCTTGTGCTTAGGACGAGATGGGGACTGCAGCCAAATTCTAGATATGAGTTAATGCAGTAATGACAGTAGCTAGGAATAGAAAGGGGAAACGAGAGCATTGAGTTGGTGAAAAGAGCAACAACCTGATAGTTATGGGATTTTTTAGAGCCCTGTTTGAGAAAAACTACTGTGACCCCTTGGTATCTGCTGGGGTTTGGTTTCAGGAACCTTTGTGGATATCAGAATCCAGTTCCATTATAGACAACGGTGTAGTAAAATTGTCCCTTATACAAAAAGGCCAAGTCAAGATTTGCTTTGGACAGGGGTAAATTCTAAGCAGGGACCCCGGTGGCGCAGTGGGTTAAACCGCTGAGCTGCTGAACTTGCTGACCAAAAGGTTGCTGGTTCGAATCTGGGCAACACAATGAGCTCCTGCTGTTAGCCCCAGCTTCTGCTAACCTAGCAGCTGAAAACATGCAAATTTGAGAAGATCAATAGGTACTGCTCTGGCGGGAAGGTAACAGCACTCCACGTAGTCATGTTGGCCACATGACCTTGGAGGTGTCTCCAGACAATGCTGGCTATTCGGCTTAGAAATGGAGATGAGCACTAACCCACAGAGTCGGACACAACTGGTCTTAATGTCAAGGAGAAACCTTTATCTTATTACTACATTACAATATTATTATATATTATTATGCTGGCCACATGACCTTGGAGGTGTCTACAAAGAACGCCGGCTTTTTGGCTTAGAAACAGATGAGCACCAACTCCCAGAGTCGGACACGACTGGACTTAATGTCAAGGGGAAACCTTTATCTTATTACTATGTTACAATATTATTATATATATTTTTGCCAGCCACATGACTTTGGAGGTGTCTACAGACAATGCTGGCTCTTTGGCTTAGAAACAGAGATGAGCACCAACTCCCAGAGTCGGACACAACTGACTTAAAGTCAGGGGAATACCTTTACCTAGGAGCCCCCAGTGGCGAGGTGGGTTAAACCCCTGTGCCAGCAGGACTGAAGACCGACAGGTCGCAGGTTCGAATTCAGGGAGAGGCGGATGCGCTCCCTCTATCAGCTCCAGCTCCTCATACGGGGACATGAGAGAAGCTTCCCACACGGATGATAAAAACATCAAATCATCCGGGCGTCCCCTGGGCAACGTCCTTGCAGACAGCCAATTCTCTCACACCAGAAATGATTTGCAGTTTCTCAAGTCGCTCCTGACATGGCAAAAACAAAACAAAAACCTTTACCTAATTTCTAGCCACATTTGCTTGAATCTGTGGATACAAAATCTATGAATAAGGGTGGCCGACTGTAATGATTTGAATCCCTTTCTTTCCTAAACACAGTAATTAATCGTTACTTGTTTAGGGTCTTCTCCAGATCCTTGCTCTGAGGTTCTGAGTTGAAATTGCAACGAGTTCTTGGATATTTAACAGATCCATCTTTCTAACTCTGATCTTTCTAACCCGCCGCAATGAATTTGTCTGCAAAGAGCAGGATGAGCTTTGAGCCAGAGAGAGAGAGAGAGAGCGTGGCACAATTATTGTCTAGTTTGAGATGCCAGTCCCAAGGGGCCAGGTGCATCGCTTTAAGCCTCTCAACAGCTTTCGATGCCACCACTCTGGAGGAGTTCCTGATGCACACTCAGGGCCTCCAAGGAGCCGTCCGGAGGGGGGCACTTGAGTGGCTCCCTGCCACGTTTCTGCTCTCAGGGGGAGGTGCCAGGCAATTCCTCAAGACTGGCCCAGAGAGAGTCTCCCCAGTGGATGGAAGGCCCATTTCTCTCTGCTCTCCCATTCGCTCTTAGAGCTTCTTCTCCAAAGCAGTTCTGGGAGGGAACAAACAACTTTGGAGAAGAACAAAGACACAAAATGAAAAGTCCACTAAAAGAGGAGCAAGGAAAGAAAAATACAGTAATTCAGGGGAGGGGGAACTAGCTGTAACCTAATACGACCTGGAAGAATACAGAGGCGCTGCATTTGGACATTGCCTTATTTCTTTTAAGCACAGAACAGTCTACATGCTTTCTTAATGCAACTGCTTTTGGATTGTTTCTAGGCATCACTAAAATGTACATTACAACTTACAATGTCCATTTATCTGTTTGTTCATTCGTGACTGGGCAATGCTGCTGCATTTGAGTCACCTCTGGTTGAGAAATGCAGTAAATAAATAAAAATAAATAAATTTGGTGGTCCCTCTGTAGACTTTTCCACAGCTGCATGGTATGCGGTAGACTCCTGCAGAGGTGAGAAGATCCCTCTTGTCTTTTGCTGAATGGAGCATGTGTTGGAGTCTACTGTATATTGCAAAATATACCCTATACCATGCAACTGTGGACAAGTCTCCATAGGGACCACCAACTGCAGCATTGCCCAGACACGAATCAAGGAACATGAAAGGCAATGCAGACTATAAACTTCCTGACTGTGAGAGCCGTTCAGCACTGGAACTCTCTGTCCGGGAGTGTAGTGGAGGCTCCTTCTTTGGAAGCTTTTAAACAGAGGCTGGAAGGCCATCTGTTGGGGGTGCTTTGAATGCAATTTTTCTGCTTCTTGGATTGGATGGTCCATGAGGTCTTGGATTGGATTCTATGATACTATGACCAATCCAACCAGAGAAGTCAGCCATAGCAGAGCACCTGATGAATCAACTTGAACACAGCATATTATTATTGGAAAACACAGAAATGCTGGACCACTCTCACAACCACTATGTCGGACTTCGCAGAGAAAGCATTGAAATCCATAAGCATGTGGACAATTTCAACAAAAAGGAGGAAACCATGAAAAAGAACAATATCTGGCTTCCAGTATTTAAAAAAACTCTAGAATCAGGACAATAAATAAAGAGCAACACTCAGAAAAGAAGAATTCCAGACAGGAAACAATCAGCGCCAACTAACACCTCCCAACAAAGGATTCCCCCAGGCAGAAAGCAGCCAGGCTTTGAAGTAAATAAAAAGCAACACTCAGAAAAGAAGGAATTCCAGACAGGAAACAATCAGTGTCAACTAACACCTCCCAACAAAGGATTCTCCCAGGCAGGAAGCAGCCAGACTCTGAAGTAAATAAAGAGCAACACTCAGAAAAGAAGGAATTCTAGACAGGAAACAATCAGCGCCAACTAATATCTCCCAACAAAGGATTCCCCCAGGCAGGAATAAGCCAGGCTTTGAAGTAAATAAAAAGCAAGACTCAGAAAAGAAGGAATTCCAGACAGGAAACAATCAGCGCCAACTAACACCTCCCAACAAAGGATTCCCCCAGGCAGGAAGCAGCCTGGCTTTGAAGTAAATAAAGAGCAACACTCAGAAAAGAAGGAATTCCAGTGATATCTGTGACACTGAATCTGCCCAAACTTGGATTTGGTGTTAACTGGCTTGTTTAATTTACTGTTTAATGAATTATATAATGTGTATTTTATGATTTTTAATGTTTTTAATATATTTTGGACTGTTTGACGTGTTGATAGCATCATATGGTGCTTGTGTGAGGCTGCCCTGAGTCCCCCTTCGGGGGGGAGAAGGGCGAGGTAAAAATGCATAAAATAAATTAAACAAATAAGCTGCAAAGCTATTCAATGTTAATCAAGGTGGCCAATTGCAAAATTCACATTTGCCTCCAACAGACAAGAGTTCTTTCTCCCATCTTGGACATTATTCCACAGATATATAAACCCCTCTTGCCTAGTTTCCAACAGACTTCACAACCTCTGAGGATGCCTGCTATAGATGTGCGTTAAACGTCAGGAGAGAATGCTTCTGGAGCATGGCCAGACAGCCCAGAAGACTCACAGCACCACGGTGATCCTGGCCATGAAAGCCTTTGACAACAAACATCTGAGTTTATAAAATATATATACTTCCAACTTTTCTCTCTGTGTCTCAAAAGTGTTATGGGATTCCTTTGCATGTGAAAAAAACACTTGGGGGAAATCCCAGGCCCAAATTCCAAGTATCCAATAAATATCCAAGTTCTGTGGAGACTTGCTGTGTATGCAGCAGGTCCCTTCTTCTGCTAGCTGTTTTTTAATTCTACAGTCCAAGGTGGTCACCTAATGGTCATTCTCAGTAACTACAAGGCCTCCTTTATTTTTCGTGCTAGGACGCAAGAAGGATAAAGAGCTGACCATCTCTTGACACAAGCAAGAACCACACGAGATCATGGCAAAAGAAGAAATCTGAGGGATTATAATCTTCCATGAGAGTAAAGGAAAAGCCCATGACTAACAAAGCTGGTCTGACGCCAAACAGATTTTAAGCAAGAGTTATAGTCATCACTTTCAGAGCACCATCGCTACACATAGCACCTAGATCTTTAAATATCCTCAAGCGTGAGCAAGACATTCTCAATTGCGGGAGAATTTCCTGACAAGCTGTGTTTGGTATGTCCAGCAACGAAGGCCAAACCAAGATGGCTTCTCTTGTGTGTCAAAGAGGTAAAAGCTAGGTGCCAACCCCATATTTTGAAATTTTGAAAAAATAATCTATTACTATACTCCGGTGACTGTGGAACAGAACAGACAACTCTGCATCTGTATGCTTGTCTACTATGCCCTGCCTCATGTACAGAGGAAGAATTGTTGGAGGCTACAGACAATAATAATAATAATAATAATAATTATTATTATTATGATTATTATTATTATCTTTATTTGTACCCCGCTAGCATCTCCCGAAAGACTCGATGCAGCTTACAAAGGCCAAGGCCTCAATAAAACAACAATACAACAATACACATAAACCATAAAGCAAATCAAAATATTAAGCAATAACAGTAAACAGTAAAAACAATACACCGTAGCACAATAAATGCCGTTGCTGTTGCCCGTTTTTGGCCAAAGGATATTTAGCCGCCTGCGCTCCTTCTACTTTTATCAGTTCTATACTATTTGATACGAAATAAATAACTATACTCTGGTGATTTCTGAATGTTCTGGGCTCTCAATTCGTTCCCAGGCCAACTCAACATTTTGTTTCTCAAACCCGTAAAGAGCTCTATAGTTTTTTCTTTATATAGGTTTTTTTAAATATAGATTTCTATTAAAGAATTTTTTCAACAATAAATCTTTGGGAAAGAAAAACAAAAACAAAAAATACAGATTTCTTATATGCAGTGGTACTCTGTGATTTGTGATATGTTAATCAAGTGGTGCAGCAGGTTAAACCGCTGAGCTGCTGAACTTGCTGATCGAAAGGTCAGCAGTTCAAACCCAGGGAGTAGAGTGAGCTACTGCTATTAGCCCCAGCTTCTGCCAACCTAGCAGTTCAAAAACATGCAAATGTGAGTAGATCAATAGGTACCGCTCTGGTGGGAAGGTAACTGCGCTCTGTGCAGTCATGCTGGCCACATGACCTTGGAGGTGTCCATGGACAACACTGGCTCTTTGGCTTAGAGATAAAGATGAGCACCAACTCCCAGAGTTGGACACGACTGGACTTAGTGTCAGGGGAAAACCTTTACTTTTACCTTACGTCCTCAATCGTAATCCGGGGCTGTTCCAACAATCATTGCACATATTCCATAGCTGTTATTGCGCTATAGTTAATCTCCATAGGCTTGATCCCAAAGCAAAGTTTTTACTTTCCTTCTGAAGGCCAGGAGGGAATGGGCTGCTCTGGGAGTTCCACAGCCAAGGGGCCACCACTGAGAAGGCCCTGTCTCTCATTCCCACCAGTCGAACATGCAAAGGAGGCGGGACCGAGAAGATCTTAATCTCCAAGGTGGTTCATAGGTGGAGATACATTCAGACAGGTAAGCTGGGCCGGAACCATTTGTATGTTTTATGTTTAATGCAGCATTGAATATTGCCAATTTGGAAACCACTCTGCATCTCCTCCGGGGTTGAGATAAAGCAGGATCAAAATGCAATACAAACATAAATAAACAAATAATTGGTGTTTTCTTTTAAAGCGATTTCTATGTCTCTAAGCATTCTCCAATTACTTGGTATAAATAGATGAGGAACCGAAAAAGCCAGAGCAGAAAGCTCCAATAATAATACTCAAACAGGTTTTCTTGTGGACGGACGGATGGACAGTGAATATCTCTAGCAGATGAGTATTTACCTTGTATGATGGCAAAAAGCATAAAACGCCATGGCTGATGGTCTGGCAAACCGAAAGCAGAAGCTCTCCCACTTCGTCCTGGAATTCAAAGGTTTCTGTGTGCTGGAAAGTGGCGCATAAAGACCTGCCTTTGGGACCGGCTCCAACAGTACCAACCCACACCTGTTGGGAGAGAAGTTTTATTACTGGCCTTACTACAGGGAAGAGGAGGTCAAAACAGGTGCAGTTGAAGACTTAAAGCTGTGTTTCTCAACCTGGGGGTTGGGACCCTGGAGGGGTTGCGAGGGGGTGTCAGAGGGGTCACCAAACACAGTATTTTCTGTTGGTCATGGGGAAGTTTGGCCCAGTTCTATCATTGGTGGGGCTCAGAATGCTCTTTGATTGTAGGCGAACTATAAATCCCAGCAACTACAACTCCCAAATGTCAAGCTCTATTTTCCCCAAACTCCATCAGTGTTCACATTTGGGCCTCTTGAGTATTCATGCCAAGTTTTGGTCCAGATTCATCATTGTTTGAGTCCACAGTGCTCTCTGGATGTAGGTGAACTAAAACTCCAAAACTCAAGGTCAATGCCCACGAAACCCTTCCGGTATTTTCTGTTGGTCGTGGGAGTTCTGTGTGCCAAGTTTGGTTCACTTCCATCGTTGGTGGTGTGCACAATGCTCTTTGATTGAAGGTGAACTATAAATCCCAGCAATTACAACTCCCAAATGTCAAGCTCTATTTTCCCCAAACTCCATCAGTGTTCACATTTGGGCCTCTTGAGTATTCATGCCAAGTTTTGGTCCAGATCTATCATTGTTTGAGTCCACAGTGCTCTCTGGATGTAGGTGAACTAAAACTCCAAAACTCAAGGTCAATGCCCACGAAACCCTTCCGGTATTTTCTGTTGGTCGTGGGAGTTCTGTGTGCCAAGTTTGGTTCACTTCCATCATTGGTGGGGTTCAGAATGCTCTTTGATTGTAGGTGAACAATAAATCCCAGCATCCACAACTCCCAAATCAAATGCCTCTCCAACTGCATCAGTATTCAAATTTGAGCTTATCAGGTATTTGGTCCAGTGAATGAAAAGACATCCTGTATATCAGATATTTACATGACGACTCATAACAGCAGCCAAATTACAGTTGTGAAGTTGCAACGAAAATAATTTTATGAAGAATTGTATTCAGGGGTCGTGGCATTAGGAAGGTTGAGAGATATAGAGGAAGAGAATATAGTAAATTAGATTATTAGAAATGTTCATTCTAAAATCTATGGGTGAATTAAATCAAGGTATTTATGAGGAAGGGCAGCCCAGTGTCAGATATTCAAGCAATCCCTGAGGGCAACCAGCAATTCCTTCCAGGCGAATAGGCTGTCAGACCTACTACTCTCATTGCCTTTCGATGAACAGGAGCTGGAAAGTGGACAGCCTGATTTTTCACCCCCTATTTTCTGTCCACTAGTATAACAAGACAGTTAAATCTTGTCTCCTGTGCTTTACTAATAATATAATATAAAATATTGTATAGTATTATAATGTAATACAATACAATTATAATGATACATTGTCTCCTGTGCTTTACTAATAATATAATATATTGTATATACATATCATATTTATAATATCATAATGTAATACCATATAATACTAATAATAATAATACAATATTATAATTATATATTTGATATTACATGTAATATTACTAACAATATTACAATATAATGGTGTAGTACAATATAGTAATATATAATACTAATATTGTACTATGCTAATAATTTAATATATTGTATGTATATATATTTTGTAAGCCGCTCTGAGTACCCTTTGGGGTAGGAAGGGCGGCATATAAATGTCGTAAATAAATAAACAAACAAGATTATATGGAAACTACATGTTCTTATTTTACTCGTTAGATAGAAGTATTGTTAATCACTTGAGTGCCCAACGAAAAAGAGAATGACATTTCTTCAAAGCTAATTTGAAAAACCAATTTTAAATGACGTTTTACAAGAGATTCAAATACAAAGCCAGATTCAAAACCAGCTTTGAAGACCAAAGACCTTATGAAATCATATAATGTCTCTGGATGTTATCAGGGGTAAATAGTTTTCTAAGACCTACAGATGACACTCGCTGGAACACCTCAGCAAGCGAGAGTCCAAAAATGGCAGGCTCAAACCCAGAACTTCAACCAATGGCTGATACCAGATGAGAGACTCCCCCCTGGGCACACAGAAGACTGGGCGACTTGGAAGGCACTGAACAGACTGCGCTCTGGCACCACGAGATGCAGAGCCAACCTCAAGAAATGGGGCCACAGAGTGGAATCCACGACATGCGAGTGTGAAGAAGAGCAAACCACAGACCACCTGCTGCAATGCAACCTGAGCCCTGCCACATGCACAATGGAGGACCTTCTTGCGGCAACACCAGAAGCACTCCAAGTGGACAGATACTGGTCAAAGGACATTTAATCAACTACCAAACTCGCAAATTTTGTATTTTGTCTGTTTGTTTTGTTCTATTAGAAATGTAATACAGTTGACTGGTTGCCCTGACACGACAAATAAATATCAGGGGTAGCAAACACATTGCAGTCTTGTAAGGAATGTCTGAAGGAGAAAGAAAGGTGTGTGAAAAAAGTGAATAGTAGCTTAATGTGAAGGGCTGTCATGGCTTTGAGATCGTAAAAACGAGGTTACAAAACTTAGGGAGCGATCACTTCACGATTTTTTATCAAGGGACAGAATTATGTCGCATAAACATGTGAAGGCAAAGAAGCTGACAGATTGGACTGTGCCTACAGAACCATATTTAACAATCATTTACTTGTAAGAGTGAGGGGGTATTTGCTTTCTGGAGGGGAGCATCCAAAAAACGACACCTCCAGCTGCCGTCTGAAGGGAACAGCCCATCGGCCTCCTTGTGCACAAAACAGGACACCGTCTATTTAGTTAGGAATCTAAAAATATTTTTCTGCAAACACAGATATTGGCTCTGGTCCAGTTGTTTATTTATTTATTTCCGAATACCTGACTTTTTCCTCCGAGACTCTGCAGTAGGAATCTACCAACAATTTTCGCTGTTTCCCTAACATGGAATTCTATACGATATCTGAGTATTGTTGAAAGAATCTGTATTTGACGCTTGCTATCATTTAAGACAATTTAACAAGACAGCAGTCTGCATTTAGGAAGTAAACATTCACGTTGATTTTGCACTTTTTTTTGTGTGACTTCAGAAACTGCAAGTCGCTTCTGTTGTGAGAGAATTGGCCGACTGCAAGGACATTGCCCAGGAAATGCCCAGATGTTCTACCATCCTGTGGGAGGCTTCTCTTATGTCCGCACAGGAGAAGCTGGAACGGATAGATGGGGGCTCACCCCACTCCCCAGATTCAAACCACCGACCTTCAGGTCAACAGTTCAGCTGGCACAAGGGTTTAACCCATTGCGTCACCGAAGTCTCCTGACTACAATATGAATTACAGTTCCTAACAGTTCAAAGAGATATCTAGGTATATCAGTCTAACAGCTAGTTTTCTAAGATCTACAGAGACACTTGCTGGAACACCTCAGCAAGTGAGAGTCCAAAAGTGGCAGGCTCAAACCCAGAATCTCAACCAATGGCTGATACCAAACGAGAGACTCCCCCCTGGGCACACAGAGGACTGGGCAACTAGAAAGGCGCTGAACAGACTGCGCTCTGGCACCACGAGATGCAGAGTCAACCTTCAGAAATGGGGCTACAAAGTGGAATCCTCGACATGCGAGTGTGGAGAGGAGCAAACCACTGACCACCTGCTGCAATGCAACCTGAGCCCTGCCACATGCATGGAGGACCTTTTTGCGGCAACACCAGAGGCACTCCCAAGTGGCCAGATACTGGTCAAAGGACATTTAACCAACTACCAAACTGACAAATTTTGTATTTTGTCTGTTTGCTTGCTTTGTTCTGTTAGAAATGTAATATAATTGGTGGTTGCCCTGACACGACAAATAAATAAATAAATAAACAGTCTAACAGCTGAGAAACCTAACTGCCTGGCATGAATACTAGTGGATATTTACCACTAAGGAGAATATTGACTCAAGCAAGTTTTCAACTCTTCTCAAGATCATACTTTACAAAAGGTTATGATTTCTAACAAGGTCATGCCTTTCCAAAAGATCCTTTGGTTTTTCCAAAAGGTTATGAATGCCATTTTCCAAAAGGTTATGGAGATTTATATTTCCCAAAGGAAACAGCCTGATAAAACTATATTGTAGTAGAATCTTGGTTCTATATATCACTCTTGATCACAAAGGTAAATCCGCCCATGAAGGAAACAGCCATACCTGCGAGTTCTGAATGACATGGTTTGCTTCAAGCTGAATGGAAAACTTCACACCAAGCTCAGAAGAAAAGGAATCCATTGGAGAAAGGGTCCCGGAGGTCAAAACAATGGATCTCACATTTCCGCTCAAGTCAGAGAAGGCCTGCGGAGAATGAAGAGCCCAATTTAACTCTTAAAAATGCCTGTTTATAGGGCTAAAAGGAGATTGCAAGACACCCAATCACAAATCATTTACATCAATACTTCCTAAGCCATCGGAAGTGGGGGACCTGCATTTGTTTTTATCATGTGCCAAAAAACAACAACCTGGCACCATATTGGTATCGATTGGCTACAACTGTTCCTTTCTTTCATGTACAAGGAAAGTTTTAGTTCGGATCCTCACTACTTCCAGCTAAAAAGAATACTCTGTATATACTCGAGTATAAGCTGACTTAAATATAAACCGAAGCACCTAATTTTACCCCCAAAAAACTGGAAAAATGTTTTGACTCGAGTCTAAAGCTGAGGGTGGGAAATGCAGCAGCTGCTAGTCAATTTCAAAATAAAAATAGATAACAATAAAACTACATGAATTGAAGCATCAATTGGTTAAATGTTTTTGGATATTTACATAAAACTGCAATTTAAGATTGTCCAACTTTGATGAAACCATTATCTAACCTCCTTCAATGTAAATGTGCTTACGTATCATTCAAATAATAATAATGAGAGGAAAATAATAAATGTGATAACAATAACAGTAATAGAGTAAAATAATGGAAATGTAATAATAACAGTAATAATAGAGAAAAATAATAAAAGTAATAATAACAACAATAATAACATAAAATAATAAATATAATAATAGAGTAAAATAATAAATATAATGATAACAGCAATAAAGTAAAATCATAAATGTAATAATAATAGAGTAAAAATATAACAATAATAAATAAGAGTAAAATAATAAATGTTATAATAAGAATAACAAATAGAGTAAAATCATAAATGTAATAATACTAGAGAAAAATAATGTAAATGTAATAATAATAGAGTAAAAATATAACAATAATAAATAAGAGTAAAATAATAAATGTAATAATAATAGAGTAAAATAATAAGTGTTATAATAAGAATAACAAATAGAGTAAAATCATAAGTGTAATAATACTAGAGGAAAATAATGTAAATGTAATAATAATAGAGTAAAAATATAAAAATAATAAATAAGAGTAAAATAATGTAATAATAATAGAGTAAAATAATAAATGTTATAATAAGAATAACAAATAGAGTAAAATCATAAGTGTAATAATACTAGAGAAAAATAATGTAAATGTAATAATAATAGAGTAAAAATATAAAAATAATAAATAAGAGTAAAATAATAAATGTAATAATAATAGAGTAAAATAATAAATGCTATAATAAGAATTTTGGTCATGTCAGGAGCGACCTGAGAAACTGCAAGTCGCTTCTGGTGTGAGAGAATTGGCTGTCTGCAAGGACGTTGCCCAGGGGACGCCTGGATGATTTGATGTTTTTATTATCCTTGTGGGAGGCTTCTCTCATGTCCCCGCATGAGGAGCTGGAGCTGATAGAGGGAGCTCATCCGCCTCTCCCGGATTCGAACCTGCGACCTGTCAGTATTCAGTCCTGCCAGCACAGGGGTTTAACCCACTGCTCCACCGGGGGCTCCATAATAAGAATAACAAATAGAGTAAAATCATAAATGTAATAATAATAGAGAAAAATAATAACTACTATTACTACTAGTAATGATAATAATAAATAGAGTAAAATAATAAATGTAATCAAAATAATAATAACAGAGTAAAATAATAAATAACTTTGACCCGGGTATCAGCTGAGGGGGACTTTTTCAACCTTAAAAAAGGGGCTGAAAAACTTAGCTTATACTCAAATATATACAGTAAGTAAACAGGGATGCAATAGCCAGGGCTTCTGCAAACGAAAACTTAAAGAACTTTCCCCCAAACCACCATGAGATCTAGGAGAAACACAGAACCTTCCGGACATTACAGGACGAACAAACAAGTCAGTGGGACTCCTATATTTCTCTATGGGTATCGGCCCCAACGCAGCCATACTGGACCCACAGGTCATCTTACCACAGCTGGATTCAAGCACCAGAAGTTGAGATTATGCACTGGCACTTTGTGTCGCGACTTCCTTTTCGATCGGGCAAAAAACCCTTTTGCATCTGGAGCATCCGCTGGAGTCACATTTGTCCAGGCGTAGGTTTGCTGCAAAGCAACTCTGTAGTCATCTGCAAACCTAAAACAAACACAACTCTGTGATCAAAGGCCTGAAATATACGTGCAACATGAATGTGTGCATATAATCATAGTGGAAAGAAGGAGGTCACTTCACTGACCTGTAGTTCTCTCGGAAAAGATACTGCAACACCATGAATAGGCCTTTGAGGACGATCTGAGTCGGAGGGCTGATAACCGGAATAGAAATGACTTCTTCTCCGCCATGGAAAAGGGGTACTTTTTCTTCTTTTTCCAGAACAGCAGCTAAATGTCGCTAGAGAACAGATAGTAGATCCATAATTTAAAAAGGCTTCCACTGTTACATTTTAATGCATTTGTTTATTTATCGATGTGGATATGCGTGGCATCGAACAGTTGCCTTCGTAAGGCTGCTCCGAGTCCCCTTTGGAGTGAGAAGAAAAATAACTGTACAAGTGTGGTAAATAAATACATAAATGGATGTAAAATTTGTGGGTGTTTTTCCCACCACATCATCCAAAACTGGAGAATTTGCAGACTAAAAAAAACTACAGCTAGGAAAATTCTATTTTGTCTTTTTCTGCGACTCCCAGATTGTAGTCCCAGTTCAAAACACTAAGGATATCTGATTTTGGATTCGTTAGCACTTGGATGGGAGACCAACAGGGGAAACCTGGGACCTCCAAGGTAGGGATAGGAATAACTTTGCCTTAAACCATGTCGAATCATAGCGGAAACATTGCTGAGAATGTGGACAGACGTAGTATAAGGCAATTTCCTGCATTCTTACCTGCAAGAAGGGGAATGAAGCATTCGTTATTCCCATAGTGTGGAAGAGTGTCACCATTTGCCTTCCACTCCAGACTTTACTAGATGTCTCATAATCTCGTTCTATCAACTGACCACAGGTTTCCTTTAACCAGCTGGGAATAAAGAAATACAACAGATAACCAAGGCGATAACATGTTTATAGTGCGAGGAGTTGTGTTTTGTAGGAAAAAATTGGATCCCTTAAAAAGAGTATTTTCCCTGGAATTGTTTTCTCCCTGAAATTGTTGACAGAACGAACTGTTCGACACTTGCAAGGCTAGGTTGTGCCACACATTGAGACAGCTAATGCAAACGACTATGACATTTGGCCGACCAGATAATATGCATATTATGGGGACTACGGATGCTTCACCTGATCTAATTACTAATGATTAATATACTGTATATACTCAAATATAAACCTAGTTTTTCAGCCCTGTTTTTAGACTGAAAAAGCCCCTCTTGGCTTATAGTCAAGTCAAGATTATTTATTATTTTACTCTGTGGTGCAGCTGTCTGGGTGTCAGCTGCATTAAGATCACTTCTGACCAAAAGGTCATGAGTTTGAAGCCAGCCTGGGTCGGAGTGAGCTTCCGACCAATTGTGTTGCTTGTTGTGGACCTTTGCAACCTGAAAGACAGTTGCATCTGTCAAGTAGGAAAATTAGGTACCACCTATGTGTGGGGAGGCTAATTTAACTAATTTATGAGGCCATAAAAAAGATACCAGCAAAGCACTGCAGCAAAGCATGCGGGGAATGCGGAAGTACTTCATCAGTGTGGCAGATGGACGATGAAAGTGACAGCTCCCCTGGCGGCCAGAAAAAAGTTAAATAGCCTCTGACTGTCTGTATCTGTTGTGTGTCTTTGGCATTGAATGTTTGCCATATATGTGTACATTGTAATCCACCCTGAGTCCCCTGTGGGGTGAGAAGGGCGGAATATAAATACTGTAAATAAATGTAAATAAATAAATTGTTGTAACATTTATTATTTTACTCTATTATTACTACATTTCTAATTTAACTTTATTATTATTTCATTTATTATTTTACTCTATTATTACATTTATTATTTTACTCTATTATTACTGTTAATATTACATTTCCTTTATTTTACTCTATTATTATCATTACATTTATTATTTTACTATGTCATCCTTACTGTGATTGTGTTTATTGGAATGTTTTTTTTTCTCTTTTAATATTATTTTGATAATGCTGTTGTTGTTTGTTGTATATGTTTTGATTTTATTGCTGTATTATGTTGTCCAGACTTGGCCCCATGTAAGCCGCTCCGAGTCCCCATCGGGGAGATGGTGACGGGGTAGAAATAAAGTTGTTGTTGTTATTATTATTACTATTATTATTATTGGAAGGATAGTAAGCACATTTACATTGAAGGAAGTTAGAATAATGGTTGAATCAGAGTTGGACATCCTTATTAAATAGCCGTTTATTAATATCAACTGCTGAATTTTCTGTCTCTTACTTTGTCAGACTATAGCACACGGCACGCAACGGCTCGTGGTCCTGTTTCCTGATGTTGTTGTTGACCATGGCGTCCAGCTCTTCTCTAGCCATTTGGAGCTGAGCTTCTGTCACACTGAAGCTGGCTGATTCACGGGCACAGTCCTCAATGTTGTGAGCTTCATCCAAAATGACCACCTGGTCCTTCAAATTAATTTCCATCTGCCAAAAAAAAAATGCCTGGATATTATCTTCAACTTCATAAAGCCAGCAAAAATATTTGAAATCAAATACATGGGGAATTGTCTTCCTTCTGGTGGTTGGCATGAGCTAGCATTAATGGATTATTTCCTTGTTTAATATTCATTTGAAATCGAATTCACTAATTTTAAGGGGTTTGGTGGCAAATGTAAGTAAACTATACTATAATCAAACAGCATTTATTTAATTAATGGAAGCAAACTCAGTTTGCTCTGCAATATACTCACACTTTCCCTTATTTGTGGGTCTAAAAGGTAGTTGTAAGGACAAAAGACAATGTCCGCTGGCCCCATAAGTTCCCGAGCAGCAAAATAAGGACATGCTCGGAGCTTCTTTCCCAAGCGCACTAGATCTTCAATGTCCCAGGTTTGGTATTTCATTTGGGCAAATTGAAAGAGGTGGTGCTCACTCAGCTTATGGGCTCCATGGTAGAAAGAACAAGACGTACCCTGGAAAAAACCAATTTTGACACATATATTTCACTCCATCCTGTTCCATTACTTATTTATACCCCACTCCCCACCCCCACCAAAAAAAGCTAGCTTACAAAAAAATTAACAATGACAAATAAAGACACCTGTGGTTAATGAATTTGAAACCTATGATTAACACAGCACCTTTTAGAATTCAAATATTAAGAGTAAAATATAAAAGAAGAGTAGGTTGCTATCAAAAGACATTTTTCCTGTAAAACAAAACACAATGCCAGATTAGAAATAATTTTGTAAATTTGTATTTTTGGGAAGTCAAGAAATCAAATATTTTGGGCCAATGTAGATTTAATTGGAAATTATGGTTTATTTATTATTTATTTGTTGATTTATTTATATGCTCTCTCTCTCTCTCTCTCTATATATATATATATCCCGCACTTCTCAACCCCAAAGGGGACTCAGAATGGCGCACATAAAAGCACATTTTGATGCCATACATTACATACAATACATATCCAGCAAATAAAAACATATACATTAAAATACCCGCTAAAAGGAGCCCCCAGTGGTGCAATGGGTTAAACCCTTGTGCTGGGAGGACTGTTGACCAACAGGTCAGCAGTTTGAATCCAGGGAGAGCGGGCTGAGCTCCCTCTGTCAACTCCAGCTCCCCATGCAGGGACATGAGGGAAGCCTCCCACAAGGATGGTAAAGCATCGAACATCCAGGTGTCCCTTGGGCAATGTCGTTGCAGACGGCCAATTACATAGAATCATAGAATCATAGAATCAAAGAGTTGGAAGAGACCTCATGGGCCATCCAGTCCAACCCCCTGCCAAGAAGCAGGAATATTGCATTCAAATCACCCCTGACAGATGGCCATCCAGCCTCTGCTTATCTTGTTTTACACTATTATTATTATTATTATTATTATTATTATTATTTACATTATTTTACTATATTATTATATTTACATTATTTTACTATATTATTACTGTTATTATTACACGTATTATTTTACTCTATTATTTTTATTACATTTATTATTTTACTCTAATTATTATTATTATTACATGTCCACCTTGGAGCCCCCAGTGGTGCAATGGGTTAAACCTTTGTGCCAGTAGGACTGCTGACCGACAGACTAGTGGTTTGAATCTGGGAAGAGCAGGTTGAGCTCCCTCTGTCAGCTCCAGCTCTCCATGCGGGGACATGAGGGAAGCCTCCCACAAGGATGGTAAAACACCAAACATTCAGGCATCCCCTGGGCAACGTCCTTGCAGACAACCAATTCTCTCACACCACAAGCAACTTGCAGTTTCTCAAGTTACTCCTGACATGGAAAAAAAAACACCACTAAAAACCTATCAAAATTAAAATGATTAAAATCACATAATCCAATATCGTAGTTCAGGCCATTCCAGTTACCATTGCACCATTCCATGTTCACATATTGTATCAATCAATTATCCATAAGCTTGGTCCCACATCCAAGTTTTCAGGGTTTTTTTCCCTAAAGGTCAGGAGGGAGGGGGCTAATCTGATGTCACTATGGAGGGAGTTCCACAGCCGAGGGGCCACCACTGAGAAGACCCTGTCTCTTGTCCCCACCAACTGCACCTGGGAAGGAGGCAGGACCAAGAGCAGGACCTCCCCAGAAGATCTTAATTTCTGAGATGTTTCATAGAGGGAGATGTGTTCGGATAGGTCAGCTGGGCCAGAACCATTTAGGGCTTTATAGGCTAAAACCAGCACTTTGAATTGTGCTCGGTAGCAGACTAGCAGCCAATGGAGTTGATGTAACATTCCCATGTTCATCTATAATGTGCTACATCTTATGTTTCTTTATTTGGACTAGTTTCAAGCACCTCTTCTGACTCTGATTTCCCTTTTAAATGGTTATTGTGAGAGGTGCCACATAATAAAACAACGTGACACCTCTCACAATTGCCATTTAAAGGAAAATCAGAAGTCCTTGAAACGAATACCACTTGGAAGCTCTCTAGGGCTTCCTGAACACATGGAGGCTGATAAGGAGAAAAGAAAAGCCACTCCATGTTAAGGCTGTAACACAACCCAAAGGGGAGACTGGCAATTGAAGTGTTATCACGCTCAGGGCCCTCTTCCCTCACAAATTGTCAACAATCCGTTTATCAGCCAGCTTTTTGCAATATGGTCTCATGGTGAAAGGAGGATAATGAGAACAATGAACATGACAGTGTTAATGTGTCCTCATTACCACTGTGGTTTACCCTCTGGGTCTGAAGAAGGGAGGGCAGGGAGACTTCACACCTTGTTTGCACTTGTCAAGGCCAAAAGTTGCTCGAAAACTAGAGAAAAGGAAAGGGAGTTTGTCAACAGCAGTGATGGTGAACTCCACTTGGGGTCTGTCAGTGAGGTTGGCTTTAGTATTGATCCCACTCAGAGGGCTGGCCAAAGACCAAGAAAGAAAAAACTGTTCGGCTCCAAAGGGCTTGGAGAAGGTTAAATGAAATATAAAGTAGTTATGGGTATGCCCACCATTAAGCAATCGAAGAAAAGACAAACTCTATGCATGAAGAGAAGTAATTAGGGTTTCAGAAAGATAACATAATACATCTTTCTTATAATCAACAGCAATATGAGTTTGCTTTTAACAGTCCATAGTCTATATGGCGTCTAATGCAGTCTGAAGTCCAAAGAATCTCATGGCTAGAGATTGTGGTGCAGCTGGCTGAGTGTCAGCTGCATTAAGATCACTCTGACCAAAAGGTCATGAGTTCGAAGCCAGCCCGGGTTGGAGTGGGTTTCCAACCAATTGTGTGTAGCCTGTTTTCAACCTTTGCAACCCGAAAGACAGTTGCATCTGTCAAGTAGGAAAATAAGGTACCACCTTAAAGTGTGGGGAGGCTAAATTAACTGATTTATGAGGCCATAAAGAACACTCCAGCAAAAGCATTCCAGCGGGGAAGCATGTGGGAATGCGGAAGTGCTTCATCAGCATCGCAGATGGACGATTAAAGCGACAGCTTCCCTGGCGGCCAGAAAAAGTTAAATAGCCTCTGTGTATGTCTGTATATGTTGTATGTTAAAATTGGCATTGAATGTTTGCCATATATGTGTACACTGTAATCCGCCCTGAGTCCCCTGCGGGGTGAGAAGGGCGGAATATAAAAGCTGTAAATAAATAAATAAATAAATAAATAAATAAATAAATAAATAAATAAAGCATTTATGTGTTCTAAAATGGAGTCTGAGCTCTGAACAGTCCCAGATGTGATTGTGTGGTTTGCAGCCCCTCCTACTACCTCAAGAAACACAGAGTAAAGGGAAGCTGCATACCAAAACATACATATACAATACAGAAAGCAAACAGAATCATATACAAACAAATTAGTAGTGGAGGCTTGAGAAAGTTGCTATTTCTAACAGGCCTCAGAAACGGGGGGGGGGGGGGGTTTGTCATGTTACGGACCCATCCCATTCACCGCATTCAGGCTGCGTGCCCTCCCCTTTTATGGCTTTAAATCAGGGGTCCACAAACTTTTTAGACAGAGGGCCAGGTCACAGTTCCTCAAAAGGTTGGAAAGCCGGATTATAATTTGAAAAAAATAATAATAATGAATGAATTCCTATGCACACTGCACATATCTTATTTGTAGTACAAAAAAACCTACTTAAAAACAATGCAATAATTAAAATGAACAACAATTTTAACAAATATAAACTTATTAGTTTTTCAATGGGAAGCATGGGCCTGCTTTTGGCTGATGAGATAGGATTGTTGTTGTTGTTGTGTGCTTTCAAGTCGTTTTTAGACTTAGGTTGATCCTGAGCGAGGGCCAGGTAAATGACCTTGGAGGGCCGCATCTGACCCCCGGGCCTTAGTTTGAGGACCCCTGCTCTAGGCAGTCTGAAGCATCTCACAACTAAAGCATTTCTGTGTTCTAAAATGGAGTCTGAGCTCTGAACAGTCCCAGATGTGATCATATAGTCTGCAGCCCCTCCTACTACCTCAAGAAACATAGAGTAAAGAGAAGCTACATACCAAAACATACATTCTATATAAATAAAATGTAATGTTTGTTTGTGGGATTAACATAACACAAAAACCACTGGATGAATTGACACCAAATTTGGACACAATACACTTATCAGGCCAACAAGTGACCATCACTCATAAAAACACTGGAAATCACAGTGGAAGGGACTTAAAAAACCAAAACATAAAAATGCATTACAACACATATATTTTATTTATTTATTTATTTTATTTCCTATATTTATACCTTGCCCTTCTCCCCCCAAAGCAGGACATACACACACGCACACACACACACATACAAAACACACATACACAGACTAGGCTACAGCAACGCATGGCAGGGGATGGCTAGTATACAATACAAAAAGCAAACAGAATCATATACAAACAAATTAGTAGTGGAGGCTTGAAAAGTTTGCTATTTCCAACATGCCCCAGAAACCGGGGGGGGGGGGGGGCACTCATTGCATTCAGGCTGTGCGCCCCCCTTTACAGCTTTAAATAAATATAATTTCTGTGCAAAAAAGTACAATAACTTACATTTTTTGCTTCCAACAACTCCACACATTTTTCGTTTTTGCTGCCACAAGTCGACACTGTTGGATGGACACAGGTGTGGTCCCTGCTAGAAAGAATGGTCATCTGGACACCAGCATATGCCGTCCTCCGCATCTCTCGCGTGATTTGTGCGATCTGTTTATGAGTCCGGGTTCCAAAATATATTTTGGGGATAAACGGCCTCTCTCCATTTTCTTTCTTCTTTGCATCGGCAGTGTCTCTGCCTTTTTCCTCTGCAGAAGAGCAGGAACACTGATTGCAAGGGTCAGAAAGCTGAAAAGAAGGGGGAAATCTGATTAAGGAGGTCACCCGCAAAATACCAGAGTCTTCTAACACCTTAAAACTTCCAAAACAAAAAAAGTTATTTAGCTTTAGTAGACTCTATCCTACTTCATCTGTTTCACCCACACCTGATTAAATGGATTGGAGTCCACAAAGTTTGTGCCAAATGAAACTTTTTAGACTTCTATGTTAGCACTGGCCAGGAGAGCTGCTGCTTTTGGATTCTTTACCTAAGACCTTTTCCAACAAATAATAATAATAACAACAACAACAATCTTTATTTATATTCCGCTCTATTTTCCCAAGGAGACTCAGAGCAGATTACAGAATACATATATGGCAAACATTCAGTGCCGTTATACACTTAACAAAACAGAAAATACATAGTCAGAGGCAAGGCTTCCATCTTTTTCATGTCCGGCATCTGGAAGTTTGTATGATTCCAGAGCAAGCTGTCTTCAGGAAAAGCAAAAACTGCACATCACAAATGTTGAACCTGACTCAGCACATAGAAGATTGTTTTGAAAGGCAGCAGATTACAGGAGCTTTCTTCATTGACCTGTCAGCAGCTTATGACACTGTAAAACATTGCCTTCTCCTGAGAAAAACTTATAATATCTTAAAGGACTACCACCTGCTTCATAGAAAATTGCTACAAAACAGGAGCTTTTTTGTTGAATCCCAGGGCAAGAGAAGCAGATGGCGAAAACAGAAGAACGGCCTGCCTCAAGGGAGTGTGTTTTCTCCATCAATGTTTAACATCTACACTAATGATCAGCCACTGCCAGAAGGGAAAGTGAGTTTCATCTATGCTGACGATCGCACCATCACCACCCAAGTAGGAAGCTTTGAAATGGTTGAACAGAAGCTCTACGAAGCTCTAGGTGCCTTTACCCCCTATTACAGAGAAAACTAGATGATTCCTAATCCATCTAAAACACAGGTGCATGCTTTCCATCTTAAGAACAGACAAGCATCTTGAGCTCAGAAGATTATCTGAGAAGGAATCCCACTGGAGCATTGCAGCACACCCATATACCTGGGATGTTCTCTGATTTTCAAGAAGCACTGCTTGAATATCAAGCAAAAAGAGGATACTAGAAATAATATCATATAAAAGCTGACTGGCACAACCTGGGGATCACAACCAGACACAGTGAAGACATCTTCCTTTGTGCTTTGCTACTCTGCTGCAGAATATGCATGCCCAGTTTGTAATGTATCTCACCACGTTAAAACAGTGGATGTGGCTCTTAATGAGACATGCCGCATTATCACAGGATGTCTACACCCTGTGCCGCTAGAGAAATTATAAGGTTTAGCTGGTATTAATTATTATTATTATTATTATTATTATTTATTTGACCAGTCATATATGACCATTTCAAAATAGAACACGAGTAAAAAACAAGGTGAGGACAGCAGCTGACCTTCTATTTATAGCCAGAATCTTATTTTCCTGGTTTTTCTTTCAGGAAATCTGCTCTTTTCTTAATAGCTTTCAGAATAAAAAGGCTTACTCTGATTATGTTGGATCTTTCCTGCCCTTGCAAGAGGGATGTCAGAATATCATTTCTGTTGGGGGACCTGCAGTTGGATAATATTGGATGTAAATATCTGTCTCGCAGTTCAGTGTATGCTGGACAGTCAATTAAGAAATGTTCAATATCTTCCACTGTTTGTTCTCCCCAGACGCAGAATCTCTCACTTCTTGGGATATTACAGTAACACCCGGTTTGCATCATAATACCGAGGTATTCAAACCTACCCCTAGTATATATTTTTCTAAAGGGTAGTGGAAGTGGAATAGTTAGGTAGTGCTCTAAATGAATATTCCTTTTGTGGGAAGCTAAAAATCTTGTGGCTGAAGGCCTACCTATGCTCTCTAGGTCCAGCTGTGCATAGACATCCCGAATGTGGCGCTTGAGCACTTGCCCTGCCCAGAACACCCAGAAACTGCAAAGGCAGACCGAATCCAGCCAACTCATTATTCAGAGCCACAATCCACAATGACTTCTGGTCACGCTGGACTGTTTAGCTGGTATTGTACCACCTGATTTCCGCCGGGAAGTAGCAGCCAGCAATGAAAGGACCAAGGCAGTGACATCTCTGGCCCATCCTCTGTTCGGATATCAGCCAGCATGCCAATGCCTTAAATCAAGAAACAGCTTCCTAAGATCTACAGAGACACTCGCAGAAACACCTCAGCAAGCAAGAGCCCAAAAGTGGCAGGCTAAAACCTGGAACCCCAATCAGGGGCTGAGACTGGATGAGAGACTCCCTCCTGGTCACACAGAAGACGGGGTGACTTGGAAGGTGCCAAATAGACTATGTTCTGGCACCATGAGATGCAGCGCCAATCTTAAGAAATGGGGCTACAACAGGGGTCCTCAAACTAAGGCCCGGGGGCCGGATACAGCCCTTCACAGTCATTTACCCAGTCCTCGCTGAGGGTTAAGCTAAGTCAGAAACGACTTGAAAGCACACAACAACAACACTCCTATCTCATCAGTCAAAAGCAGGCCCACACTTCCCATTGAAATACTAATACATTTATATTTGTTTACATTGTTCTTCATTTTAATTATTGTATTGTTTTTAAGTGTTTTTTGCACTATAAATAAGGTATGTGCAGTGCGCATAGGAATTCATTCATGTTTTTTTTTCAAATTATAATCTGGCCCTCCAACAGTTGGAGGGACTCTGACCTAGCCCTCTGTTTAAAAAGTTTGAGGACCCCTGGTCTACAGTATTGAAGACCACTGAGAGGTCCAGGAGAACCAAGAGGGACACACTCCCCTTGCCCAGTTTCCTGCATTGATCAACCCACTAAGGCGACCAAGGCTCTTTCAGTTCTATGTCCCGGCCTAAAGCTGGACTGTGCCAGATCCAGACAATCAGTTTCCTCCAAAACCCTCCAAGGACATCATGAAAAAAAAGCCAAAGCTGAGTGATAATGTTCTAATTGGTTCTATGAACTTAATTTAATGGAGTCCCCAGTGGTGCAGTGGGTTAAACCCTCGTGCTGGCAGGAGTGATCACTTAAAGGTTGGGTTGCTGACCTGAAGGTTGCCGGTTCGAATCCAACCCGGGGAGAGCATGGATGAGCTCTCTCTATCAGCTCCAGCTCCATGTGGGGACATGAGAGAAGCCTCCCACAAGGATGGTAAAAACTCCCGGCGTCCCCTGGGCAACGTCCTTGCAGATGGCCAATTCTCTCACACCAGAAGTGACTTGCAGTTTCTCAAGTCGCCCCCGAGACAAAAATAACCCTTAATTTGATTAGGAACATAAATACCAGGGATCAAGTGTCTCTTGGCTTTGTCTCTTGTTTGGTGATGATGAGGGAGAGCTAAACCTGGGTGAGATAGTCCAAGAAAAGAAGGCATGGGTAGACCCCTGGGTCACAAAGTGGAATCCATGACATGTGAGTGTGGAAAAGAACAAACCACAGACCACTTACTACAATGCAGCCTGTGTCCTGCCACACGCATAATGGAGGACCTTCTCACAGCCAAACCAGAGGCTCTCCAATTGGCTAGCTACTGGTCAAAGGACGTTTAGTATAATGCCAAGTTTTTAACTTTGTGGTTTTTCTATACATTGTAACTGTATTCTCAATTTGCTTTTGACATAATACATAAATAATTGCTTACAATAATTATATTTTAGGATGAGATTCAATATGTCTGTTGATGGGATGGTGGGGCACATCAGTTCTTAGTAAAATAAAAAGAAATTGAATTATGGTACGCTACACATTTCTTTTCTGAGTATCCTATCACCCATTGGATTCTACAAGTCAGCTCCACAAACACAAGTTGAAATGAAAACAATTTCAATCATACTTATGTTCTTGTTTAGGCTCAATATAAGAAGGAAAGCTGGCATCTAAAAGCAAAGGAACCAGAACCTTTGCAAAACAGCTCAAATAATAATCTTATGTTCAAAAGTGGTCTTAAGCGTAAAAAAAGGACACCGTGACACCACGAGCCAAACAGAGTGTCCTTGTCGTCTTCGCTGTTTCTTCCTTCACCCCTCCTCTGAATGGTGACCAGTAAGATTATCCTTGGTGAGCAAACGCAAAGTCATGGTGTGCGTCACATCACAATACCAGGGATCAAGTGTCTCTTGGCCTTCGCTCTGTGGAAAAGGGGCTCAAATTACCCTCAGTCCCACTCAAGCTTGTCCACCATTAAATATTACAATACGCGATAGAATGGGAGTAAATGCAACCCTTCAGGAGCTGCCACTCATTGGGATAAAAGGTCTGCTGACGTGCCAAATAAACAGGCCGTCAAAGAAGATAGAGTTACCGGCCGCGCTAGAATTGTTACATTCCTCTCTCGGGTTGCCAATAACAGCCGATTTCATTACGGTGTGCTGCCACATTAAATGGCCGGTTCCAAATATCCTGCCTTCTCTATATTGAATAATTACTTATTCACCGAAAGGACAAAAGGAAGCGTTATGAATGGAGCTCTTGTCAGGGATACAGGAGGAAACAGCTGACGGGAGGTGTACGTTACATACGAGTTCGTGTCGGCCTCCATCGGAGAGGCGACACAGGGAAAATGGGGACTCACATGATTATCGCGTGATATTCCTTGTTCCGCGCTCTGGCGTGTGCTCCGGAAAAGAATAAGGAGCATACCTGCCCACAAGCCCACCACCCACGCACAAAACACCTAAAGCTTCAAGCGTCGATTGTCAGATCATTCCTGTTCTCTTTCCTGCCTTTGATTGACACAAATAGGATTTTTTAAAAACAGGATACTCATAATTATAAGGTTTTTAAATTATTATTTAATAGAATACCTCAAGTCCCATTCTTGGAAATGTGAGTTATAAATGATATGACTGATTGATGGATGAATGGATTTATTTTATTACTGAAAAGTAATAATAATAACACTTTATTTGTATTTTGCCCTATCACCCGATAGGACTCAGGGCAGATTTCAGCATCTACAGCAGGGGTCCTCAAACTAAGGCCCGGGGGCCGGATATGGCCCTCCAAGGTCATTTACTCGGCCCTTGCTGAGAGTCAACCTAAGTCTGAAATGACTTGAAAGCACACCACCACCACCACCACAACAACAACCCTATCTCATCAGCCAAAAGCTTCCCATTGAAATACTAATAAGATTATATCTATTAAAATTGTTCTTCATTTTAATTATTGTATTGTTTTAAGTGTTTTTGGCACTACAAATAAGATATGTGCAGTGCATAGGAATTCATTCTTTTTTTTCTTCCAAATTATAACCCAGCCCTCCAATAGTTTGAGGAACTGTGACCTGGCCCTCTGTATAAAAAGTTTGAGGACCCCTGATCTACACATACACAAAGCAAGCATTCAATGCTTGGAAAGAATGAAACACAGACCCAAAGATAAAGGTAAAGGCTTCCCCTTCATCTCTGGCTCTGGGGATGGTGCTCATCTCAATTTCTAAGAGCCTCCGTAGATGCCTCATGATCATGTGGCTGGCGTGACTGCATGGAGCGCCATTTACCTACTGATCTACTCACATTTGCATGTTTTCAAACTGCTAGGATGCCTCAATTAATGTAATTTTATGGGTATCTATTTTTATTTTGAAACTGACCAGTAGTTGCTGCATTTCCCATCTCGGCTTATACTCGAGTCAATATGTTTTCCCAGGTTTTTTTGTGGTAAAATTGGGTGGCTTATATTCGGGTTGGCTTATACTTGAGTACATACTGTAATTCATAATACAGTAGAATCTCGCTTATCTGATAGAGGGAGCTCGAATCCGGGGAGAGGCGGAGGAGCTCCCTCTATCAGCTCCAGCTCCTCATGCAGGGTCATGAGAGAAGCCTCACAAAAGGATGATAAAAACATCAAATCATCCGGGCGTCCCCTGGGCAAGGTCAAGTCGCTCCTGACATGACAAAAAAAAATAAATCTCACTTATCCAACATAAACATAAAAATAATATTATAATGCAATATAACACTAATAATAATAATATGATATTATAATTATATATTTATACTACATGTAATATTACTAATAAAATTACAATATAATGGTGTAGTACAATATAATATAGTAATATACAATAATGATATTGTACTATGCTAATGACATAATATATTGTATGCATGTATGTATATGTATGTGTGTACTTATATATATAATATATATATATATATATACACACACACACACACACACACATATATATATCTTGTAAGCTGCTCTGAATCCCCTTCGGGGTAAGAAGGGCAGCATATAAATGTCGTAAATAAATACATAAATACATAAATACATAAATACATAAACGGGCAGAATGTTGGATAAGTGAAAATGTTGGATAATAAGAAGGGATTAAGGAAATGCCTGTTCAACGTCAAATTACATTATGATTTTACAAATTAGGCACCAAAACATCATGTTTTACAACAACTCGACAGGAAAAGCAGTTCAGTACACAGTAACATTATGTAGCAATTGCTGTATTTATGAATTTAGCACCAAATCATCACAATGTATTCAAACAGCTGTTGATCTGGGCAGGAGGCAAAATGTGTTAGATAATACACAAAGTTGGATGAGCAAAGTTTGGGTAAACGAGACTCTACTGTATACGGTACTTTTTACTTATTTACAAGACGTCCCCTGCCACACGTTGCTGTGGTTCAGCCTGTGTATATGTCTTTTGTGTGTGTATGTATGTGTGTATATAAGGGTTTCGCGCATGTGTTGTAATGTATTTTTTTTTTGCTTTTAAAATCTCTTCTGCTGTGTTTTCCAGTGTTTTTATGAGTGATGGTCACTCATTGGCCTGATAGGTGTCTTGTGTCCAAATTTGGTGTCAATTCATCCAGTGATTTTTGAGTTATGTTAATCCCACAAATGAACATTACATATTTATTTATATAGCTTTATTTGCCATATTTATACCCTGCCTTTCTCTACCCCAGCAGGGGGGACTCAAGGCAGCTTACAATGGCACATACACAATGCCTCAAAACAACAAATTCACCAAAAATAGTTTAAAATCACAACATATTAGACGTGGTTAAAATACATTCCAAGTTAAAAACACACCATCCGGAATTCAAGGTCTAAGGCCATTCAAAGGTCAAATTGCACATAATTTTATAGTTAGAATACTGCATTGCCCTAATTTTTGAAAGCCTGCTCTCAGAGCCAGGTTTTGACTCTCCTCCTGAAGGTTAGTAGACAGGGGGCTGACCTGATGTTGCTGGGGAAGGAGTTCCATAACCGAGGGGCCACCACTGAAAAGGCCCTGTCTCTCATTCCCGCCAGCCATACTTGTGAGGCAGGCGGGACCGAGAGCAGGGCCTCCCTAGATGATCTTAGTCTCCGAGCTGGTTCATAGGGAAAAATACGTTTGGACAGGTAGCCTGGGCCGGAATTTTTTGGAGGGAAAAAGATTTTGGGAAAGCAACATGGGGAGAAGTAGATTTTTCTGTTGATCTCTCTGTGCCTTCAATTCCCCTGAAGAAAAATGCCATTTATATCTTGGAAAAAATAATTATGTAAAAAAAAAAAGACAAAGTGTCCTGGGGCTTTCTCACACTACATAACAAACACATGTATTCCAGCCTGTGTTTTTGTTGCCTACCATCTGCTTCTTCAAACACATAAAGGATTATGCCAGAATAAATATCAGAGTCTTAGGATACTATGCGACTTTTCTGTCGCTGTTGTTTTGCAACAAGCAAACACAACTATGAACACAACTACACTCCTGGGAGTTCGGCATGCCATAGGAGAGAAACATGCATTGACGCTATAACCTAAATCAAGATGATCAGGAAGTTTAATGGACTTTCTGTAAAAACACGAGTGCCTTCTACCAGAGGGTTTATTGGAAGCGGGAATTAAAATGTACTTGGCATCAGGAATTTTTTTAGAAGTATATATAAAATAAAGATAGCCAAAAAAACTGCGAGGAGCTGAAAAAATAACATTATTTTACAGGTGGCCTCAAAAGATTTTCTTAAAAGGTTTGAAATTGGTATAATACTGCCTTTAATAAGCACCTCGCCCTCGACTGCAGCTTGGAAATGTTACCTTTTGACTTAAAAAAATACCCAACGCCAGGAAAGTAGTAAACTCCGTCTGATTTTATAGTCACCAGTAAAATAGCATAGAACTGCTTTGCAGTAGTCATAACATTTCTCAAAGCCACAGACGCCACCGGCCAAAAAATAAAACCTTTAAGGTGCCCTAACAGAAGAGAGGGTGTGTGTGTATAATTGCAACTTTTCCATACACATACATAGATATATGTAGATTTGAATTATCATTTAGCAATTTCAAGTTTTCATTTTTTACTAGTTTCTCCCTTTTTCTCTATTGCAGAAATCTTTCAAAGGAGAAGTCACACATCCATTTGGGGACCCCAGGGTTGCAAAGCTCTGCTTTGCCCATTTTTAGCTCAAATGTCATATAACACTTTTAAAAACGCACAACAAGCATTTGTTTGTTACTGTTACGTGCATTCAAATCATTTCCATCTCATGGAGACCCTAAGGCAAACCAAACAGCCAGGTTCCCCACAAGGACTTTTTCAGAATTTATTTACTGTATATACTTGAGTATAAGCCTAGTTTTTCAGTGCCTTTTTTAGGCTGAAAAAGCTCCCCTCGGCTTATACTCGAGTCAAGGTTGTTTATTATTTTTCCCTATTTCATTTTTATTACATTTATTATTTTTCTATTATTTTTCTATATTTATTATTATTACATTTACTGTATATACTCGAATATAAGCCTAGTTTTTCAGTCCTTTTTTAGGCTGAAAAAGTCTCCCCCGGTTTATACTCGAGTCAATTTTATTTATTATTTTATTTTGTTGTTGTTATTATTATTATTCCATTTATTATATTATTGTTGTTATTATTACATTTATTATTTTACTCTATTTATTATTGTTATTGTTACATTTATTATTTTACTGTATTTTTATTATTCCATTAATTATTTTACTCTATTATTACTGTTATTATTACATTCCATAATTTTATTCTATTATTATTATTATTTTACTCTATTTATTATTATTGGAGGACATGTAAGCATATTTACATTGAAGAAGGTTAGAATAATGGTTTAATCAGAGTTGGACAGTCTTGTCTTCAATTACAGTTTTATGTAAATATTCAAAAAAATTTAACCTACTGATGTATAAATTAATATAATTTTATTGGTATCTATTTTTATTTTGAAATTTACCATTAACTGCTGCATTTCCCACCCTCAGCTTATACTTGAATCAATACATTTTCCCAGTTTTTTTGTGGTAAAATTAGGTGCCTCGGCTTATATCGGGTCGGCTTATACTCGAGTATATACGGTATGTTATTTTACACTATTATTATTTTATTATATTTATTATTTTACTCCATTTATTATTAGTAGTAGTACATTTATTATTTTACTATATTATTTATTTATTTACTATATTTGTATTCTGCCTTTCTCAGCCCATGGGTGACTTTAGTATTATTGTTATTATTACATTTATTATTTTACACTATTTAGTATTATTATTATTATTATTACATTTATTATTTTACTATCTTTATTATTATTGGAAGGATACGTAAGCACATTTACATGGAAGAAGGTCAGAATGATGGTTGAATCAGAGTTGGACAGTTTTATGTTACATTACAGTTTTATGTAAAGATTCAAAAACATTTACCCTACTGATGCCTCAATTACTGTAATATTATTGGTATCTATTTTTATTGTGAAATTTACCATTCGCTGCTATATTTCCCACCTTTGGCTTATATTCGAGTCAATACATTTCCCCAGTTTTTTGTGGTAAAATTAGGTTCCTCGGCATATATTCGGGTCAGCTTATACTCGAGTATATACGGTACTTATTTCTCTATTCTTTGTGGCATGTGAGCAGTTCTCTTGCTCTTATGGCACAGAGTTTGCGGTTTAAGGGCTATAGTGACCATTAAGCAAAAGTGACCTGTTTTCCAACTCATGTGTTTAATAATTAAAGTAAAACAATGTTATTAGATACACACCGCTATACTTGGTGGTGTCTCGAGATGTTGTATTCATTTTGCCCCACTGTTGCGATGAGTGATTAGGCAACCTATATTTTGCCAAGTGAAACAAATGCCAATCTTACTCAGGAAACATATGGGGAAAAAAAGACTTTGTAGAAGGTAATGAAAAACAAAAACAAAAGCCGTTTACCTACTCTATTGAGCTCTCGGTGGAGCAGTGGGTTAAACCCTTGTGCCGGCAGGACTGAAGACAGATAGGTCGGAGGTTTAAATCCAGGGAGAGGGCGGATGAGCTCCCTCTGTCAGCTCCAGCTTCCCATTCGGGGACATGAGAGAAGCCTCCCACAAGGATGGTAAAACATCTGGGCGTCCCCTGGGCAACGCCCTTGCAGACGGCCAATTCTCTCACACCAGAAGTTGCAGTTTCTCAAGTCACTCCTGACACAAAACAGAAAAAACCTAACCTATTTCTGTAAAATGAAAAGTGAAAAAATTGTGCCCAAATTTAACACTGGCAAGTGCTTTTGGTTTTGAGTTGTGTTCTATTCTAATACAGCTTTTTGAAATTTCTCCAATGTAAATTATGAGCTTAACGTGTTTTTTAAAAATGTCTTTTTATGAAAAACCAAGAATTCAAATATTGAAGGTACTTTATAGACTACTTTATAGCTCTCACATTTTTGAGAAAGACTCAACTAGGACATTAATTCAAGATTTGGGGAGTGTGGGGAGAGACAAACCACCTCTAAGCCAGTATTTCCCAAATATGTTTAGCAGCATGATTTTATGAAGTCGCCAAGCCAATTTAATGCAGAATGCGGTTCTACCTTCCATCTAAGTAAGAAAAACAATAACTGGGAAAGTACTTGACTTATTCTTTCACTGCTTGATTCGTTGCAATAAAATGTTAGCGCTGGTGGCCAGCGGAACGTGAAATCCAACAACCAGACAGGTTTCCAGAACACCCCCAAATCTTATCCATTTAGATGTTCCCTCCTCCCAGGGTGAACGGACACCTTTCTGCTCAAACAAGCAATTTTCAAAGTCCAAATACTGCCATTATGATGCTCTGTTCCAGCAAAATATTTGGATATTCCGAAGAATACTATTTTGAGCACCTATGTCCAGCTGGAGGATTATGGGAATTGTAGTCCAATCTAATGGCAGAACCTATTACACAAACCACACTAAATATGGCCATCATGCCACTTCTCAGTCTTCTCTTCTCTAAGCAAAACATACTCAGCTCCCCGAATAATTTCTCATAGGTTTTGAGGCATTTAGACAGCTTGGTCACCCTTCCCCAAACATGTTCCTGCTTATTTATATGCTGCTTAATAATGTTTAGGGGGCCACCGATTGAGTTGTGATGCCTGACCTTTCATCTTTCTCTTTGAATGGGTTTGGCCAGATTCTCGAATGCCTTCCTTCCTTCCTTCCTTCATTCCTTCCTTCCTTCCCTTTTTCTTTCCTTCTTTCCTTCTGATCTCCAGATGTCTTGGGATGGAATTTATACTTCACATACTGTTCTCTTCTTAACATGGAAAGGGTGAACCTATAGTCCTCCAGCTGTTGCCTAGTTGGGATTAGAAACTGAGAAAATGTTGGTCTCCAAGTTCTTTCGGTTCCAGACAGTATATCCAATGGCAAGAGTTATCAAGAACAGAAGTATATTTGCACAACCACCAGTTTCTACTCATGTGTACGTGAACTGAGCAAGCAAAGAATGAGACTCACTAAAAGTGGGTAGAACAAAACAAACATCAACTCAGGAGAAAATAAAACCTGCTGCTTCTTTGCCAGCAAGTCTAATAATAATAATAATAATAATAATAATAATAATAATAACTGGAAAAGCTGACACGATATGAGGATTTTAAAATCGAACTGATGTGTTTCAATTGTGTTGTACCTTGCCTCAAGCCAGGAAGAGAGGTGGGTAACAAATTAATAATAATAATAATAATAATAATAATAATAACTGTGTTTTTGTCAGTAAAATAATAATAATAATAATAATAATAATAATAATGCCAAGATTGTGGCATAATCCAGTCAAGGTGGTCTCAGTGGTGATCGGCACACTGGGTGCAGTGCCTCAAGACCTTGGCCTGCACCTAAACACAATAGGCGCTGACAAAATTATCCTCTTGTCAGCTGCAAAAAGCCACCCTACTGGGATCTGCACGCATTATTTGCCGATACATCACATCGTTCTAGACACTTGGGAAGAGTCCAACATGTTATCCAATACAACAACCAGCATATTAATCTTGTTTGCTTTGTCCTAATCTTATTGTGTTTCTAACAACAACAACACCAACAACACTTTATTTATATTTTGCCCTATCTCTCCAAGGAGACTCAGAGTGGATCACAATACACGGCATATTCAATGCCATTTTGAAGTCGGATTTGGTCACAGTGGTCCACGCCTTAGTTACCTCTAGATTGGACTATTGCAATGCTCTCTACATGGGGCTGCCCTTGAAGATGGCCCGGAAATTCCAATTTATACCCCGCCAAATTCCAATTGGCGGGGTGTAAATAAACATTTATTTATTATTATTATTATTATTATTATTATTATTATTATTTTGGATAGACAATGCATAGACAGAACAGAAAGGAGATATGTTGTGTTGATGTCAGCATCCAGTTTTTTTGGTGCCTTGGAAGATTGTCCTTGAAGCCAGCCACAGGGGGTGCTGTCGCTCCATCCTCTATGACAAAGAGTCATCAGGACTTCCTCCTTCCCGCTAGGCATTTTCTGATCTTGTTTCTTTATGGTGTCGTAAAATACTCCCCTCCCCCCGCTTCTTTTAGCGGTACCTAATTTCTCTAATTACAGCTCAAGCCGTTTTCAAAATGCTTAGGTCAACAGTAAGCTGGGCTTGACAGTCGGCAGCTCATGCCGTCCCGGAGCTTCGAACTGCCAGTTCGAAGCCCCTTAGGGTGCCCCCGGGAAAGTCAGACTTTTAGGACTCAAGAATTACAGCTCTTTTCAGGGCTCTCAATCCATCTTGAAAATGGTCCCTCTTTTTCTACTACCTTCCACTTTAACGGGCATTATCATCTCTTCCAACAAGTCAAAATAAAATGGTCAGAGTCTGATTTCTTGCCTGTGTTCTGATGAATATTCCTATGAGCAACAGAGGCTTCTTCACAGCCACCTAATGGGGACCTTGCCTTACTGCTAAGCAACGAAAGGCCTGCTTCTCACACAGCCTTCCAAAGGAATACGCTCCAGCAGGTAGATTTCATGGCCAAGCCATCATCACAGCTGCCTGCTCCAAAGGACAACGTCGTTGCTCGAGATAAGCCAGCTTAGGAGGTCAACGGCTATAAAGGCGAAGGGCTGAAACATCAGAAATGGAAACGCAAAATTGAATGCAATATAAGGCTAAACAAACAACGGGGTCGCGATCCTTGACACAAGAAGCGATAAGAGCTTCCTCAATATCCTCCATCTAAGTATCACTGGAAACAAAGTGTGCTTGGTTCTGGGTGCCCGGTGTGCGAAATCTCACACAAGGGGACCCTACTAAGATAACCGAAGGAGCTTTATCAAAACGTCTCTTTTTTCCCTACCAGAAAGCCCGGCCCGCTTCTTTTAAAAGGTGTAGTCTTCGGCTTCTTGATTAAAAGTGCACAAAGCAGCTGTTTATCCACTCACTGTAACCAGCAGGTGAACCCGATTCAATATTTATCACAGGCTTTCACAGATCACCGCTAACCAAGCAAACGTTTTAATTAAGCTGGAGCTCGCTTCAAAGAGCTCATTCAGGACGTCAATCAGCAGGGGTAGAGGATCGGATACTGTGTCGGGGTGAGAGTGTGTAATACAAATCCGCAACTTTCTTCGTCCCGTCGACGGTAAGCTAGCCGGCCGAGAGCCTGCGCTCTGATTGTAACAGACTGCCAGTCTCCTGGAATGCGTAACCGAAGTCACTCAAGCCCTATTGTGCAGGTTGTAAGCAATATGTTAAACTCCAATGGGCTAGCACATTAAGACAGATCCTTTTCACAGCTGTTTCTTGATACTCCAAGTGTTTGTTACACTACTCTCCATTTACTGTTTACTTTCTTGCCGAGTGGAAAAGGGGAGGAAAAGGGTCCTGAATGCAGCTGCTCCAGTTTCTTTGCAAGGAAAGGATGGAGGGGAAGGGGATACTTGCACAGAAATGGGATTTCAAACTCCTAGAGTCCAGCTCCAAAACTCTGAACTCGAAGACTACATATGAAGTCACGGCTGAAATCCACACTCATCGATTATCACATGGTCCAGTTTGGGAAGAGGTTCAATGGCTTCCCGCAGATCATAGAATCAAAGAGTTGGGTCATCCAGTCCAACCCCATTCTGCCAAGAAGCAGGAATATTGCATTCAAATCACCCCTGACAGATGGCCATCCAGCCTCTGTTTAAAAGCTTCCAAAGAAGGAGCCTCCACCACACTCTGGGGCAGAGAGTTCCACTGCTGAACGGTTCTCACAGTCAGGAAGTGCTTCCTCATGTTCAGATGGAATCTCCTTTCTTGTAGTTTGAAGCCATTGTTTCGCGTCCTAGTCTCCAGGGAAGCAGAAAACAAGCTTGCTCCCTCCACCGTGGCTTCCTCTCACATATTTATACATGGCTATCATATCTCCTCTCAGCCTTCTCTTCTTCAGGCTAAACATGCCCAGCTCCTTAAACCGCTCCTCACAGGGCTTGTTCTCCAGACCCTTGATCATTTTAGTCGCCCTCCTCTGGACACATTCCAGCTTGTCAATATCTCTCTTGAATTGTGGTGCCCAGAATTGGACACAATATTCCAGGTGTGGTCTAACCAAAGCAGAATAGAGGGGTAGCATTACTTCCCTGGACCTAGATACAAATGGGTCTTGAAGATGCTATTGAAACTGGAAAGTATCATGGTATGAACCAGGATCTTCTGAAACCAGAGAACATTCTGAAACCAGGCCCAACTTAACTTGTCTGAACGCATCTCCGCTTATGAACCATCTAGGACCTTAAGATCGTCTAGGGAGGCCCTACTCTCGTCACAAGTGCGTCTGGTGGAGACGAGAGACAGGGCTTTCTCAGCGGTGGCCCCTCAGATATGGAACACCCTCCCTAGGGATATCAGCTCACCCCCTCCCTTTTAACATTTTGGAAAAAAGTCAAGACATGGCTTTTAGAAAAAATGTTTGCAAATGCAGAGTAACTGATATAGGAATATGGAACATCTAGATGATGGAACTGGACAATGTTTTTAACAAGAAGACACAAATTACTTATGCCAGGGGTCCTCAAACGTTTTAAACAGAGGGCCAGTTCACAGTCCCTCAAACTGTTGGAGGGCGGATTATAATGTGAAAAAAACATGAATGAATTTCTATGCACACTGCACATACTGTATCTTAATTGTAGAGCAAAACAAAACACACTAAAAACAATCCAATAATTAAAATAAAGAACAATTTTCATAAATATAAACTTAGTATTTCAATGGGAAGTGTGGGTCTGCTTTTGGCTGATTGTTGTCATTGTTGTGTGCTTTCAAGTCGTTTTAGACTTAGTTGACCCTGAGTAAGGGCCAGGTAAATGACCTTGGAGGCCTGCATCTGGCCCCCGGGCCTTAGTTTGAGGAACCCTGACTTATGCTTTTATTGATGTTGTTATGGGGTTTATTATATGTTAATATTTTAATTGTATTTATGGTATTGTAGGCATTGAATTATGCCCTGTAAAGTGCCTTGAGTTGCCTGTGGGCTGAGAAAGGCGGTATACAAATACAGTAAATAAATAAATAAACATCTCACAGAGAAGAAACAAGCAACAGTCCTGAGGCTGAACCACTTGGCAGAACCACACGTGAAGAGAGCCCATGATCTTCAGCTCGCAGTAGATGATATCCAAAGATCATGGGCTCCCCGAAGTGTTATTCATGCTTCTCCTAGCGTTTGTGACTTCCATCAGAGAGTACTAAAAGTATAATTCATGTTGGGCCTCCCCAAACCTTGAGAGAATTACCTTCTTTTAAAAAAAAACACCGCCACTCATGCCTTACATTAGTCTAACCCAGTGGTTCCCAACCTATGATTCATGGACCACCAGTGGTCCCCAAGACAAAATATGGTTCACAGCCTCACCATTATTACACTGTTGCCTCAAAACCATGTGGCAACGAGAGCAACTGGTCTCGCGAAACCCTTTTATGTATGGTCTAACCCAACCTGTCTCTCTTCACTTGTGTTGGACCACAACTAATATCATTCCTACAGTGTGGAGTAATGAGACCTTAGTCCAGCACAGTAAGGAAGCCATGCTGATGTTGTCTACCTCAACCTGTTGACTTAGATCAGGGGTTCTCAAACTAAGGCCCGGGGGCCGCTTACGGCCCTCCAATGTCATTTACCCGACCCTCACTCAGGGTCAACCTAAGTCTGAAACGACTTGAAAGCACACAACAATAACAATCCTATCTCATCAGCCAAAAGCAGGCCCACACTCCCCATTGAAATACTAATGAGTTTATATTTGTTAAATTTGATCTTTATTTTAATTATTGTATTGTTTTGAAGTGTTTTTAGCACAAATAAGATATGTGCAGTGTGCATAGGAATTTACTCATTTCTTTTCAAATTATAATCCGGCCCTCCAACAATTTGAGGGCTGTGACCTGGCCCTCTGTTTAAAAAGTTTGAGGACCTCTGACTTAGATGGTCAAATTTCAGAGCAAGAGCTAAGAATGATCTCCCTGAAAACTTTCTAGAAAAAGGGTACAAAGGACTATTGAATCTCAGTTAGATCAAAAACGGAGGGCTATTAAAGACTGGCAAACCTTCTCTGAAGTCATTTGCCCAGAAAACTGCATGATAGGTTCACCTTAGGATCTTTGTAAGTCCATAATGTCCAAAGAATGGCCCATAATACAGCTAAAAAAGGTAAAGTATTTCAGTAACATGGTTATAGTTCAGGTTAACAGTCCCTCTCCAGGTCACGTATTGTGATTAAAATCACACATCCAGACAATAAGAAAGAACATTTGGCATACTGAATCTTGAATTTTCTTTTTATGATGCCGAAATCCCTCAAACATCAAAACAGCACATCTGGGTAGTCAGGTGGTAAGGTTGTAGGCTAATAACCTTTCAAATTTATCTGCAGAACCAGTATTTTTAAAAAAGAAAACATAAGGATAATCAGATGCACAGTGTTTACTGAACTACACCGTTTCTGTTTGAAGTTTTACTTTCCTGAAGCTGCCAGTCATATAGACAAAGGCCTCTCCTTTAAAACATTCACTCTTTTAAGATAAAAGGTCAGGTCCAAACAAAAGCTCAGTGCCCTTTTAACTGTTAATATAAATGCAATTCTTTTCAAAAAGTCATGGCTCTCTGATCCCGCCGGCATCCTCCTTTTATTTCCCCCCACTCTTTTCTTATGTAACCCACGGCAAGTCTTTCTAAGTGAACAAATATGTTTTAATTCTTCCACTGGAAACACTTGCCCTCTAGGTTTGAGACAAAAAAGTAGGCTCACTTTTTAAAAAAGGAATACATATGTATGTTCAAAGGCTTCCGTGCACAGCCCGGCTTTGGTAATATGTAGTTAGCATAAGAGAGAGAAAAACATCCTTCAAAGGAAGTATTATGAATAAAAACCAAGCAGGCATACCACTCATGCATTGTATCTGATCACAACATTACAGAGAATAAAGAGTTTTCTATTGGTTCTCTCTCATCTCCTTTTTGTCTTAGGCTTTAGAACTGGTACCGAAATCAGCCCATTTCAAGAGGAAAAATAGAACCAAGGTGATCAGGGACTAGCAATAATAATAATAATAATAATAATAATAATAATAAGGATCGTCAATGTTGCAATCCCAGCCGACAGCAGGATTTGAAGAGAAACAACTGGAAAAGTTGACACAATATGAGGATTTAAAGATTGAACTGCAAAGACTCTGGCACAAACCAGTCATGGTGGTCCCAGTGGTGATCGGCACACTGGGTGCAGTGCCTAAAGACCTTGGCCTGCACTTAAACACAATCGGCACTGACAAAATTACCATCTGTCAGCTGCAAATGGCCCTCCTACTTGGATCTGCATGCATTATTTGCCAATACATCACACAGTCCTAGACACTTGGAAAGGGTCCGACGTGTGATCCAATACAAGTCAGAAGAGTGATACTGTTTGCTGTGTATTAATCTTGTTTATTTATTTATTTATTTATTAATGCACTTGTATACCGCTAATATCTCAGCCTAAATCGGCGACTCATTGCGGTTTACAACATTTAAAAAAACAATATTCAGTTAAAAGCATAAAACACATATACAGTACAAATTATTGGGCCACCAATAACAATCCTATGCATCTCATAACTGGAATCGTAATCCAAAATTCATCGTCCGTGTATAACCAATCCTTAGTCATCACAATTCCTTACAACGGATTAACCGAATGCTTGTTTAAACATCCATGTCTTCAATCTTTTCCGAAACACCATCAGCGAAGGGGCTGATCGTACCTCTATGGGGAGGGTGTTCCAAAGCCGGGGGGCCACCACAGAAAAGGCCCTATCTCTCGTCCCCGCCAGCCGAGCTTGAGAAGCAGGCGGGATCGAGAGCAGGGTCTCCCCGGAAGATCTCAAACTCCTCGTGGGTTCATAGGCAGAGATGCGGTCAGATAGGTAGCTTGGGCCGGAACCGTTTAGGGCTTTAAAGGCCAACGCCAGCACTTTGAATTCAGCCCGGTAGCAGATCGGTAGCCAGTGGAGTTGGCGCAACAGGGGGGTTGTATGCTCCCTGCGCTCCGCTCCTGTTAAAATCATGGCTGCCGAGCGTTGGACTAGTTGGAGCTTCCGAGTTGTCTTCAAAGGCAACCCCACGTAGAGAGCGTTGCAGTAGTATTTGTGTTTCAAATAATATTTATTTATTTATTTATTTATTTACGCCATTTATATGCCGCCCTTCTCACCCCAAAGGGGACTCAGAGCAGTTTACAGGTATATATTACATACAATATATTATATTATTAGCATAGTACAATATCAACGTTAAACACTGCTATATTGCACCATACCACTATATCGTAACATTATTAGTAATATTACATGCAATATAAATATATAATATATAATTATTATACAATATATTATATTGTATTAATAATAATAAGACTCTGGCACAAACCAGTAAAAGTGGTTCCAGTGGTGATTGGCACACTGAGTGCAGTGCCTAAAGACCTTGGCCTGCACTTAAACACAATCCGCGCTGACAAGATTACCATCTGCCAGCTGCAAAAGGCCACCTTACTAGGATCTGCACGCATTATTCGCACAGTCCTAGACACTTGGGAAGTGTACAACGTGTGATCCAATAATTATAATAAACTTTTATTTACCTATGGTTTCCAACATAGGTAAAATACTGCTATTACTGATACAAAGACATACAGAATATTCATTAAAAATCATTAAGAAGCACAGACATCATACTATATAACAGACGTACATATTTAAAATTAAAAGCCATTGGGCAAGTTTTTTTTTAATTGAATGGGGGACAAAGCAAGAATTTTCCATTCTTCTAAAGGAGGCTTCACTTCTTCACACCAATTTGCAAAAACTATCATACCTAAATAAATAACAAAAACAGTGCAGTGATGCTAGTGAAGTGCAGTTAATCTAGTAACTGCGACATTCTGTTCTGTGAATGCAACTACTAATTAGAAGTACTTCTCTTGCCACAGATGATGAGTCTTTTATTCATATTGTATAATCCAACAGTTCATTTAACATACTAAAGTATCACCAGATTAAGGTTTATTGTTATAAGCTAGGCAAGCGATGAGCTGCTTCAGTCAACATGGGTCGCGAGGGGGTGTCAGAGGAGTCGCCAAAGATCATCAGAAAACACCATCAGTATTTTCTGTTGGTAATGGGAGTTCTGTGTAGGAAATTTGGCCCAATTCTATCATTGGTGAGGTTCAGAATGCTCTTTGATTATAGGTGAACTATAAATCCTAGTAACTACAACTCCCAAATGTCACGGTCTTTTTCTCCCAAACTCCACCAGTGTTCACATTTCGGCATATTGAGTATCCCTGCCAAGTTTGGTCCAAATCCATCATTATTTTGAGTTCACAGTACTCTCTGGATGTGGGTGAACTACAACTCCAAAACTCAAGGTCAATGCCCACCAAACCCTTCCGGTATTTTCTGTCGGTCATGGGAGTTCTGTGTCCCAAGTTTGGTTCAATTCCATTGTTGGTGGAGTTCAGAATGTGCTTTGATTGTAGTTGGACTATAAATCCCAGCAACTACAACTCCCAAATATCAAACTCTATTTTCCCCCAAACTCCACCAGTGTTCACATTTCAGCATTTTGAGTATTCTTGGCAAGTTTGGTCCAAATCCATCATTATTTTGAGTTCGCAATGGTCTCTGGATGTAGGTGAACTACAACTCCAAAACTCAAGGTCAATGCCCACCAAACCCTTCCGGTATTTTCTGTCGGTCATGGGAGTTCTGTGTCCCAAGTTTGGTTCAATTCCATTGTTGGTGGAGTTCAGAATGTGTGTTGATTGTAGGTGGACTATAAATCCCAGCAACTACAACTCCCAAATGACAAAATCAACCCAACCCACCCAAATTTGGGGCATATTGGGTATTTGTGCCAAATTTGGCCCAGTGAATGAAAATACATCGTGCATATTAGGTATTTACATTATGATTCACAACAGACACAAATATTGTTATGAAGTAGCAACAAAAATAATGTTATGGTTGGGGGTCACCACAACATGAGGAACTGTATTAAGGGGTCACGGCATTAGGAAGGTTGAGAACCACTGTCTTAAACTGAAAGCTTGATGAAATTAAAAACAATAATTAGAAATAGTATTTTCATCTAAAAACCAACAGCACCCCCTGCTGGCACTTCAAAATTAAACTCCACACAGCTTGACTGTTGTCAAATTTGACAACCCTGTTCAGTGTACTCCTATTATTTATTGCACATTAAAGCCAAACAGATCCCTTGTGCTTACAAAAGCAACCATTATAGTTTGGCTTGTTAAGACATTCAAGGTATGAGGCTTGAGAGGAACACAAAGTACACTCTAAGAATATTTGAAACGCGCCTCTCTGCTTAAGATCCATGCCTGCAATGGAAGAGATCTTGTTCCCAGCGCAATGGTTTCCCCACAGGAACCCTTCCACTTTCTTAGCTGAGAAGCACTTAACTTGATTTTACAATAAATGCTGACTTATCTGGGAAAGTACATGACTTCTGGGAAAAGACTTATGATGAGAAAGTAACAGTGGAAGGCAATAAGACACAAAAATAGCCCTAACTTTTGACAGGAAGCTGACATTTATACAATGTTTCACTTCTTTCTCGTTTTGTTTTAATGATGAAGGGATCTGGCATAACAATATCCCACACAGCCATACAACCCAGAATATCAAGGCAAATAATCCACAATATCTGCTTTGAACTGTATTATCTGAGTCCACATTGCCATATAACCTAGTTCAATGTGGATTTTATGCAGCTGTGTGGAAGGGGCTTGAGTATCACCTACAATAACAAATAGCACGATGAAATATTTATCAATGTGTTTCCCACAATGGATTTTGGGGATTCACTTCCCCAAATTTTTTTCTTGGAGACTAAAGCTCAAATGAGAACCAGTGAGACGTAAGGGTGTGATTTTTGGACTAGGTGGAAGCCTCCTCGCAGGATCATAACACATCCAAGTGTCCCCTGAGAAACGTCTTCGTAGACGGCTGATTCTCTCACATCAGAAGCGACTTGCAGCATGGAACCAACCTGGGAAGGAATCCCACTGGAGCACCGCAGCATACCAAAATACCTGGGAGTTACCGTGCTCTAACTTATAAGAAGCACCGTTTGACTATCAAGCAAAAAGTGGATGCTAGAAATAATATCATACGAAAGCTGACTGGCACAACCTGGGGATCACAAACAGACAGAGGGAAGACATCTGCCCTTGAGCTTTGAGGTTCAGCAGGCCCAGTGTGGAATACATCTCACCACGTTAAAACAGTGGATGTGACTAATGAGACATGGCGCATTATCACAGGATGTCTACGCCCTATGCCGCTGGAGAAATTATACTGTTTAGCTAGTATTGCACCACCTGACATCAGCTGGGGAGTAGCACTCAACAACAGAAGGACCAGAAGACGGGGTGACGTGGAAGGCACTGAACAGGCTGTGCTCTGGCACTAGATAGATAGATAGATAGATAGATAGATAGATAAATAGATAGAGGAGATAGATAGAGGAGATAGGCAGATGGATGGATGGATGGATGGAAGATGGATGGATGGATGGATGGATGGAAGATAGATGGATAGATAGATAGATAGATAGATAGATAGATAGATAGATTGACATCTCCAGCCCATCCTCTGTTCGGATATCAGCCAGCATGCCAGTGCCTTAAATAAAAACAAGATTTCTACGATCGACAGAGATACTCGCAGGAACACTTCAGCAAGCGCGAGTCCAAAAGTGGCAGGCTGAAACCAGGAACCTCAATCAGTGGCTGATACTAGAGGGGAAACTTCCTCCCAGGCACACAGAAGACAGGGCGACTTGGAAGGCACTGAACAGGCTGCGCTCTGGCACCACAAGATGCAGAGCCAACCTCAACAAATGGGACCCAATTTGGAGTATGCAACATGCGAGTGTGGAGAAGAGTAAACCACAGACCACCTATTACAATGCAGTCTGAGCCCTGCCACATGCACAATGGAGAACCTTCTTATAGCAACACCAGAGGCACTCCAAGTGGCCAGCTTCTGGCCAATTTAGATAATACCAGGTTTTAAAATCTTTCTTTGTGTTTTTAAATAATAATAATAATAATAACAACAACAACAACTTTATTTATACCCCGCTCCATCTCCCCCAGGGGGACTCGGTGTGGCTTACATGAGGCCACGTCCATCAGTACAATACATACAATATAACACAAAAACATAACATAAAATAGAAAACCAATATAATAAATGACACAACAATATAAAATCAACTATTAAAACACAAAAGATTTTCATTGGGCAGGGCCAAATTCAAAGATAAAATTTTAAAATGCTGGGACATAGGACAATATACATTATCAGGGAGAAAGATCCAGGGATAAGGAAGGATTTAACTGCACGAACCATAAAATAAAGTGCTTCTGAGGTCAATTTGTGCAAAGTTGGTCAGGGAATATCTTACATTCAATCATTGAAGGCACTTTGGAATAACCAGGTTTTCAGATTAAATACATTTTAACTGTACTTTCAACTCCTGGAAATCCATTAATAAAGTTATTATTATCATCATTATTGATGTTAACATCTGAACTATGTCTACTATCGGTAAATATGAGACAGAGTTCCAACTTACAAAAATTCAAAACTCTGATGAGATATTTGGAACATTCCGGAGTCTGACGGGAGAGGGTTTACCTGAAGTTACTACTTGTGAGGCAATTCGGCTGAAGGAATCCCTATTGATTTCCTATAACGTTCAACTCTGCTACAGGAGAAGGATGCTAACTATAGAAGCAACTTAATTGTGCAGTGACTGCTTTTCTGTTAGACACTTACAGCAGCAACAGGGAAAATCAATGCAAGTTGTCCAACTTATTAAGTCATTGTGGCAGCTGAGGTCATTAACATACAGCACCAAAAAAGAAGGGGTGGTGGAGAGTTTAAAGCGGTGTTTCTCAACCTGGGGGTCGAGACCCCTGGGGGGTCACAAGAGGGTGTCAGAGGGGTCGCCAAAGACCATCAGAAAACACAGTATTTTCTGTTGGTCATGGGGTTTCTGTATAGGAAGTTTTGCCCAATTCTATCACTGGTGGTGTGCACACCCTGGAACATGCAACGTATAATTGTCCTTCTTTAAGGGTCCCTTTCAAAAATATGATACTATATCTGTGTGTGTGTGAATCATATCTATCTATCTATCTATTTATCTATCTATCTATATCTATGGCTGGATGGCTTGATTACGTTTTCTTGCCCTGATGAAGGGAGTTGGATTGGATGGCCTTAAGTATTTTCTATTGGTCATGGGGATTCTGTGTGGGAAGTTTGCCCCGATTCTGTCGTTCATGGGGTTCAGAATGCTCTTTGATTGGAGGTGAACTATAAATCCCAGCAACTACAACTCCCAAATGTCAAGCTCTATTTCCCCCAAGCTCCATCAGTGTTCACATTTGGGCATATTGGGTATTCGTGCCAAGTTTGATCCAGATCTATCATTGTTTAAAGTGCTCTCTGGAGGTAGGTGAATTACAACTCCAAAACTCAAGGTCAATACCCACCAAACCCTAATTTTCTGTTGGTTATGGGAGTTCTGTGTGCTAAGTTTAGTCAAATTCCATTGTTGGTGGAGTTCAGAATGCTCTTTGATTGTAGGTGAACTATAAATCCCAGCAACTACAACACTCAAATGACAAAATTAATCCCCCCCCCCTCCTCAACTCCATCAGTATTCAAATTTGGGGTGTATTGGGTTTTTGTGCCAAATTTAGTCCAGTGAATGAAAATACATCCTGCTTATCAGATATTTACATTATGATTCATAACTGTAGCAAAACGGTAGTTATGAAGTAGCAACAAAAATAATGTTATGGTTGGGGGTCACGGCATCAAGAAGGTTGAGAACCACTGGTTTAAAGCAACAGCGATCTCTTGTTTAAGTAAAGAGGCCATGTATCTAACCTAAGCTGTTTGGTCTACACTTCCAAGGAGAGATTATGACGTTTTCCAGCACAAAAATGAGTCATTTGAATATGAGAGAAGATTTAAAGATGTGGTTAAGAGATACGCAAAAATCCATGAAAACCAATTTTTTCCACATGTAGTGGAAATGTAAGAAAATAAAGAACTTCTGGCATGAAATACAAAAGAAGATTGAAGTAATCCTAAAGATAAAATTTGAACTAAAATCAGAATCTATGCTATTAGGGATCATAGACATTAAAATAGACAAAAATGCAGAAAAAAATCTTCTTCTACCTTCAAACAGCCGCAAGAATTATTTTAGCCAGATTATGGAAATCTAATGAAATACCCACAGTGGAGCAATGGATCCTAAAAATAATGGATATCATGAACATGGACTTACTTACACAGAAAATTTCACAAAATAATGTAAAACCACTCAGAACTGACTGGAAAGACTTTTGGGAATGTTATAAAAAAAGAAAATAATGAAATTTATATCAGAAATGTATGAACGAATTTCAAAAGTCCATCAATAAGAAGTTGACGATTAAAGCAACCAAAAGTAAGAAAAATACAACTTCTCCCAAACTTCAGAACCTTGGAAGTATTTTTATCCCTTTTTTTCTTTTTTCCTCTTCTCTTTCCCCACCGCTTGTTTTCTTCCTTTCCTACATCACTATAACTCATTGTTCTCCCCCTTTTTAGGTAAACTGGAAAAAATACAGTAATTCTCTTTTTTTCCTTTTGTTGCTCCTACCTTTGAGGAGTAAATTTATTCTAAATAAAAATAACTTTTAAAAAGAACCTGAATGAGGCACACAAACTGACTTGCACAAAACTAAGGGGTCAATGTCCTCTCAGGAGAAGCAAATCTCACAACAGCATCCTTTCCAAAGCAAATCTTCTGAAAGCGGGAAGAGAAAATCCTGAACCAAAGTCCACCATCACAACACTATTAGGGTGAAAAGCAAGCCATAAAACATGGGCTCGAAGGAGCAAAGGAAACAATTCCAATGTAGAAACGTAACCAAAGGGGATGGGGAAATGTTATTAAGTCAATAACATTTATACAACTCAGAACAAGAAAAAACAAAAGTTGTGAAAATAAAACAATGGCAGGAGATAATCTTCGATCCCAGAGTAGCTACATTTAATATAACAACGTCAATAATGTTTTGTATATCTTTTTATCTTCACAATCCAAGTCTGCTGTACTCACTGTTTTGAGCGAGGAAGGTGTAGTTTTTCCAGAAGACACAATCAATTCCCCATTTTTCTGCTGCTGATAAATTTCCAAGGCATCAACAAACTGGACCCCTTTAGTCAGCCGATGTCGTTTTCTAGCCTGTTCAGATTAAAGGAACAAAGGAAGTTATTGCAAAAATTTGGCCAAGTCACACTCTCTCAGCCTCAGAGGAAAGCAAAGGTAAACTCTTCAGAATCAAATATTGCCAGAACCCCTGTGATAGTGTCACCATAGATCAGACCTGATGGTACACAACAACAACACTATTCAGTAACATCTGAATCCATTTTACCAAGAGCAAAGCTTTCTCACCTGCTCTTCGGTTTCCAGTGAGCGAATCCGTTTCCTATCAACTTTAAAATCATCGTCTTCCCCTTCCTGCAAAGATGCCTGCTTTTTTGCAAATAGTTTGGAAGCAAGGGTGGTTTTCGTTGTGTGCTTTCCAGCAGCAGGGGATAAAACAGAGTCTGCGAAAGAAAACACAGGTATGTATAACATCACAGATATTTTACTCATCCTAAAGGTAAAGGTTTCCCTTGACTTTAAGACTAGTCGTGTTCAGCTCATCTCCATTTCTTGAACCAAAGAACCGGCTGTGTCCGTAGACGCCTCCTAGGTCATGTGGCCGGCATGACTGCATAGAGCACAGAAGCAGTACCTAATAATAATAATAATAATAATAATAATAATAATAATAACTTTATTTATACCCCGCTCCATCTCCCCCAAGGGGACTCAGTGCGGCTTACATGAGGCCATGCCCATCAGTACAGTACACACAATATAACACAAAAACACAACAAAACCAGAAAGTAAAATACATAAAATGCAAAATCAATATAATAAGCGACACAACAATATAAAATCAAACATTAAAACACAAAAGATTTCACTGGACAGGGTCAAATTCAAAGATAAAATTTTAAAACACTGGGAGTTAGGACAATGTAAACCAGAGGTCCTCAAACTAAGGCCCGGGTGCCGGATACGGCCCTCCAAGGTCAAATACCCGGCCCTTGCTCAGGGTCAACCTAAGTCTGAAAAGACTTGAAAGAACACAACAACAACAACAACAACAACACTCCTATCTCATCAGCCAAAAGCAGGCCCACACTTCCCATTGTTCTTCATTTTAATTGTTGTATTGTTTTAAGTGTTTTTTACGCTACAAATAAGATATGTGCAGTGTGCATAGGAATTCATTCATATTTTTTTAAAAAATTATAATCCGGCCCTCCAACAGTTTGAGGGACTGTGACCTGGCCCTCTGATTAAAAGGTTTGAGGATGCCTGATGTAAACTATCGGGGAGGAGGATCCGAGGATGAGGAAGGATTTAATTGCATGAACCACAAAATAAAGTACTTCTGAGGTCATTTTGTGCAAAGTTTGGTCAGGGAGTATCTTACATTCTATCACTGAAGGCACATTGGAATAACCAGGTTTTCAGATTCCTCCTGAAGATTGCCAGCGTGAGAGCTTGCCTAATATATCTGGGGAGTGAATTCCAAAGCCGTGGAGCCACCACAGAGAAGGCCCTCTCTCTCGTCCCCACAAGTTGCACTTGTGATACAGGCAGGAGCGAGAGAAGAGCCTCTCTGGAAGATCAAAGAGATCGTGTGGGTTTGTAGATGGAAATGTGGTCATGCAGGTAGGCGGGTCCCAAACCGTTCAGGGCTTTGTAGGTCAAAACCTGCACCTTGAATTGGGCCCGGAAAATAAACGGCAGCCAGTGGAGCTCCTTATGACCTACTCACATTTGAATATTTTTGAACTGCTAGGTTTGCAGAAACTGGGGCTAACAGCAGGAGCTCACCCTGTCCCACTACCCAGATTCAAGCTGCCAACCTTTTGGTCAGCAAGTTCAGCAACTCAGCGGTTTAACCTGCTGTGCTACTAGCAGGCCCTATACATACTCACCCTACACATACATAAACTGGAAGTCTATTGACAGTAAGAAAAAATAGTCTTTGTGTAGAAAGATACAACATTCCACAAATAAAATTGGGTATCAAAAGGGAGTAGGAGCAGCCCCAAGGAAAACTCATATTTATTTTACTTTTGGTGGTTCTCCAAGTAAGAAAAGAAAAGTTAAAAATAATTTGGAATGTTTTGCTCTTTTAGGAGAGACTTCCAAAGAGAGGAAACTGGCCATAGTTGCCTCCCAATAACCCCTAGGACATCAACACGCAAGGATTCCCGAAGAAGCTTTAAGAATGACCTTCGTTTCTGGATGTGCTTCCACTGCTGGTGGGCACGGCGGCGGCACCATTGGTGAAGGCAACAGAGGCCTCTCGGTCCTGCTTTGTCCCATCCAGGCTCTGAGTTGTGCGGCTAGCATGGCAACCACAGCGGCATGGCATTAAGGGCTCTGGCTTCTTGGATTCCTTTAAACCCGACAAGTTTTCCAAAGGTTTGTCTGAAAAGAAAACAAGAGGTATTTGCTTATTAAAATCTTCTTGAGTTTGGAGAAATCATTGAATGGGGTGTTTTGCCTTTCCATGCTGAGCAGATACATTAATTGTTCTCACGAAAAGGAAAGCTGCATAGCTGCCTCCTGCAGCATAACCCAAATTCTGGACTTTTCTGTCTATTGACCAAACGAAACAATTAATCAGTGAAGTTTTTTTTACCCTCCCCCCCTTCCATCAAGTCCCCGGAGCCCCCCATGGTGCAGTGTGTTAAACCACTGAGCTGCTGAACTTGCTGACCAAAAGGATGGTGGTTTGAATCCGGGGAGCACCCGCTATTAGTCCAAGCTTCTGCCAACCTAGCAGTTCGAAAACATGTCAATATGAGTAGATCAATAGGTACCGCTTCGGCAGTAAGGTAACAGCTATCCATGCAGTCATGCCAGCTCCATGAACTTGGAGGTGTCTACGGTCAACGCCGGCTCTTTGGCCTAGAAATGGAGATGAGCACCAACCCCTAGAGCCAGATTCTACTACACTAAATGTCAATGAGAAATCTTTACTTTATCACTAGCTGTACCTGCCACGCATTGCTGTGGCCAACCTTCCCTCCCTCTTTCTCTCATTTCTCCCCTTCCTTCGCTCCCTCTTTCCTTTCTTCCTTTCTTTCCTTCTCTCCTTCCTTCTCTACCTCTTTCCTTCTTTCCCCCTTTTTCTTTATCTTCTTCTTTCTCTCCTTTCTTGCTTCTCTACCTCTTTCCTTCCTTCGCTTTTTGCTTCCATCCTTCCTTTTCTCTTTCCTTCCCTCCTTCCTTCCCTTTTTTCTTCCTTATCTCTTTCCTTTCTTTCTCCCTTTTTCTTTTCCTTCCCTTTCTTCCTTTTCTACCTCTTTCCTTCCTTCTTTCGCTTTTTGCTTCCATCCGTCCTCCTCTCTTTCCTTCCCTCCCTCTTTCTCTCCTTCTTTCTTTCCTTCCTTCGCTCCCTCTTTCCTTCCTTCCCTTTTTTCTTCCTTCTCTATCTTTCCTTTCTTTCTCCCTTTTTCTTTTCCTTCCCTTTCTTCCTTTTCTACCTCTTTCCTTCCTTCTTTCGCTTTTTGCTTCCATCCTTCCTCCTCTCTTTCCTTCCCTCCCTCTTTCTCTCCTTCTTTCTTACCTTCCTTCGCTCCCTCTTTCCTTCCTTCCCTTTTTTCTTCCTTCTCTATCTCTTTCCTTTCTTTCTCCCTTTTTCTTTTCCTTCCTTTTCTTTCCTTCCTTCGCTCTTGCTTCCATGCTTCTTTCTCTCCTTCTTTCTTTCCCTCTTTCTTTCTTTCTTTCACTCTTTCTACCCTTCCTTCCCTTCCTCTTTCTTCCTTTTTTCTGTACTGTCACTTAGCTTTTGGGGTTTTTTTTAATCCTTTCCGCTGTTTTGTGAGGTTTTTATAAGTGATGGTCAATCGTTGGTCTGTTAGGGGTATAGTGCCCAAATTTTGTGTCAATTCATCCAGTGGTTTTTGAGTAATGTTAATCCCCCAATGAACATTACATTTTTATATATATATAGATGTGCCAGCCTTGGAAATGAAGTGTCAAGATCTCAAGAATCTATTTGCTTGGAGCCTTCCAGAGCCATAAACCACCATGGAGTCAGACCTCACCTGACCTTGTTGGCCAGATCCCTTCTCACTCTATATATAATTCCTTTGCAGCCCAAAATTCATCTGTCCTCTTGCATTCCATATGGAGGAGCACAACAACAAAACTCAATAATGAATAAATGACAGCCGAGCATCATTTGAATAATTTACAAAGTCGAGGGAAAATATAATTTCTAGTTGACTGGACTGCATACTCTTTAGGAAGGATTACAATGTGATTAAGGCCAAAGGAATGCTATGGCTGATGTGACGCGAGGGAGACCATTGGTCTATCTAGCTCAATACAGTCAATGATAACAAAATGTAAAGAAATAATAATAATAATGGGTTGTTGTAGGTTTTTTCAGGCTATATGACCATGGTCTAGAGGCATTCTCTCCTGACGTTTCGCCTGCATCTATGGCAAGCATCCTCAGAGGTAGTGAGGTGAGGTGTCCTCACAACCTTTGAGGATGCTTGCCATAGATGCAGGCAAAACATCAGGAGAGAATGCCTCTAGACCATGGCCATATAGCCCGAAAAAACTACAACAACCCAGTGATTCCGGCCATGAAAGCCTTCGACAATACAATAATAATAATAATAATACATTTTATTTATACCCCACCACCATCTTCCCAAAGGGGACTCAGAGCGGCTTACATGAGGCCAAGCCTAGCGAAACATAACAGCAACCCAAACAACAATATAACATCACAATAAAATCAATCAATCAAGTGAAATAAACAGTAGAAAATAACATAATGGAAAATAAAACACAGTGGGCAGGCCAAATGCACGACATAAAATGGTAAACAAAGAAGGAAGAAGACATTTCCAGCATAAATTTTTGTAGACAGAAGCCTGGCATATAAACCAGATTATCAAAACAGATAATCCAGATTTGAACTGGATTATATGAGTCTACATTGCCATATAATCCGGTTCAAAGCAGATAATCTGGATTTTACGTGGCAGTGCAGTCCACTTCTTCATCTGAGACCATGCAAACTAGAGCTCACCATATTGCGCCTGTTGCCATGACAAAGCTGAGCAGAGCAAGGCCAAGCTTTTCCCGCTTCCTGTCGGACTTTCCAAGAGGCAATGTTGCTTGGAGTTTAGCCCTTTTACAATCTGAAATTAATAAAATAATAATAATTAGTACCGAAGACATGAAGTCACCTTTAGAGTCTAGCTTTTTGCATATGGGAATTTCAATTTCTTTTTGTTGAACCCAATTTTGTGGTCAATGAAACCCAATACCAGTTTTACCTTACCATCCAATAATATGTTACATTTTTATTGGGTTTGCAAGTATATATCTTCACCCAAAAAGCTCAATAAAGCCCTTCCCTGTGTATAAAAAACCCTTTGCTGTCTTAATTCCCTCAAATGTTTTTGTTTCTCTGTTTCTCCTCCAAAATTGTTCCCAGAAGTGACATAACATAACTTCCTCTTGGCATGGAGCTGAAGATAGAATAGAGTTCCGACTGTAAACAGACATATGATATTCTGTTCTGAAAGTTCTGAAAGTGCCTTGGACTGCGAGAAGATCCAACCAGTCCATCCTCCAGGAAATAAAGCCCGACTGCTCACTGGAGGGAAAGATACTAGAGACAAAGTTGAAGTACATTGGTCACATCATGAGGAGACAGGAAAGCCTAGAGAAGACAATTATGCTGGGGAAAGTGGAAGGCAAAAGGAAGAGGGGCCGACCAAGGGCAAGATGGATGGATGGCATCCTTGAAGTGACTGGACTGACCTTGAGGGAGCTGGGGGTGGTAACGGCCGACAGGGAGCTCTGGCGTGGGCTGGTCCATGAGGTCACGAAGAGTTGGAGACGACTGAACGAATGAACAACAAATGATATTCTGTTTCTCTGCAATGTTTACAGTTGTTTGGTTACATTTTCTCAATAACCAAGAAATAAAACTCAATTTCAAGATTTGAGAAGCTGGTCCCTTTTAACACAGTGTTGCTCAACCTTTCTAAACATAACATTATTTTCATTGCTACTTCATAACTGTAATTTTGTTACTGTTATGAATTGTAATGTAGATATCCGATACACAGGATGTATTTTCATTCACTGGACAAAATTTGGCACAAATACTTGATATGCCCAAATTTGACTACTGGCGGGGTTGGGGGGGATTGATTTTGTCATTTGGGAGTTGTGCTTCCTGGGATTTATAGTTCACCTACAATCAAAGAGCATTCTGAACTCCACCAACGATGGAATTGAATCAAACTTGGCACACAGAACTCCCATGCCCAACAGAAAATGCTGGAAGGGTTTGGTGAGCACTGACTTTGAGTTTGGGAGTTGTAGTTCACCTACACCCAGAGAGCACTGTGGACTCAAACAATGATGGATCTGGACCAAACTTGGCACAAATACTCAAGAGGCAATTGTGGATCTGTGAGCTCCACCAATGATGGATTCAACCAAACTTGGCCCACAGAACTCCCATGACCAACAGAAAATACTAGAGTGGTTCGGTGGGCATTGACTTTGAGTGTTGTAGTTCATCTACACCCAGAGAGCACTGTGGAACCAAACAATGATGGATCTGGACCAAACTTGGCAGGAATACTTAAAATGGCCAAATGTGAACACTGGTGGAGTTTGAGGAAAATGGACCTTGGGAGTTGTAGTTACTGGAATTTATAGCTCACCTGCAATCAAAGAGCATTCTGAACCTCACCAATGATAGAATTGGGTCAAACTTGCCACACAGAGCCATGACCAACAGAAAATACTGTGTTTTCTGATTGTCTTTGGTGACCTCACTGACACCACCTCAGGACCCTCCAGGGGCCCAACCCCCAGGTTGAGAAATGTTGCTTTAACAGGAAACCCATTGTATTGTCGAAGGCTTTCATGGCTGGAATCACTGAGTTGTTGTAGGTTTTTTGGGCTATATGGCCATGTTCTAGAAGCCTTCTCTCCTGACTTTTCACCTGCATCTATGGCAAGCATCCTCTGACCTCACAACCTCTGAGGATGTTTGCTATAGATGTAGGCGAAACATCAGGAGAGACTGCTTCTGGAACATGGCCATATAGCCTGAAAAACCTATAACAACTCAGGAAACTCCCAACGCTGGCAGTTTTTAGGGAGGAGCCTGAAAACATTGTTGTTCCAGTGTGCCTTCCCAAAATAAGGAAAACTTTTGGCAATATGTTCTCAAATGCACTTTACCATTTATTTAGGATTGCCTGCGCACCCTCATCTTTCTTTGAAAGCCCTATCCCAATTATGTCCTACCTTGTTCATGCCCAGAATTATTTTTTAAATTTTAAATTATTACATTTGGCCCGGCTATAGGTTTTTAAACGCTTGTGTGTTGTTGTTATTGTTTATTTATTTGTTTATGAGATTTATATTAACTGTTTTGTATTGATTATTTTGCTATTGCCTTTGTTTATTGATGTATTGTGGGCTTGGCCTCATGTAAGCCGCACCGAGTCCCTTGGGGAGATGGTGGCGGGGTATAAATAAAGTATTATTATTATTATTATTATTATTAAACTCATTGTTTATTAACATTACGCCCCCAAAAGGTTAATGTTTATAACTGGTGTACAGAAGTCAATGCAAATTCCACTTTGGGTTATAGAAATATTTCTAGATCTTTACCTTTTTTTAATCTGAGAAATAAATGAGCCACAAAATATGATTTAAAAAAAATACAGAAACATAAAATAAAAGTAAAACAATTAGGACAGCGGCTTGAGTTGAACTCCTGACATAGTAACTGCAGAGGCTCACTATTTTCACTGGAATGCATTCAGTTCATTGCGTGCTCGAGCAATTTAGGTTGACACAACTTACGGCGTTCATCATCGCCAGCTGAGAAGGATATGCCTTGCAAGGAAAGAGGATCTTCACCCCGCCAATGGTGTATTCTGAGGCTGAAGACGCCATCATCACATTCGCTTCTCAGAATCCAGTGCTTTCACCTTTAAAAAAAAAATGAATGCATTTTAAATATACAGGCAGTCGTCCCCGGGTTTCAAACAAGGTAGCTTCTGTGGGTTTGTTCTTAAGTTGGATATGTATGCAAGTCAGTATAAGTACATTGTCAAAGTGTAACACTCTGGCCATATATACACGTGTGTGTATAAAATTATATATATACATATACATATACATATATATATATATATATATATATATATATATATATATATATATATATAATCTTTGGAGAGCATAAGGAAGTATGAACACTCCTGCGGTACTTGTTTTGCTGTTTGTGCCTCTGTTCAGAGGACTTCATCTCACTTTCTGTGCCTATGAGAATTGGGATTTTGATGGCATATGAGCATCGCTTCAGTGCTGGTGATCTTTGCAGGATTGTTCACAGGCAACATGGATGGAATCATTCCAGGAGTTGAGTGTGATGTCTACAGATTGTCCATGTTTTGCAGGCATATCACTGGGTTGGGAGGACAGTAGCTTTATAAACAAGCCCCTTCGTGTCTCTACGAATGTCCCCATCCTCAACCACTCTTTGCTTCATTCACTTGCAGAGCTCAGGCAGTGTAGTATTTCAGTACCAATGTTGACTTTTGTGGAAAGGTAATGGAAATGGTCGACATTTTCTAATATTACACCATTGGGTTGTATTTCTGACATTGCAGAAGGATTCGACGTCTGCAAGGCCCTTTACATTGGGCTACCATTGTACCAAGTTTGGAAATTCCAACAGGTTCAAAATGCAGAGTGCTTGGGCTCCTGACTTCGTGCAGAGTGCCTTGGGCTCCTGACTCCATGCAGAGTGTTGGAGTGCCTTCGGCTCCTGATTTCGTGCAGAGTGCTTTGGGCTCCTGATTTCGTGCAGAGTGCGTTGGGCTCCTGACATCATGCAAAGTGCTGGAGTGCCTTAGTCTCCCGACTTCGTGCAGAGTGCATTGGTCTCCCGACTTCGTGCAGAGTGCCTTGGGCTCCTGACTTCGTGCAGAGTGCCTTGGGCTCCTGACTCCATGCAGAGTGTTGGAGTGCCTTCGGCTCCTGATTTCGTGCAGAGTGCTGGAGTGCCCAGGGCTCCTGATTTCGTGCAAAGTGCTTTGGGCTCCTGATTTCGTGCAGAGTGCGTTGGGCTCCTGACATCATGCAAAGTGCTGGAGTGCCTTAGTCTCCCGACTTCGTGCAGAGTGCATTGGTCTCCCGACTTCGTGCAGAGTGCCTTGGGCTCCTGACTCCATGCAGAGTGCTGGAGTTCCTTGGGCTCCTGACTTTGTGCAGAGTGCGTAGGGCTCCTGACTTTGTGCAGAGTGCTTTCGGCTCCTGACTCCATGCAGAGTGCTGGAGTTCCTTGGGCTCCTGACTTTGTGCAGAGTGCTTTGGGCTCCTGACTTCGTGCAGAGTGCATTGGTCTCCCGACTTCGTGCAGAGTGCCTTGGGCTCCTGACTTCGTGCAGAGTGCTTTGGGCTCCTGACTCCATGCAGAGTGCTGGGGTGCCTTGGGCTCCTGACTTTGTGCAGAGTGCTTTGGGCTCCTGATTGCGTGCAGTGTGTTGAGCTCCTGACGTCATGCAAAGTGCTGGAGTGCCTTGGGCTCCTGACTTCGTGCAGAGTGCTGGTGCCCCTACAAAAAGGATGTCACAAGAAAGAGGGAGCAGGCTTGTTTTCAGACTGGGACTCGTAGCGATGGCTTCAAAAGACAGGAAAGAAGATTCCGTTGAGCATTGGGAAGAACTTCCTGACTGGAAGAAGAGCTGTTCAACAGTGGAACTCTCTGCCTCAGTCTTTTTTGAAGACTTCCAAACACAGCCTCCAAACACTGGCCATCTCTCAGGAGAGCTCTTCCCTGCATGGCAGGTGTTGGAATAGAAGGCCCAGCTAGGCCAGGAAGCGCCATTTTTATTCTCCTCCTATCTCTCCATATATAACTCTATATAAAGAAGTCTGTTATTGTAACTATTGAGGAATTAAAGAAGCGTGTTTCCATCCCCTTTCCCTGGAAGAGAATGGGTCCCCCCTCTTGGGGAGAAATGGACTCGTCCAAGCCTCTTCTCTTTCTGCGCGCGCAAGGCATTTACCTCAGGATGCAAAATCTCTCTCAGGTTCGGACCATTCTTCCCGCCTGTTTTTTTCAGCTGACGGCGTCCCCTGACGGCGTCAGCAGCCAATCAAGAACTAAAACGACCTCCCTCGAGGGCCAATCCACCTCCAAGACAGAATAGCCCCGCCTACCACACAGCAACCAATCAAGAACAAAAGCAATCCCTCCCATGGCCAATCCACTGCCAAGATATCATAGCCCCGCCTATGCTTTCTCCAATCCGTTGCTTCTTAGCGTTGCTTCCGGGTTTCCTCTAGTTGCCACGGCAACCGACTGCTTTCCATGCGGCCTAGCTAAATTTAGGCCTCATTTTGAGAGGAAGGCCTCCATTTACAAATATCCAATAAATACATAATAATAAAATAAATGCATTGTATGGATTAGCCATTAGGCCGTATTTATGAAGTCTTATACTACTTTGAATCACAATATATTACATGTATATATGCTAGTGTTGGGGCTTGTCTGATGTCCTTGGGGTGTTCCAGAGTCGGGGGGGGGGCACCACAGAGAAGGCCCTGTCCCTTGTCCCCACCAAGCGCGCTTGCAACGCAGCTGGGATTTCAAGCAGGGCCTCTCCAGATGACTATGCTAATAATATATTATATTATATTAATTATATTATATTATACAGTAATATTTAATACTGATATTGTACTATGCTAATAATATATAGTGAACAACAACAACAAATAATATATAGTAATATATAATATTGATATTGTACTATGCTGATAATATATATTATACAGTAATATTTAATACTGATATTGTTCTGCTACTAATATAATATATATATTATATAGTAATATTTAATATTGATATTGTACTATGCTAATATAATTATATTATATAGTAATATGTAATACTAATATTGTGCTATGCTAATAATATAATATATAGTAATATATAATACTGATACTGTACTATGCTAATAATATATATTATATAGTAATATATAATGTTAGTGTACTATACTAATATATATGTGTGTGTGTGTGTGTGTGTGTGTTGTTGTTGTTCATTCGTTCAGTCATCTCCGACTCTTTGTGACCTTATGGACCAGTCCACGCCAGAGCTCCCTGTCGGCCGTCACCACCCCCAGCTCCTTCAAGGTCAGTCCAGTCCCTTCAAGGATGCCATCCATCCATCTTGCCCTTGGTCGGCCCCTCTTCCTTTTGCCTTCCACTTTCCCCAGCATCACTGTCTTCTCCAGGCTTTGCTGTCTCCTCATGATGTGGCATTCAAAGGACTTCAACATTGTCTCTCGTCTCCTTCCCTCCAGTGAGCAGTCGGGCTTTATTTCCTGGAGGATGGACTGGTTGGATCTTCTCGCAGTCCAAGGCACTCTCAGCACTTTCCTCCAACACCACAGCTCAAAAGCATCGATCTTCCTTGGCTCAGCCTTCCCTAAGGTCCAGCTCTCACATCCGTAGGTGACTACAGGGAAGACCATGGCTTTGACTAGGCGGATCTTTGTTGTCAGTCTGATGTCTCTACTCTTCACTATTTTATCGAGACTGGACATTGCTCTCCTCCCAAGAAGGAAGCGTCTTCTGATTTCCTGGCCACAGTCTGCGTCTGCAACTCATCTTCCCACCTAGAAATACAAACCCTGTCACGGCTTCCACATTTTCTCCCTCTATTTTCCAGTTGTCAATCATTCTTATTGCCATAATCTTGGTTTTTTTGATGTTTAGCTGCAACCCGGCTTTTGCGCTTTCTTCTTTCACCTTGATTAGAAGGCTCCTCAGCTCCTCCTCGCTTTCGGCCATCAGAGTGGTGTCATCTGCATATCTGAGGTTCTTAATGTTTCTTCCAGCAATTTTCACCCCAGCTTTGCATTCATCCAGCCCCGCACATCCTCGCATGATGTGTTCTGCATACAAGTTGAAAAGGTTGGGTGAGAGGATGCAGCCTTGCCGTACGCCTTTCCCAATCTTGAACCAGTCTCCTGTTCCGTGGTCAATTCTGACTGTTGCTCCTTGGTCCTTGTACAGATTCCTCAGGAGAGAGGGAAGGGGGCTTGGTATGCCCATCCCACCAAGAACTTGCCACAATTTATTATGATCCACACAGTCAAAGGCTTTAGAATAGTCAATGAAGCAGAAGTAGATGTTTTTCTGAAACTCCCTGCCTTTCTCCATTCTCCAGCATCGGGATATTGGCAATCTGGTCTCTCGTTCCTCTGCCTTTTCTAAACCCAGCTTGAACATCTGGCAACTCTCGCTCCATGTATTGCTGGAGTCTTCCTTGCAGGATCTTGAGCATTACCTTACTGGCATGAGAAATAAGGGCTACTGTACGGAAGTTTGAGCAGTCTTTCGCATTTCCCTTTTTTGGTATGGGGATATAAGTTGATTTTTTCCAGTCTGATGGCCATTCTTGTGTTTTCCATATTTGCTGGCATATGGCATGCATCACCTTGACAGCATCATCTTCTAAGATTTTAAACAGTTCAGCTGGGATCCCGTCGTCTCCTGCTGCCTTGTTGTTAGCAATGTTTCTTAAGGCCCATTCAACCTCACTCCTCAGGATGTCTGGTTCTAATTCATTCACCACACCGTCAAAGCTATCCTCGATATTGTTATCCTTCCTATACAGATCTTCTGTATAGTCTCGCCACCTTCTCTTGATCTCTTCAGCTTCTGTTAGGTCCCTGCCATCTTTGTTTCTTATCATACCAATTTTTGCCTGAAATTTACCTCCAATGTTTCTAATTTTCTGGAAGAGGTCTCTTGTCCTTCCTATTCTGTTGTCTTCTTCCACTTCCATGCATTGCTTATTTAAAAATAGTTCCTTATCTCTTCTGGCTAACCTCTGGAATTGCGCATTTAACTGGGCATATCTCCCCTTATCCCTGTTTCCTTTTGCTTTCCTCCTTTCTTGGGCTACTTCCAGTGTCTCAGCAGACAACCATTTTGCCTTCTTGGTTTTCTTTTTCTTTGGAACGTACTTTGTTGCCGCCTCCTGAACAATGTCACGGACTTCTGTCCATAGTTCTTCTGGGACTCTGTTTACTAAATCTAGTCCTTCAAATCTGTTCTTCACTTCCACTGTATATTCGCTAGGAATGTTAGTGAGATCATATCTAACTGCTCTGTGTAGTTTCCCTGATCTCTTTAGTTTTATTCTAAATTGGGCAATAAGAAGTTCGTGATCTGAGCTACAGTCAGCCCCAGGTCTTGTTTTCACCGACTGGATGGATGTCCGCCACCTTTGGCTGCAAAGGATGTAGTCAATCTGATTTCGGTGCTGACCATCTGGTGAGGTCCATGTATAAAGCCGTCTTTTAGGTTGTTGGAAGAGAGTGTTTGTTATACACAGCGAGTTTTCCTGGCAAAATTCTATCAGCCTGCGTCCCGCTTCATTTTGTTCTCCCAGACCGTGCTTGCCTGTGATCCCAGATGTCAATTGACTTTCCACCTTGGCATTCCAGTCTCCTGTAATGAAAATAATGTCTCTTTTTGGTGTATTATCCAGTAGGTCCTGCAGATCCTCATAGAACTGATCTACTTCTGCTTCTTCAGCAGCTGTGGTTGGGGCGTATATTTGGATCGCTGTGATAATGTACTACGCTATTAATATTTTATATATGTGTGTGTGTGTGTGTGTGTGTGTGTGTGTGTATATAATAGTAATATATAATACTGATATTATATATTACTCTATATATATACAGAAGGACGGCATATAAATGTCGTAAATATATATGTGTGTTTGTGTGTTATATTTTGAGCCCAGCTATGGGCAAATTTTGGCCCTCCAGGTGCTTTGGAATACAACTCCCACATTTCCTAAGAGCTTCAGGCCCCTTCCTCTTCCTCCGCATGGATCTTTGTCTTTACTCTCAAAGGAACACTCAGAAAACGGGAATTCCAGACAGGAAACAATCAGGGCCAGATAACATGTCGCAGCAAAGGATTACCCCAGGCAAGGAGCAGCCAGGCTTTGAAGCTGCAAGACCATTCAATGCTAATCGAGGTGGTCAATGGCAACATTCACACTTGCCCCCAACAGAGAAGAGTTCTTTCTCCCACCCTGGACATTATTCCGCAGAGGGTGCCTCCAGTCAACAAAGGCCTTGCTCCCTCTACGCAGATGCACTCTCTGATTTAACTTTCCGAAGCTGCCAGCACAAGTGCAGAAATAAACCATATGTGTGATTCACAGTTGACCACGATGGAGAAACGGGAAATCCAGACAGGAAAAAAACAGGGCCAGTTAACACCTTGCAACAAAGGATTCCCCCAGGCAGGGAGTAGCTGCAAGGCCATTCAATGCTAATCAAAATGGCAACATTCACCTCTGCTTCCAACAAACAAGAGTTCCTTCTCCCACCCTGGACACCATTCCACAGATATATAAACCCCATTTGTTTAATTTCCAACAGACCTCACAACCTCTGAGTATGCCTCCCATAGATGTGGGTGAAATGTCAGGAGAGAATGCTTCTGGAACATGGCCAGACAGCCCCAAAAAACCTACAACAACCCAGTGATTCTGACCATGAAAGCCTTCAACAATATATTGAAAATCTGATTAATTTTGAAGGAAGTTGACCCAGTTCAGTACTCAAATTCAGTATGTAAACAGGAGTAAGTAACTAAATTAGGAGGTTATACAAAAGGTCCGCTTTATATGGGTGTGTTTCCTCCGATTGGAAAAAAGGAACTTCTTTGTCACTCTCATACGCAACTTCAGGCCCGAAAAAAATAAAGAGCTGTTGCATCGAGATTTTCCTATAATATCCTTCCTGGGATCATTATTAAAAAAGAGGAGGAAACAGGAAAGCGATGATCCGCAATGGGTTTCTCGCTCTGAGTCAAAGCCTTTCCTGCAAGTTTGTTTGGCTCTGGATATCGTCCTCCAAAAGCACTTTGCACGGGAAATAAGTCCATTTCCAAGGCCAGGAAGGAGGCCTTCAACCCGGACATCAGTCCCATCTTCAGCTCCAAGGATCCAGGATCAATCCTTTTTGTGGACTCCTCCAAGGCGCCGTGTCCAGACCATCGGAGAGGCTTTGGCTGAACGCGGCTGCTCACGTCTCTCCCTATTTTCTGGTGGGAAACCAGATTGCCTGCTCCGAGCCAAACAATCCCCTAAGATACCTGGCAACGCAGAGCAAGAGCCCTGCCATTTTGGAAAGGGGATTAAACGCCACTGACGCTCATGTTGATGATTTCAACGAATGTGTTCTCAATGCAATGGCACAGCTGGACATTGGGGTCCGCGCTATTCGCCTGTCCTGCTGCGGATTTGCAAACGGGTTCCTTCAGGAGCCGGCTCCGTTCGCTCGGCTTCTCCTTCAGCTGTTGGAGACCTGGAGGCAATTCAGAAAGGAACGAAACAACACTTAGGGATCACCACGATGAATTGTTTTGTATGTTTTGCAAAGCAGAGACAGCAAACATGAGGTTAGGATAATAATAATAATAATAATAATAATAATAATAATAACAATAATAATAGCCAGTTAAGGTGGTCCCAGTGGAGATCAGCACACTGGGTGCAGTGCCTCAAGACCTTGGCCTGCACTTAAACACAATCAGCGCTGACAAAATTGCCATCTGCCGCTACAAAAGGCCACCCTACTTGGATATACATGCATTATTCACTGATACATCACACAGTCCTAGACATCTGAGAAGCCAGCATAGTGATCTTGTTTGCTGTGGACTCATCTTGATGTGTTTCAAATAATAATAATAATAATAATAATAATAATAATAATAATAGCCAGTCGAGGTGGTCCCAATGGGGATTGGCACATTGAGTGCAGTGCCTCAAGACCTTGGCCTGCACTTAAACACAATCGGCGCTGATAAAATTACTATCTGCCAGCTGCAGAGGGCCACCCTACTTGGATCTGCATGCATTATTCATCAATACATCACCCAGTCCTAGACATTTGGGAAGCCAACATAGTGCTCTTGTTTGCTATGTATTCTTCTTGTTGTGTATCAAATAATAATTATGATAATAGCGTAATCTTGTCTACTGTGTTTCAAATAATAATAATAATAATCCAGCATATATATCTAATTTATATCCAGCATATATATCTCATTTGCTATGACATACTGTGTTATGTCATAGCATAACACAATAATAATAGCCAGTTAAGGTGGTCCCAGTGGTGATCGGCACACTGGGTGCAGTGCCTAAAGACCTTGGCCTGCACTTAAACACAATTAGCACTGACAAAATTACTATCTGCCAGCTGCTACTCGGATCTGCACACATCATTCGCCAATACATCACATAGTCCTAGACACTTGGGAAATGTCCAACGTGTGATCCAATTCAACAGCCAGCAGAGTGATCTTTTCTGCTGTGGACTCATCTTGTTGTGTTTCAAATAATAACAGCCAGTCGAGGTGGTCCCAGTGGTGATCAGCACACTGGACGCAGTGCCTCAAGACCTTGGCCTGCACTTAAACACAATCAACGCTGACAAAATTACCATCTGCAGCTACAAAAGGCCACCCTACTTGGATCTGCATGCATTAATCACCGATATATCACACTGTCCTAGACATTTGGGAAGCCAATATAGTGATCTTGTTTGCTGTGTATTCTTCTTGTTGTGTATCAAATAATACTGATGATGATGATGATGATAATAATAATAATAATACTAGTAGTAGTAGTAATAATAATCATCCAGCGTATTTATCTAATTTATATCCAGCATATATATCTCATTTACTGTGACATACTGTGTTTTTGTATCAGTAAAATAATAATAATAATAATAATAATAATAATATACTTTGTTTACATTCTGCTCTATCTCTCCAAGGGGACTCAGAGCAGATTACAGAATACATCTATGGCAAACATTCTATGCCGTTATACAATTAACAACAAAGACAGACCATATACATACATGTACGCCTTCCTGATCCAATTGCCAGAATGTCTGTATGGGCACCTTTTACTTCCCCGCCAAAGCAGTACCTATTGATCTACTCACATTACTGTTTTTGAACTGCTAGGTAAGCAGGAGATAGGGCTGACGGTGGGAGCTCACCCCAACCAGTGGTTTGAACTGCTAACCTTCTGGTTGGCAAGATTTTCTGCAGCTGGCAGTTTAACCCACTGTGGTAACCACAAAAATTAAAAAAACTTGAAAAGTTGCTGTCTGACTCTTTCCTTCGCTCCCGTTTCCGCTCAACACAGTTGCCACCCATACTGGGATAAATTGGCATTCCCGCTCCCTCCGTGGCCATCCTTAGCACATTCCCACACGCATCCGACACTTACGCGTTATGATCGGGTCGAAGTCTCTGGTCTCCGTGGCCACGTCGGAGGCACAAACGTGCCCAATCTGAATGAGCAGGGACATGATGTCCTCGTAGAGGGGAGGGAAAGCTTGGCAGAAGGGCACCAAACAAGGCAAGGTGGGCACGAAAAAGGCGTATCGTTTGGCTGCGGTTAGGACTGACAAGAAAAAAGAAATAATTTGAAATGACCTGTAACAACAAAGGCATCGTGTGTAAACCAGACATGTGCCAACTTCGACTCCCACAATTCCCAACAGCCAGTAGGATGGCTTTGACGGTGTGATGAGTGAATTAGAACCAGACGTCCTGAGGAGTGAGAGTTGAAGTCCAAAACACTTGGAGGGCCCAAGTTGGCCCATGCCTGGTGTACACCAAGGCATGTAATAGTGCCAATCGTGGTCAGATTCTGTCTGGGATAATCGTGCATCCAGTTCACTGCAACTCAAGAAAGTGGAACGCATCCAGAGAAGATCAACCAAAAAAATAAAAGGTCCAGAGATCACGTCACACGAGGAATGACTTAAGGAACTGCCCCGAGCCTGATGGGAATTGGAGTTTGGCCATAACTGGCTGGCCACACATCCCTTCCCACTGATTCAGACAAAACCCGAACTCCCCCTCAAATGTTAACATCTCGTAAGGACCATTTCCAGCATCTGGAAGCTGTGCTCAACTCGGCCATGGGGAGGTGCTGTTGTTCCATTTTCCCACGCCGAGGAGCCTGCTGTTCATGGCCTTCCTGATCCAATTGCCGGCATGTCCGTATGGGCGCCTTTTACTTCCCCGCCTATTGATCTACTCACATTACTGTTTTCAAACTGCTAGGTGGTCGGAAGCTAGGACTGACGGAGGGAGCTCACCCCAACCCGTTGTTTGAACTGCCAATCTTACCTGTTAGCAGCGTCCCCATCACATTGATGGCTAAACGTGCCACGCTGAGAGATTTCGGCAGAGCGTACTGAATGCATAGGTAGGAGAGCAGCTGGATGGCGAAAATCTGGAAGGTGAGAGGAAACAGAATGGGAGACATTATTATATTATAATATTATTATATTATAATATAATAATAATGGGTTGTTGTAGGGTTTTTTGGGCTATATGGCCATGTTCTAGAGGCATTTTCTCCTGACGTTTCGCCTGCATCTATGGCAAGCATCCTCAGAGGTAGTGAGGTCTGTTGGAAGTAGGAAAAAGGGTTTATATATCTGTGGAATGACCAGGGTGGGACAAAGGACTCTTGTCTGCTGCAGCTAGGTGTGAATGTTTCAACTGACCACCTTGATTAGCATTCAATGGCTTGAAAGTGCCTGGGGGGAATCTTTTGTTGAGAGTGATTTGATGTGCCTGATTGTTTACTCTCTGTTGTTTTGCTGTTGTAATTTTGGAGTTTTTCCTACTTCTAACAGACCTCACTACCTCTGAGGATGCTTGCCATAGATGCAGGCGAAACGTCAGGAGAAAATGCCTCTAGAACATGGCCATATAGCCCGGAAAAACCTACAACAACCCAGTGATTCCGGCCATGAAAGCCTTCGACAATACATATAATAATAATATAATAATAAAAATATTATTATTATCATCATCATCGTTATACAAAAGCACATATATCACAGCAAACAAGGTATATATGCTAGATCAGTGGTTCTCAACCTGGGGGTCGGGACCCCTGGAGGGGGTCGCGAGGGGGTGTCAGAGGGGTCACCAAAGACCATCACAGACTGTATTTTCTGTTGGTCATGGGAGTTCTGTGTGGGAAGTTTGGCCTAATTCTATCATTGGTGGGCTTCAGAATGTTCTTTGGTTGTAGGTGAACTATAAATCCCAGCAACTACAACTCCCAAATGGACCAAACCTTGGTCTATTTTTCCCAGACTCCACCAGTGTTCACATTTGGGCATATTGAGTATTCGTGTCAAGTTTGGTCCAGATCTACCATTGTTTAAGTCCACAGTACTCTCTAGATGTAGGTGAACTACAACTCCCAAACTCAAGGTCAATACCCACTAAACCCTTCCAGTATTTTCTGTTGGTCCTGGGAGTTCTGTGTGGGAAGTTTGGTTCAATTCCATTCTTGGTGGAGTTCAGAATGCTCTTTGATTGTAGGTGAACTATAAATCCAAGGAACTACAACTCCCAAATGACAAAATCAATCCTCCCATCCCAACTCCACCAGTATTCAAATTTGGTCCAGTGAATGAGAACCATCATGCATATCAGATATTTACATAACAATTCATAACAGTAGCAAAATTACAATTATGAGTAGCAATGAAAATAATTTAATGGTTGGGGGTCACCACAACATGAGGAACTGTATTAAGGGGTCCCGGCATTATGAGGGTTGAGAACCACTGTGCTAGATTATTATTATTATTATTATTATTATTATTATTATTATTATTATTATTATTTTAATGACACAAAAGCACAATACGTCACAGCAAAGGAGATCTATATGCTGGATTTCGTATCACAAAATCATAAGTCGAACCCTTCCCAAGTGTCTAGGACTGTGTGATGTATTTTCGAATGATGTGCGCAGATCCAAGTCAGGTGGCCTTTTGCAGTTGACAGATTGTTTCCAAATAATAATAATAATAATAATAATAATAATAATAATAATAATTTATTGTTTCCAAATTATTATTATTATTTGGTTTGAAACTTGCAACTGAAGGGGCTTTTAATACCTGTTTTTCCAGTTCAGGTTGAGCAATCAGCTCCGGGATGAAGTCCAGGCAAATGTGCATCGAGGGGATGCCCGCCACGGTCAGGGGAAGCAGCTCACACGGGTAACCCTGTTGGGACAAAAAAATATATTTATTTACGGCATTTATATACCGCCCTTCTCACCTCGAAGGGGACTCAGAGCGGCTTACAAGATATATATACATGCAATATATTATATTATTAGCATAGCACAATATCAGTATTAAATATTACTATATTATACTATACCATTATATTGATATATTTTATGTGATGTAAAATATATATTTATTATATTGTATTATTATTATTAGTTTTATATTGCTTACATTATAATATTAATTATAGATCAATTCAAGGAGAGGGAAGGATCGCAGATTAATTTGGTTCTCTGGGAATCTCTATGTCCTCCAGTGAGACTCTATGGCAGACATGGGTGAACTTGGGCCCTCCAGGTGTTTTGGACTTCAACTCCCACCATTCCTAACCGAACTGCAACAAGCCCTGATGCTTATTGCAGGAGAAGCACCGTGAGCGTACCTGGAAGTGGACCAACTTGGCGATGTTGGGGTCTGCAATGAACATCTGGTGCAGGAGGCAGCAAATGAGGCACTGCACCTCGCGCTGGTTGGACAGAAGGCTCTCTCCTTCCCGAGGCCCCTCGTCCTCCTCCTGCTCCTCTTCCTTGAGGTGCCTTTTGGAGCCCACAGTCCCCGAGTTGCTCTTCAGCATCCGGCCAGAGCCACCATCGAGGGGCTTCTCCTCCTCCATGGGCAAGCAGATCTCCAAGAGGATCTGGACCGCAGCACTGTCCTGGGCAGCAGAGAGGAAAACAAGCCCATTTGAGAGGTGGATTAGGAAGCTGGGGAGACAGATGTTTATTTACATGAGAAAGAAGCCCAGCGTGGAAGCAAAGAAGGAAGTATAAAGAACTTTATGTCAGCCACAGTTGCAGGCAAAACATCAGGAGAGAATGCTTCTGGAACATGGCCAGACAGCTCTGAAAACACACAACAACCCAGTGATACTGGCCGTGAAAGCCTTTGACAATCCATATGAAGAGCTTTACTTGTATTATGGAAACATAGTTCTTGTAAATTGTGCAACCATATTATTTTGGTCTGTGTGTTTTTGATCTTTTTTATCGTTTTGGTCTACTGGTGCTGAGTCACACGGCTGCTAATAAGATACTCTTCTGTACATTTATGAGGAGCGTCTTTTGTTAATAAGCCCACTCGCCTTACAAAACATATATTATAATTATATACAAGAATTCTAATAGACATAATAGAATATTATAAAAAACATAACAAAAAACAGCCCTACTATTTGTCGATGCCGAAAAAGCCTTTGACAAAATCAATTGGGACGACCTAAAATTATTATTAAAAGAATTGGATATAGGACATAAATTCAGAAATGCGGTAGAAGCTATTTACACAAAACAAGAAGCTACACTAATAATCAATGATCAAGAAATTAGAAAACTCATCAAAATTAGCAGAGGAACCCAACAAGGATGCTGTTGTGGTTCAGCGTGATTCTGGGCCTGAGATGTTCTCTGATGATGAGGATGATGGGATTCGGATTCCTGGCTCTTTTTCTGTGCCACAGATTCTTGGGCCTGTTCCTATGTCTTTTTCTGAGGCTCCAATAGACAGTGCAGATAGTGCAGCTGGAGAGTCAACAAAGCAGTTCTCAGAAGAAAGGAATGCCAATGAACTAGATAACTAACTGGTGGAGAGGCCTTTGCCTTCCCACGGTGATAGTGATAGTGCAGAAAGCCTTGATAGTGACCTGACCCAGCAAGCACGCCTTGATTTGCGGGTCAGGAGGAGTTCATGCCTAGCAAGCAGAAGAGAAGCCAGCTCGGGGAAAGGTCATCGCAATGCTTTCATGTTGGTGACAGCATAATGTTTTCATGTTAGCAAAAGGTATTTAGGCTTCTAGTTAACGAAGGGAAAGTGTCAGTTCAATGTGGCTTGTTAGCCTGAAAATTTCATGGAATAACCTTGGCTTTAAAGCAGCACGCTTTGGCCTTCCTGCATCGAGATTCTTGGGGCTTGTGTTTCACTGTTTTTACCATGGACTCTGTTTTGACCTTCGCTTAAAGGATTATGTCTTTTGTCTTTACCTAAAGATCTTTGGAACTGTATTCTGCATTTAACCTATGTCTTTGGAACTTTGAATTGCTTATTCTATATTTTGACTTGGATTTTTCCTCAATAAACTACAAATTCTACAGCTCTTGTGTGGTGGTGTTTGGGAGCAAGGCGAAGCTTACTCTGAGTTGCCACAGATGTCCCTTAACGCCTCTTCTGTTTATTTTCATAATGAAAACCCTGGTGAGAAACATAAACTATGACAAAAACCTTGAAGGTCTGAAGATATTGAAACAACAATATAAATTAAGAGTATATGCCGACGATGCGGTCTGTATCATAGAAAATCCTCTAAACAATATTAATTTATGGCTCAATAAAATAGAAGCCTTCGGAAAATTGGCAGGATTCAATTTAAACAAGCAAAAACCCAAAATGTTAGTGAAAAATATTGATGGCAAAACAAAACAAAAAGTATCTGACATAAAAATGGAAAATAAAATATCTAGGGGTGATGATAACCCAAAGCAACACAAAATTAGGAAGAAAACAATTACGAATCACTATGGAAAAAAATTCAAAAAGAAAAGGCACCTAAACTTTTGAGAGACCTGCCCAATCGTTAAGCTCTTTTTTTGGGGTTTTTTGGGGAGAGATGCTCCTGTCGAATTACCTGTTGCTGTTCACAACCCTTGCTCCTATGGCTCTAACTGAGCTTCCCCTTTTTCACCTGAAGTAGTTCTTTTCCCTTTAAATAGAGAGAACCCACAGATCTTTTCCATACTCGCAGCCAGAACTCAACTTAGAGCCGAGTATCATGTGAGTACCCTCTTAATGTGTAAAATACTTTAATATATCTACAAAATAATCATTCTTAACATAGCAATTTTCAAACTCTCATAACCACATTTCGTTCCTTTTATGTAGATACCACTGGGGAAAAAAAGTATTTCCTGAGGAGAACAAACATTCAAGTGTATAATTTTGTAAGTATTCAAATGTGTTGTAACTTATGGTATTTAATGGATATGTTCAACAAATATTGATGCAATAACAAGTATGAAAACTTTACTAATTTCTTAATGTGTAAAATACTTGAATATTAAGTATTTCTACAATATAATCATTTTCAACATAGTAATTTTCAAACTCTCATAGCCACATTTCGTTTCTTTGATGTAGACACCACTGACTCAAAAATATCTGTATCCCCTGAGGAGAATTTGTTCAAGTGTATAACTTTGCAAGTACTTAAATGTGTTGTAACTTATGATATTTAATGATACAGATGTTCTATATGTATGCTACTGGAGTAAAACATTGATTTGTACATTAATTTCAGTCCACCAGAGGAAGGCCTGAGGTAGGCCAAAACCGGTCGTGGTCGGCTGATCCACAAGCTACTTATAAGAAGATACAACTGTACTACAAATTTGCACCATATTGTTTGTTGTTGCTGTGAGGTTAACAGTGCAGCATGTTTATATACTGTTGTTGAATTATATTATTGTTTATGTTATACAAGTGGTATTTTTGTTGTATGCATTTCATTCAGGAACCCATTTATATTATAGAATTACCTGGGCCGCCAGCAGTGCGTTTTTCAGTTCTTCCCTGGTGACTTCAGGAGCTTCCAAGCCCATGACATTGTTTTGAGACGGCCGGATGTCCTGATCGGCCGTTTCCTTGAGGTGGGCACTCAAGAAGGCTTTGGAGGCCAGTAGGTAGCCGTTCAGCATGTGGAGGGTGATATCCATCAGAGGGGGGCACCTGGGGACACGGGGCAACAGGCAGGAGAACATATCAAGGCAATCAGCTGGTCAACTTGCTTCTTATCATCCAATTAACTGACTTCAGCTATGATTTCTGCTTCAACGAGCGGCTCTAATCTTTTATTTACATCACTGCCTTAGTTACAACAGATTGAAACTTACATACTTCTTGTTCACGATGCAAAGAGACAGAACGATGGTGTCTGCTATATTTATACCAAACTGTTTATCAGCTCATTAATTCAGTGTCCAGCCTCCTTGTCTATTGCGACATCTTGCATTGAAATACACAAGCGTGTGGACAATTTCAACAGAACGGAAGAAACCATGAAAACGAACAAAATCTGGCTACCAGTATTTAAAAACTCTAAAACCAGACAGTAAATAAAGAGCAACACTCAAAAACAGGGGAACTCCAGACAAGAAAAAAATCAGGGACAGCTAATCACCTCCCAACAAAGGATTCCCCCAGGCACTAAGAAGCCAGACCTTGAAAACTGCTGGGTCATTAAATGCTAACTAAGGTGGCCAATTGAAACATTTACACCTATCTCCGACAAACAAGAGTTCTTTCTCCCACCCTGGACATAATTCCACAGATATATAAACCCTTTTTCCTAGTTCCAACAGACCTCACAACCTCTGAGGATGCCTGCCGTAGATGCGGGCGAAATGTTAGGAGAGAATGCTTCTGGAACACGGCCTTACAGCCCGAAAACCTTTCACCAACCCAATTTCAAAACTTTGCTAGCCAAATATATGTTTTTGGTGAAGTGGCATGTCTTTGCCCCTGGCAGTTCGAAGACATGGTTTATCAGTTTAACAGCTGAGTTACCTGTGTGCCATTACATGATGGCTTGTGAACCTCACTTTTTCCAAGGGTTGACTTCTAACAAGGTCATGCCTTTCCTTGACCAGTGTTTTTCAAAAGGGGGTCTCCAGATGTTCATGGAGATCCACCTCCACTGAGATCTAAAGCAAACGGCTAAGTCCAAAAACATACTGATGACAAGGCGGCCAATGGCAACATTTACACTTGCCTCAAACAGACAAGAGTTCTTCCTCCCACGCTGGACATTATTCCAAAGATATATAAACTCCATTTTGCTAGTTTCCAACACTCACAACCTCTGAGGATGCCTGCCGTAGATGCAGGCGAAACATCAAAAGAGAATGCTTCTGGAATATGGCCATACAGCCCGAAAAACTTACAGCAATACAGTGATTCTGGTCATAAAAGCCTTCAACAATATATATGTGTGTGAATGTTGCAATTGGTCAGCTTGATCAGCATTGAACGGCCTTGCAGCTTCAAAGTTGGGTTGATTGCTACTTGAGGGAGTCCTTTGTTGGGAGGTGTGAACTAGTCCTGCTTGATTCTTGTCTGGAATTCCCCTGTCTGTTCTACATGAACTTCATAACATCCCAAAGGTTTTAACTCATTCATTACTTGGAGCTGGGCAATTTTCACAATCTATTAACTGCCCTGACGAAGAAGCAAAACAGAACTGAAATGCAATAAAACCCAACATCAGACAGAACAAGCGGTCATCACCACAGTTGGGAGAAGGCTGCTTACCTGTGGACACGCTGATCACACCTTAACACAATGAGAGGGTCGATCATCAAGTCCTTCTGTGTGTACTTTTGCTGCCGGATCATCTTGTTGGTTGGCTGCAAGGCATTGACGGTCATGACCCACAACCTATGCAAAAATATATTTATTTATTTACAACATTTCTATGCCCCCCTTCTCACCCTGAAGGGGACTCAGAGTGGCTTACAAGATATATATACATACAATATATTTTATTATTAGCACAGTACACACACACACACACAATCATACAATATATTGTATTATTAGCATAGTACAATATCAGTATTATATATTACTATATTGTATTATACCATTATATTGTAATATTATTAGTAATATTACATGTAATATAAATATATAATTATAATATCATATTAATAGTCATATTATATTGCATTACATTATAATATTATAAACATTATATGTATATCCAATATATTATATTTGATATAGTAAAAATATAGTAAAAATATAGTAAAATAATAAATGTAATAATAATTAATAGAGTAAAATAATAAATGCAATAATAGAGTAAAATAAAAGTCTATCTTTAACCACCCAAAATGTCTTGCTCCAATCTGTGTTACACTTATTTATTTATTTATCTATTTATTTATTTGTGGCATTTATATGTTGCCCTTCTCAACCCAAAGGGAACTGAGAGCGGCTTACAAGATATATTTACATACAATATATTATATTATTAGCATAGTACAATATCAGTATTATATATTACTATATTGCATTATACCATTATATTGTAATATTAGTAGTAATACTAGCTGTACCAACCACACATTGCTGTGGTCAACATTCCCTCCCTCTTTCTCTCCTTTCTTTCTCTCCTTCTTTCCCTCGCTCTTTCCTTCCTTCCCCTCTCTTTTTCTTTCCCTTTTTCCCTCTCCTTCTTTCCTTCTCTACATCTTTCCTTTCTTTTGCCTTCTCTTCCTTCTTTCTCTCTTTCCTTCTCTGCCTTTCTCTCCTTCTTTCCCTCCTTCCTTCTCTACTTCTTTCCTTTCTTCCCCCCTTTTTCTTTTCCTTCTCCTTTCTTTTTTCTCTACCTCTTTCCGTCCTTCCTTCTCTTTCTTTCTTTCCCTACCTCTTTCTCTTTTTCTTCTTTCCCCTCCCCTTTTTTCCCCTTTTCCCTCTCCTTTCTTCCTTCTCTACCTCTTTCCTTCCTTTTGTCTTCTCTTCCTTCTTTCTCTCTTTCCTTCTTTGCCTCTTTCTATCCTTCTTTCGCTCCTCTTTCTATCCTTCCCTTATTTTCTTTCCTTCTCTCCTTCCTTCCTTCTCTACCTCTTTCCTTTCTTCCCCCTTTTTCTTTTCCTTCTCCTCTCGTCTTTCTCTACCTCTTTCCTTCCTTCCTTCCTTCCTTCCTTCCTTCCTTCCTTCTTTCTTCCTTTCTTTCCCTACCTCTTTCTCTCTTTTTCTTCTTTCCCCTCCCCCTTTTTCCCTTTCCCCTCTCCTTTCTTCCTTCTCTACCTCTTTCCTTCCTTTGGTCTTCCCTTCCTTCTTTCTCTCTTTCCTTCTTTGCCTCTTTCTCTCCTTCTTTCCCTCCTTCCTTCGCTCCCTCTTTCTTTCCTTCCCTTATTTTTTTTCTTCCTCTCCTTACTTCCTTCTCTACTTCTTTCCCTTCTTTCCCCCTTTTTCTTTTCCTTCTCCTTAATTCTTTTTCTACCTCTTTCCTTCCTTCCTTCTCTCTTTCCTTCCTTCTCTCTCTCCCTACGTCTTTATCTCTTTCTTTCTTATTTTCCTTCTCCCCTTCCTTCCCTCCCTTTTCCTTCCCTTTTTTCTGTATTGTCATTTAGTTTTTCAACATTTAGCTTTGGGGGAGGGGGTTAAAGTCCTTTCCACACTTTTGGGGGGTGATTTTATGAGTGATGGTCACTCATTCGTCTGTTAGGGGTGTAGTGTCCGCATTTCATATCAATTCGTTGAGTGGTTTTTCAGTTATGTTAATTCTATAAACGAACATTACATTTTTATTTATATAGATTATATGTAATATAAATATATAATTATAATATCATATTATTATTATTAGTAGTATTGTATTACATTATAATAATATAAATATTATATGTATATCCAATATATTATATTTTATATAGTAAAATATAGTAAAATAATAAATGTAATAATAATTAATAGAGTAAAATAATAAATGCAATAGAGTAAAATAAAAGTCTATCTTTAACCACCCATTATATTGTAATATTATTAGTAATATTACATTTAATATAAATATATAATTATAATATATTATTAGTAGTAGCATTATATTGCATTACATTATAATATTATAAATATTATATGTATATACAATATATTATATATATATATATATATATATATATATATATACACACACACACACACACACACGTATTTCGAGATGTTGACCTGTGTGGAATTATCCTGTTGTTTCCAGAAAACAAGGGCCGCTATTGGTAACTACCTTCGCGGCATGACGGTGTTCAACGCCATCCACAGCCTGTTGACGGTCTGAAGGATTCTCCGAGGGATGCCGGGGAAGAGCAGCTGGTTCATGTTCGCAGTCAAGGCCTCGGCGTAAGGGATCAGCTCTCCGGTGGAGAGGAGGGTCAAATGCTCCAGGATCTGCAGGACCTGGGTGTGATTTCCCTGCAGGGCTGAAAACGCTAAGCATTTGGAGTGGGGAGGGGGGGGGGGAGACAGTTGAGATTGAATCAGGAAAAGGAGAATCTTTGGACTGCAGCTTTCAGCATCCTCTTGCTATTGGCTTTGCTGGCACACAGACCCAATGTGGTAAAGTGTAAATTTTTAGCTTGCAGTTATGTATAATTATAGATAGATGTTTAAAGGGTATTTAAAGTTGCATAACTAAGGGGGATAGTAGCCAGCTCAGCTCATGTTGAGCTGGGTTACCATGGAAACAGGGGCGGAGACGACTGCCACTTGGCAGGGCAGCAATTTTGAAGCAGTTAGTCTGTAGTCAGCGAACTACAGGAGAGCCTGGTTCTAGTGTGTGTTGAGAACCAGTAAGTTAGTCTACAGTCTGTGAACTGTAGGACTGGCTGATTCTATAGTAGTAAGAACCAGGAAGGTTTTGGCTTTTAGCCTGAGTAGTTTAAATAAGTCGAGTTGACTTATTTATATTAATAGTTAGTATATGAGAGAAAGGGTGAGAGAAACCCAGCGAGAATCTCTATTGCAACAGAAACATCACAAAGAAAGAATAAGCTTGTAACTGAAGTAACCTATTAAGGAAAGAAACACAGTTTGAATAAAAATAAAAATAACCTGTTTAGTGGAAGGAAGAGTCCTTTCCAGAGTTGTTTAAGAAATGTTATAAATGTAACCTATGAAGATATGTGCCTCTAAGAGTTAAGAAACATTGAAACCATCAAGCTCCTTATACATTTCAATAAACTTGTTACTCATTTTCCTAAAGCCCTGTCTCTGTTACAATTCCTTTCCAAGTTAAGTCATATTAAAGAAAGATCAAGTCAACATCACTAGCTATTAGCTACGCTATCAAATTAATAAACGCTTACAAAGTGATGGCTTCTTTACAAACTCTTTACAAATTGGTGAAATCGTTACACCCAACATTAATAATAATAATAATAATAATAATAATAATACTTTATACCCCGGGGACTCAGGGCGGCTTACATAAGGCCAAGCCCAGCAATATAACAATGCAAATATACACATAAGTATACAACAATAAAATATAAAGAAATAAAATAAAATACAAGAAACAGTATAAAAATACATCAGACAATAAAAAATCACAATCTTTGAACACAGAAAGTGGATCACAGTGGGCAGCGCTGATTGCAAAAATTAAAAGTTTAAAAACACTGGGTGAGAGAGCAATATAAAGGGGATCCAGGGGACGAAAATATGGTTTAATTGCACTAGCAGGTAAAGTAAAGTGCTTACGAGGGCATTTTGATACATGGTTTGGTCAGGTCAGGGATTATTGTTCATTCCCCTACCCTAGAAACCATTAAAAAGGACCTTAAAACCTGGCTCTTTTGCTGCGCCTTTGGAGAGTAGGTAAACAATCCCACACTAGTGCTTAGCCTTAATGTTCTGTCATTGGAGGATATGTTGTCCCCTCCCCCCTCCTTTGTGGGAAAGCTTAATTCCAGAACCCCCGCTATAATGAGCCCTCCTCCGCAAATAATCTGTCTCTTTTTATTTCACCCGAGTTTTAATTAGTTTTAATTAGTCTCTCTTTTAGTCATTATATGTAGCCCGCCCATTGTCAAAGGGGGAACGAAACGGAGAACGTCCGCCCACATTGGATTTTATGTTCCCATCCTTTCCGAGGCCGAGCTGGGCAGACAGAAAAGCTCAAGGAAAGGAGACCTACCTTCCTGAAGCTGCTTGGGAGAGTGTTTTTTGGCAGCATGGGTCAGAAGCATCCTGCGCAGCAAGGCGTCGGTGCCCGTGATGTGCTCCTCGCAGATCCAGTCGTCCACAATGCAGAGGTGAGGGTAGTTGGTGGCTAGGAGACGCAGCAGCGCCGAGTGCAAGCCTGCGAGAACCAGGAACATGGGTCTGAGAGACCGACGGACACTTCCGCACCACCCAAATAACAGGCACCGACATGACCACTCATGACAGAAACCGATCATACAAGCAAACATGCAATGCCATTTTCTCCCCTTAGCACTCATATACCATAACTATACGCCTGCTTTTTCTTAAATCCCATCTAGTTACCTCCCAATTCCTGCTGGAGCCCTTGAGCCTGTCGGATCAGGTATTTGATCGGGATCTGATCCATCAAGGCCGGAGAGTAAGACTTGGGTTTCCTCTGCATGGCAGCTGCAAAAAAAAGAGGTGGTGACTCATTGATTATTATGTATTTACAACATTCATATGCCGCCTTTCTCACCCCGAAGGGGACTCAGAGCAGCTTACAAGATATATACATACACATACATAAAAACACACGTACATACACACACACATAAAATATATTATTAGTATAGTACAATATCAGTATTATATATTACTATATTGTATTATAACATTATATTCTAATATTATTAGTAATATTATATGGTTTGGAGACCATGGTGGCGCAGTGGGTTAAACTGCTGAGCTGCTGACTGAAAGGTCACAGGTTTGAATCCAGGGAGCGAGGTGAGCTCCCGCTGTTAGCCCCAGCTTCTGCCAACCAAGCAGTTGGAAAACATGCAAATATGAGTAGATCAATAGGTACTGCTCCAGCAGGAAGGTAAGGGTGCTCCATGCAGTCATGTCGGCCACATGACCTTGGAGGTGTCTAAGGACAATGCCGGCTCTTCGGCTTAGAAATGGAGATGAGCACCATCCTCCAGAGTCGGACACGACTGGACTTAATGTAAAGGGGAAAGCTTTATCTTATTACTATATTACAATATTATTATGTATTATCATGCCGGCCACATGACCTTAGAGGTGTCTACGGACAATGCCAGCTCTTCGGCTTAGAAATGGAGATGAGCACCAACCTTCTCAGAGTCGGACATGAGTAGGCTTAAAGTCAAGGGGAAACCTTCATCTTACTAATCTTACCTATGGTTTGAATGGAATTGCATGAAAGATGAATGAGTGAGAGCTAATAATTTTGAAGACACCATTCTAAATCATTAAATGTAATTAAAAGTTGCTAATGAGAACTGAAACAGTAAACTGCTGACATCGATAAGAACTGTGACACTAATGAGAGAAATGTTTGCATCTGTCAACGTTTCCTGATCAGAAACTGGATTAACTCAAAGGAAATTATCTCTGTATTGTCGAAGGCTTTCAGGGCCGGAATCACTGGGTTGTTGTAGGTTTTTCGGGCTATATGACCATGTTCCAGAAGCATTCTCTCCTGACGTTTCGCCTGCATCTATGGCAGCATCCTCAGAGGTTGTGAGGTTGCCTGCCACATATGCAGGCGAAATGTGAGGACCTCACAACCTCTGAGGATGCCTGCCATAGATGTGGGCAAAATGTCAGGAGAGAATGCTTCTGGAACATGTCCGTGCAGCCCGAAAAACTTACAGCAACCCAGTATCCCCACAGATATGGGGCTCATATCATAATAATCACCAACTACATTCCGTCAGATAGATATGCACAGATACATACACAAAAAAGAGGGAAAGTAATGAGGTCAGGAGTGGAGGGATCCAGATGTTCACTCTGGGAGCTAAAGGCCAAAACATCTGGAGAAGGGAATATTCCTCTCGCTCTTTGTTTATACTGTCTAGACTCTGCCCTACCCAGAGACTTCGAACTGGCCAGGATGGCTTCTTCGTAAGACAGGACATAATACAGGACCAGAAGCTGGGCTGTGATGCCGTAACGCTGGCTCAGGCGGGCATTCTCTCCTCCCTGCAAATGAGAAAAGGAGATCATGAGAAGACTTGGTGTGCAAGAAAGAAAGGGTGTCAATATTTACATTGATATTTAACTCTCTAGATCAGACATGGGCAAACTTCGTCCCTCTAGATGTTTTGGACTCCAACTCCCACAATTCCGAATAGCCTATCAGAGTTTCTTCATGCCTGGTATCGAGAATGGGAAATAAATGAGATGAACTTAATCTCTTAACACAGGAAGGCAAAGCTTACCCATGCCTGATCTAGATGGATGTGCACACTTACCCCCATTAATCCTTCAAAAACATTCAGGATTTCCTGCTCTGTGATAGGCTGGTTGGTGGCCTCTGGGTTAGACTTGGAGGCCGGCGTAAGGACGGAGTTGATGTAGACGTCAATGAGCGGCAGCAGCTGCGGATGGAGCGGCGTGGTGGTTTCGCACAGCTGCCGATAAATCCAGTCCTTCAAAACAGAGAAACAAAGTTTCAATTCATGGACGAGGAGGAAGTCCCATCTCTCCCTTCTTTGTGTCAGCAGCTGAGACCAGGATCTCCATGCCCTGGGAATGCAAAGCTGGACAGACAACAGGTAGAGGTATTATGGTGGCATGTTTCCCCAACTTCGGCGTCCTGGAGGTTGTGCTCGATTCCGGCCACAGGGGGTGCTGTCGCTCTATGACGAAGAGCAGTGTTTCTCAACCTTCCTAATGCCGCGACCCCTTATTCCAGTTCCTCATGTTGTGGTGACCCCCAACTATAACATTATTTTTGTTGCTACTTCATAACTGTCATTTTGCTACTGTTAGGAATCGTCATGTCAATATTTATTTATTTGATGGAGTACTTCCTCGTTCTTCTGCAAGCTGCTGGAAGGTTTTATGGCGTTGCAAATTAGTTAAATCCCTGCTCTCAGAGAGCTAGTGGTGACCCCCAACCATAACATTGTTTTTGTTGCTACTTCACAACTGTCATTTTGTTCCTGTTTTGAATCGTCATGTAAATATCTGAAATGCAGGATGTATTTTCATTCACTGGACCCGATACGCACAAATCTGAATACTGGTGTTTTTTTATTTTGTCATTTGGGAGTTGTAGGTGCTGGGGTTTATAGTTCACCTATAATCAAAGAGCATTCTGAACTCCACCAATGATGGAATTGAGCCCGATTTGGCACACAGAACTCCCACGACCAATAGAAAATATTGGAAGGGTTTGGTGGCCACTGACTTTGATTTCTGGAGTTGTAGTTCGCCTACATCCAGAGAGCAGTGTGGACTCAGACAATGATGGATCTGGACAAAACTTGGCACAAATACTTAATATGCCCAAATTTTAACACTGGTGGAGTTTGGGGAAAATAGATCTTGACATTTGGGAGTTGTCGTTCTTGGGATTTATAGTTCACCTACAATCAAAGAGCATTCAGAACCCCACCAACGATAGAATTGGGCCAAACTTCCCACACAGAACCCCCATGACCAACAGAAAATACTGTGTTTTCTGACAGTCTTTGGTGACCCCTCTGTCACCCCCTCACAACCCTCCCAAGTGTCCCGACCCCCAGGTTGAGAAACACTGACGTAGAGCCTTGATCACAGACTTCCTCCTTCCTTTGATTGCTAGCATTTTTCTGGTATTTTCTTTATGCTGTCGCAAAATATCTCCCTGCTTAAGCGGTGCATTATTTCTCTATTCATAGCTCACAGCAGTTTCCGAACTGTTTAGGTGGACAGCAAGCTGGGCTGAAAGTCAGGTGCTCACCTTGACCCGGGCTTTGAACTGCCAACCTTTCGACTGGCAAGCTGTGGTAAATTCTAAAGGCTTTCGGAGTCATTCATGGGTCGATTACTGGATTATGTAGTGTATAAGTGTGTGGGGAGGGTTCATAAAGACTTAAAATAGTGTATTACTACTAAAATAATGTATAAAATAAAAATAGCGTGCCTACTTTGCGGATTTTAACTTTTCGCGGGTGGAATGTAACACCCGATAAGTGAGGGAAAACTGCATTCTGTAATCTACTAAGGGAGATAGAGGAGAATATAAATAAAGTATATTATCTTATTGAAATACATATAACACAAGACTTTATCAATATGGTCTCTCTCCATCTAAAACCAAATCCTTGCACCTCTTGAGCCCCACCGGTCAGTGGTTTCAGATACGTCTCTCCAAGCTCCATCGAGAGATGCCAAAGACATTTCCTGTTTTCTGGGAGAGTTTTCCACCTGAAGGACCCACCTTGATGGAGACTTTGTGTTTGGTGAACGACCGGCTCCTGAGAAGCTGGTAAATGCAGTGGATGGGCAGGAATCCCGTGATGTTGGCGCTCAAGTTGCTGGTGACGGCCACCCGGACGGCATGGGCCGTGACCACCTGCGAGAAAAGAGATTCCTCATGTCGGAAATTCAACATCTTAACTCACCACCTAACTACTATTTACTTATATTACAGCCTATGCCCGGACCACGCTCATAAAATTGGGAGGAAGATCAGAAAGGGAGAAGAGCAGCCCTCGTCTGGCCAGTTACCTGTTCCGTGAAAATTTCTTGCGTGAAGATGGTTTTCATGCGACTCAGAGAACTAGGCTTAATGACAATCTGAAACAAAGGATGAGGAACGGCTTGTGAGGCATTATTTTCACATCTGGTTTACTTATATCTCTGATACTAAAGAGAAGACTTCAACATAAGCTTAACATTGTTGTTGTTGTTGTTGTTATCTGAAACACAATAAGGTGAGTTCACAGTAGACAAGATCACTCTGCTGGCTGTTGTATTGGATCACACGTTGGACACTTCCCAAGTGCCTAGGACTGTGTGATGTATCGGAGAACAATGTGTGCAGATTCCAGTAAGGTGGCCTTTTGGAACTGACAGATGTTAATTTTGTCAGTGCCGATTGTGTTTAAGTGCAGGCCAAGGTCTTTAGGGACTGCACCCAGTGTGCTGATCATCACTGGGACCATCATGACTAGCTTCTACCAGAGTCCTTATACTATTATTATTATTACTATTACTATTATTACTATTACTATTATTACTATTACTATGTGGACAATTTCAACAGAAAGGAAGAGACCATGAAAATGAACAAAATCTGGCTACCAGTATTAAAGAACTCTAAAATTATAACAGCTAAACAACAGAGAGGAAGAAACCAGGCACAGATTAACACCTCCCAGCAACAGATTTCCCAGGTTCAGGCAGGCCTTCAAATGCTAATGAAGGTGATTAGCTAAACATTCACACCTAACTGCAGCAGGGAAGAGCTCCTTGCCCCACCCCAGCCATTCCACAGATATATAAACCCATTGTCCTAATTCCAACAGACCTCTACCTCTGAGGATGCTTGCCATAGATGCAGGCGAAACGTCAGGAGAAATGCCTCTAGAACATGGCCATATAGCCCGAAAAAACCCACAAGAACTGAGTGATTCCGGCCATGAAAGCCTTCGACAATACATTACTATTACTATTATTACTATTACTATTATTATTATTATTATTCTAACACAAAAATACTGTTGTTGTTTTGTTGTTGTTGTTATTATTATTATTATTAATATTATTAATTTGTTGTGAAAGCTGTTCAGCAGTGGAACTCTCTGCCCTGGAGTGTGGTGAAGGTTCTTTTCTTTGGAAGCTTTTAAACAGAGGCTGGATGGCCATCTGTCAGGGGTGCTTTGAATGCAATATTCCTGCTTCTTGGCAGAATGGGGTTGGACTGGATGTCCCATGAGGTCTCTTCCAACTCTTTGATTCTATGTTACCTGCTAGGCTTGGGCAATCCATGGTTCTAAATGGTTCTAAAGTACTTACAAAACTAAAGTTCTGGTGGTGAAAATTTCAGAACTCTAACAAAACTCTCAAAATTTCATAATAAATGTCAGTTTCTAATTGGTTCTGTCATTAAAATCACCAATAATGAAATAATAATTAAATTTTGAAAGTTTTGTTAGAGTTCTGAAATTTTCACCACCAGAACTTTAGTTTTGTAAGTACTTTAGAACCATTTAGAACCATGGATTGCCCAAGCCTATTACCTGCCTCTCTTCCTGGCTTGAGGCAGAGTACAACACAATTGAAACACACCACCATAATGCACATAAATAAAAAAAGGGGGAGGTCTCAAGGGACACAAGCTTACTTACCTTCATTCCCAGAGTCGAACAGACCAAGTCAATGATGGCGCTGAGCTGGTTGCTGTGGAAATACATGGCCACCAAGAGGAGCATCTCCCCAAAGGAAGCCGACACCCCGGAAGTGCTGCCAAAGGAAGATTTAAAAAATAGGTTGAATCGGGATGGAGGAGGAACCAGTCCTGACATAGTTTTTCCAGGGAAAACAAAGGGAGAAAGGGGAGGAAAGGGGATGTAACAACCTCCTCGTGATAAACTTATTTTTAAGTCAACATATGCACCTATTTCTTCAGGTGAGATACAGAGAGACGTGAGATGGGGCAAATCCACATTTACCTCTCAAAATAGGCTTCTTCTTTGATCATCCAGCTCAGCCACATCACCATCAACTGCTCCTGTTCTGGGGTGCTAAAGCGACAAAGAGAGGAAAGTTCTACACTATTTACAAAGCAATTCTGTTTCTTTGGGTGAATGGATATCCTCCCTTTCCCATGTGAGAGTTTCATTAGCTTTTCAACTTTTCTAATTATTTGTGTTTTTATTAGGAAAAAATACTGAATATTATTAGGGAATGAATAAAGAGGAAGGGGTGTTTAGATCTCGCAATAATAATATACTTCATTTATGCTTCATTATTTATATCCCGATCTATCTCCCTGAGGGAACTCGGAGTAGATTATAGAATACATATATTCAATGGCAAACATTCAATGGTCTACTAACACACTGAGGCCTATCTCACTGATGTTTACCTCACACTGAGGCCTCGCTCAGACTGAGGCCTTCATCCCACTGAGGCCTCTATAACACTGAGGCTTATGAACTTTGAGGTGTTTTCTTACTGAGTCAAACTAACAGTGGAGCCTTCTAATACTGAGGCCCTCTCATACCAAGGCTACTAATACTAAGGTCTACTAACACACTGAGGCATAACTCACTGAGGTTTACCTCATGCTGAGGCTTCTCTCAGACTGAGGCCTTCCTCCCACTGAGGCCTCTATCACACTGAGGACTATGAACTACAAGGTGTTTTCCTACCGAGTCAAAGTAACACCGGAGCCTTCTCATACAGAGGCCTACTGAGGCCTATCTCACTGAGGTTTACCTCACGCTGAGGCCTCTCTCAGACTGTGACCTTCCTCCCACTGAGGACACTATAACACTGAGGCCTATGAACTTTGAGGTTTTTTCTTACTGAGTCAAACTAACAGTGGAGCCTTCTCATACTGAGGCCTTCTCATACTGAGGCCTACTAACACTAAGGTCTCTAACACATTGAGGCCTATCTCACTGAGGTTTACCTCACGCTGAGGCCTTTCTCAGATAGATGCCTTCCTCTCACTGAGGCCTTTATAATATTGAGACTTATGAACTTTGAGGTGTTTTCTTACTGAGTCAAACTAACACTGGAGCCTTCTTATACTGAGGCCCTCTCATACCAAGGCCTACTGACACTAAGGTCTACTAACACACTGAGGCCTATCTCACTGAGGTTTACCTCGCACTGACCCCTCTCTCAGACTGAGGACTTCATCCCACTGAGGCCTCTATAACACTGAGGACTACGAACTTTGAGTTTTTTTGTTACTGAATCAGACTAACACTGGAGACTTCTCATACTGAGGCCTTCTCATACCAAGGCCTACTAACACTAAGATCTATTAACACACTAAGGCCTATCTCACTGAGGTTTACCTCACACTGAGGCCTTTATTCCACTGAGGCCTCTATAACACTGAGGCCTATAAACTTTGAGGTGTTTTCTTACTGAGTCAAACTAACAGTGGAGCCTTTTCATACCAAGGCTTTCTCACACCGAGGCTTCTCTTATACTGAGGGCAACTAACACTGAGGCGTACTAAGCTACAGGCACACCTGCTTATACTGAACTGTAGGTTTTATGGATTCACTGAATCCATTTAACCCTTTCAGTGCTTTACTCACATTTTTGTAATTAAAAATACCTAGTTAATTTTTGATATTTCTGACATGAACCGCCAACCTTCCGGTCAGCAAGTTTTTCTGTAGCTGGCTGTGCTAATCATGGGCCGACAAAGCTTTGTCCCAATATTTTTGCAGGTGGAAACAGCATGGCTTCCAAACACTCCTCAGCCAATGAAATCCCCCTTTAAAGGAGAAGAACGTTGTATTGGTTTGTGCCAAAAAGGGTACCTGACAAGCGTGGAGAAGGCCAGCAGCATGCAGAAGGAGAGCGAGACAAAGCGGACGCCGGCTGGGGTTGCCGGAGGGCGGCTGGTCATGAGCTGAAGCAACTGCTCGGCTTCCTCATCTGTCGGCCTGGAAGACAACAACAACAACAACAACAACATGAAGAATGAGCCCCTGCTGACAGACACAACCCACTCCCTCACACATATACACAACATTTGGGGCGAGACCTTGCTATGTCTCAAACATCAGAGAACTATTGAGTCTAGATCTATTCACAATGTGCTTACTTCAAGCCGGCGATCCCCATAAGAGCGCAATAGAGGCGCAGGAGTGCGCTGGCCTTGACAACATGCTCCTCCTTCAGCCCTGAATACACAGAGACGTTGGGGCCGGTGTCGCCCTCGGCTTCCTCCGTCATGCGCATGCTGCGGACGGTGGGCAGGATCCCCATCAGCTCCAGGAGCAGCTGCCTCCTCATCTGCCAAAGCACGGAGCTGATGTTTTCCCTCTTCCTCTGAAAGGAGACGACAAAGCAACTCCCATTATATTTACTTTGTTATACATGGAAAACTCTGGATACTATGGTATTGCACAGGAGGACCTAAAGAAGCCAGAGGCCTAGACAAAACACTTCTCTAGGCATCGCTGGAACAAATCCCTTGTGTGAGATGCAGGACTGCTGTGTTTTGTTTACATCCCACCTTCTTGGCAAATCCTAGCCAACAGCTTGATACTGGAGCCTTCTCGTACTGAGGCCTACTAACACTAAGGTCTACTAACACACTGAAGCCTATCTCACTGAGGTTTACTTCACACTGAGGCCTTCCTCCCACTGAGGCCTCTATAATATACTGAGACTTATAAACTTTGAGGTGTTTTCTTACTGAGTCAAACTAACAGTGGAGCCTTCTCATACTGAGGCCTTCTCATACCGAGGCCTACTAACACTAAGGTCTACTAACACACTGAGGTTTACCTCACGCTGAGGCCTCTCTCAAACTGAGGCCTTCCTTGCAATGAGGCCTCTATAACCCTGAGGCCTATATGAACTTTGAAGTGTTTTCTTACTGAGTCAAACTAACACTAGAGACTTCTCTTACTGAGGCCTTCTCATACCAAAGTCTATTAACACTAAGGTCTACTAACACACTGAGGCTTATTTCACTGAGGTTTACCTCAACCTGAGGCCTCTTTCAGACAGAGGCCTTCCTCCCACTGAGGCCTCTATAACACTGAGGCCTATGAACTTTGAGGTGTTTTCTTACTGAGTCAAACTAACACTGGAGCCTTCTCATACTGAGGCCTTCTCATACCAAGGCCTATTAACAGGAAGGTCTACTAACACACTGAAGCCTATCTTACTAAGGTTTACCTCACGCTGAGACCTCTCTCAAACTGAGGCCTTCCTCCCACTGAGGTCTCTATAATATGCTGAGACTTATAGACTTTGAGGTGTTTTCTTACTGAGTCAAACTAACAGTGGAGCCTTCTCATAGTGAGGCCTTCTCATACCAAGGCCTACTAACACTAAGGTCTACTAACACACTGAGGCCTATCTCGCTGCGGTTTACCTCACACTGAGGCCTCTCCCAGACTGAGGCCTTCCTCCCACTGAGGCCTCTAAAACACTGTCACTGAACTTTGAGGTGTTTTCTTATTGAGTCAAACTAACACTGGAGCCTTCTCATACTGAGACCTTCTCATACCGAGGCCTACTAACACTAAGGTCTGCCCACTTGGAGTTCCTTTGGTGTTGCTGTGAGAAGATCCTCCATTGTGCATTGTGCTCAGGCTGCATTGTAGTCTGTGGACTGTGGTTTGCTCTTCTCCACACTCACATGTCGTAGACTTCACTTTGTGGCCCCATTTCTTAAGGTTGCCTCTGCATCTCATGGTACCAGAGTCATCCCGTCTTCTGTGTGTCAAGGAGGGACTTTCTCCTCCGGTCTCAGCCATTGACTGAGGTTCCTCAGAGCTCGAGATTCTTGTCTGTTCTTATGATGAAAAGCACACATCTGCATTTTAGATGGATTGGGAATCAGCTGGTTTTCTTAAATAGGCAGTAAAAGCACCTAAAGATTTGGAGAGCTTCTGTTCCACTATTTCAAAGCTCCCTGCTTGAGCGGCAATGGCACGATCATCAGCATAGATGAAACTCTCTGTCCCTTCTGGCAGCCACTGATCATATGTGTAAATGTTGAACATTGATGGAGCAAGCACGCTCCTCTGAGGCAGACCATTCTTCTGTTTTCACCATCTGCTTCTCTGGCCCTGAAACTCAACAAAAAAGCTCCTGTTTTGTAGCAGATTTCCTATGAGGTGGTCACCCTTTGGGATATTATAGATTTTTCTCAGGAGAAGGCAATGACTTACAGTATCATATGCTGCTGACAAATCTATGAAGACAGCTCCTGCCTTTCAAAACACATCACAAGTTTCTCACCTGCTGACCGTTCCGGATAAAAGTCCCAAACCAAGTCCGGACCTTGGCATTGGTCCCTAGCAGCAACCCGCTCACAAAGCAGACCAGATCGCTGACGCCATCCTCCGAAGACTCGTTCTTGGTGTGATCCAGGGTCAAAGCCACTCCAAGCCCCGGTAAGTGGCATTCCTCCACCTAACCCAAAAGAAAACGAAGGCATTTACTTCAAAAGGGGAACTTGATCAGAAAAGGAAGGACACACAACTAGGATGTGTTTTTTTCCATACAAAGGCAGAATATTCCCTTCCAAGGCTGTTCAGAGCCTTCATTCCTAAGTTCATAAGAACCTAAGACTCTTAAGGGAGCAAAAAAGCTAAGTCAGGCCTAACAAGGGTCTCCCCTGGAACTCCCAACTCCGTATTCAAAATATTGCAGAAATATGCCTCCCATTATAGCCACCCTTTCTTGCAACGGCAGATACAGAAATGCTTACCACCATGCCGCGGACCCTCAATGCCTGGGAGGGGTTCATTTTACAAAGATGCCGAAGCGCCTCAGTCCTCCGGCGGCCTCCAAAACTTTCCTCGTCTTGCCGTTCGCCATTCTTGATCAATCCCCTGCAGACTAGAAACAGCCAAAGGAGACGGGGTTGGTTTGGTTGGGTACAGACCTCCTACTCAAAGCACCCTAGAGGGATGTTTGTTGTGGTAATGATGTGCCTCCAAGCTGCTCCCAACTTATGGCAACCCTAAGGCTTTCTTGGCAAAATGTGTTCAAGATCATAATATTGCAATACAATATAATATAATAATTATTATATATTTTGTATTACATGTAATATTACTAATAATATTGCAGTATAGTGGTATAATACAACATAATAATATATAATGCCAACACTGTGCTATGCTAATAATGTAATATACGGGAATACAATATAATACTAATAATAATACAGTATAATAATAATATAATAATAATAATATATTTTATATTACATGCAATATTACTAATAATATTGCAGTATAGTGGTATAGTACAATATAGTAATATATATTACTAATATTGTGCTGTGCTAATAATATAATATAATGGAATATAATATAATACTAATAATAATACAGTATAATAACATAAAAATAATATATTTTATATTACATGCAATATTACTAAGAATATTGCAGTATAGTGGTATAATACAATATAATGCTTATAATAATACAGTATAATAATGTAGTAATATATTTTATATTACATGTAATATTACTAATAATGTTGCAGTATAGTGATATAGTACAATATAGTAATAATAATAATAATAATAATAATCTTTATTTATACCCTGCCACCATCTCCCCAAAGGGGACTCGGGGTGGCTTACACGAGGCCAAGCCCAGTAATGTATTTAAAATAATACAAAAACATAAAACAAACATCACAATAAAATAAATAGAGCATGAAAATACAATAAAGAATGCAAAATAATACAGTAAAAAAATCAAACACAATCACAATGAGTGGGCCACATGTGCAAGGTAATGATAAAAATTCAGGATGTAACATTGTGCTATGCTAATAATACAATATATTGTAATACAATATAATACTAAGAATAATACAATATAATAACATATTAATATATTTTATATTACATGTAATATTACTAATAATATTACAGTATAGCGGTATAGTACAATATAGTAATATATAATACTAACATTGTGCTGTGCTAATAATGTAATATATTGGAATACAATATTATATATATATAACATGTAAAACTACTAATAATATTACAGTATAGCGGTATAGTACAATATAGTAATATAAAATACTAACATTGTGCTGTGCTAATAATGTAATATATTGGAATACAATATTATATATATGTGATGTTACTAATAATATTGTAGTATAGTGGTATAGTACAGTATAATAATATATAATACTAACATTGTGCTATGCTAATAAAGTAATATATTGGAATACAATAGAATACTAATAATAATATATATTATATTATATTACATGTAATATTGCTAATAATATTGCAGTATAGTGGTATAGTTAGTGAAATATAATAATATATAATATTAATATTAACATATGCCTAGGAAGATCCTCACAATTTTCTGTGAGCAGATTGCAATGGCAACAGAATTTTTCATTTCGGCCCCGTCGTGCAAGTCTGGATTTACGAGCATTGAATGAAAAGTAATGCTTCCGCCTTCATTACTTGAGTTTGGATGGGAATATTTTAATAAATCAAATGCAGAAATATTAATATTGTGCTATGGTAATAATATAACATATTGTATGTACATAAAGCTTGTAAGCTGGTCTGAGTCCTTTTCGGGGTAAAAAGGGTGTTGTATAAATGCAAATAAACAAATAAATAAATAATAAACTAGGCTCCATCTACTTCTCAGCTCAGGTCAGCTGAGAGACAATAGAATGAGAAAGCTAATAATATCAAGGACAGCTTTGACGGTGTGGTGAGTGAATTAGAACCAGGCGCCCTGAGGCGTGAGAGTTGGTCCAAAACACCTGGGGGGCCAAAGTTGGCTCATGCCTCCTCTGAACCAACAAATGCCTCTCCCAGGAACTGGTTATTAATTGTGCTGCATACCTTCATTGAAGCTGTCAGGAACGTTGGCCACTAAGAGACAGAGGAACCAAGCCCCGTTCTTCATGTGGAGCAAAGCTTCAGCCACATCCACAATGGGTAACAGCGAAGGGAGCTCTGAACGGAAAGAGGTTGCTTTTAAATAACAGCCACAGCCACCCCTTGGCCCACTTCTTTCCTGAGTGACGTAACCCCAAAGCAAAAACAGCCACTGATTACTATTCGGGTCCATGCAAGGGGGAAAGGGGCTCTTCAGGTGGCACGTACCTGCCTGCAGGATGCAAAGCACGTCAGCGGCTTCTTCCAAGTAAACCGGGCTCTCAAACAGTTCGGGTGACTTGAAAAAAAACTCCCCATTGGAGTCTGACACCTACAGCGAGACATGATGTTGGGAGAGGCTTTTGAATTTGGGAAAAGGAAAAGCACACAACAATAGAGGCTGATCTGAGAATCATAGAGTTGAAACAAGAGGAGGATCATACAATCCTAGAGTTGGAAGAGACCTGATGGGACATCCAGTCCAACCCCATTCTGCCAAGAAGCAGGGAAAGCATTCAAAGCACCCCCAACAGATGGCCACCCAGCATCTGTTTCAAAGCCTCCAAAGAAGGAGCCTCCATCACACTCCAGGGCAGAGAGTTCCACTGCTGAACGGCTCTCACAGTCAGGAAGTTCTTCCTAATGTTCAGATGGAATCTCCTTTGCTCCATTACGTCCTAGTCTCCAGGGCAGAAGAAAACAAGCTTACTCCCTCCTCCCTATGACTTCCCTTCACATATTAATACATTTTATTTATTTATCTATTTATTAATTTATATTTTATTTATTTATCTATTTATTAATTTATAAGGTTATAAATTTATATTTAAAACCTTTATATGCAGCCCTTCTCGACCCAAAGGGTACTCAGAGCAGCTTACATGAGATATATGTATATACAATATATTATATTATTAGCATAGTACAATATCAGTATTATATATTACTATATTGCACTATACCATTATATTGTAATACTAGTTGTCCCCTGCCACATGTTGCTGCGGCACACATGGGGGTTCTGTGTGGGAGGTTTGGCCCAATTCTGTTGCTGGTGGGGTTCAGAATGTTCTTTGACTGTAGGTGAACTATAAATCCCAGCAACTACAACTCCCAAATGTCAAGATTCTATTTTCCCCAAACTCCACCAGTGTTCACATTTGGGCATATTGAGTATTCTTGTAGAGTTTGGTCCAGATCCATCATTGTTTGAGTCCACAGTGATCTCTGGATGTAGGTGAACTACAACTCCAAAACCAAAGGACACTGCCCACCAAACCCTTCCAGTATTTTCTGTTGGTCATGGGATAACTTAGCTCTTTCTGTGTGCTAAGTTTGGTTCAATTCCATCGTTGGTGGGGTTCAGAATGTTCTTTGATTGTAGGTGAACTATAAATCCCAGCAACTACAACTCCCAAATGACAAAATCAAAAAATTTTTGAGTGAAGGACATACATTGGGTTGTTAGGTGTCTTGTATCAAAATTTGGTGTCAATTCGTCCAGTGGTTTTTGAGTTCTGTTAATCCCACAAACGAACATTACATTTTTATTTATATAGTTTATTAGTAATATAAACTATATTACTAATATAGTTGCTGATGACACGATAAGTAAATAAATTGATATTACATGTAATATAAAATATATAATTATAATATGATATTATTATTATATTGTATTACATTATCATATTATATTATATGTATATACAATATATTATATTACATTATATTAACTAGATTATATTACTAGCATAAAGCAAGAATACGAAGAAGGAGACAAGCAATGTATGGAAAGAAAATGCCCATGAATCCTGTACTGCAGGAGTTTGCCTTCCCCAATTCTTCTAATATTTGATAGCTTTAGTATGCTCAGGAATTGAAGTTTTGTCCCTTTTGTAGCAATTCTATACTTTTTTGTATAGAACTGTACTCTGCCCACCCCCCTCTCTTCACTCTGGCCCAGAGTGGCAGTTGGTGCTGGGCCTCATTATCATTATATGGCGCTTGTTATCATGTCTCCTCTCAGCCTTCGCTTCTGCAGGCTTATCAGGCCAAGCTCTTTAAGCCGCTCCTCATAGGGCTTGTTCTCCAGACCCTTGATCCTTTGAGTCGCCCTCTTTCTCTGGACATATTCCAACTTAGAGTCAAGTGTCAACCTCTCCCTTGCATTGCGGTGCTCAGAATTGGACTCACTTGTGATTCCAGGTAAAGTGGTCTCACCAAGGCAGAACAGAAGGGGAGCATTGTGCCAGGGCCCGTTTTGCCCATTTGGTGCATTTTAGAATTTGTTTAGGGTGTCTTTAGTGTCGTATCACTGATATCAAAGTGTCAACCTAGAGCACCACTCAAGAGGTTTCCACCATCTGGAGTGGTGCTCTAGATCAGTGGAAGAGAGGAGAAAATGCCTCACCTTGTTCATAATGGCGAGCAATTCGCTAAGCACGAGACGGAGACGCCGGGGGGAATCGCTGTGCTCGAACTCCAGCGCCAACCCATGCTGCAACTGGGACACCAAGATGCTCTCGCCACTCCCTCCGCCGAGTTTGTGCCTAAGGAGAGAGTGAGGAGGGTTCAAAATGCAGAGCACAGGCTCAGAATTCTGCGGTTGTTCAACCCAGCTAAAATAGCATTGAGAAAGGACGCTTCTACATGGGTTGAGTGAAAAGTAATGCCTCCACCTTTGTTACTTGGGTTTGGATGGGAATATTTTAATAAATAATAGAATCATAGAATCAAAGAGTTGGAAGAGACCTCATGGGCCATCCAGTCCAACCCCATTCTGCCAAGAAGCAGGAATATTGCATTCAAATCACCCCTGACAGATGGCCAACCAGCCTCTGTTTAAAAGCTTCCAAAGAAGGAGCCTCCACCACACTCCGGGGCAGAGAGTTCCACTGCTGAACGGCTCTCACAGTCAGGAAGTTCTTCCTCATGTTCAGATGGAATCTCCTCTCTTGTAGTTTGAAGCCATTGTTCCGCGTCCTAGTCTCCAGGGAAGCAGAAAGGAAGCTTGCTCCCTCCTCCTCCCTGTGGCTTCCTCTCACATATTTATACATGGCTCTCATATCCCCTCTCAGCCTTCTCTTCTTCAGTCAGCCGCTCCTCATAGGGCTTGTTCTCCAGACCCTTGATCATTTTAGTCGCCCTCCTGTGGACACATTCCACCTTGTCAATATCTCTCTTGAATTGTGGTGCCCAGAATTGGACACAATATTCCAGGTGTGGTCTAACCAAAGCAGAATAGAGGGGTAGCATGACTTCCCTAGATCTAGACACTAGGCTCCTATTCATGCAGGCCAACATCCCATTGGCTTTTTTTGCCGCCACATCACATTGTTGGCTCAGGTTTAACTTGTTGTCCACGAGGACTCCAAGATCTTTTTCACACGTACTGCTCTCGAGCCAGGCATTGTCCCCCATTCTATATCTTTGCATTTCGTTTTTCCTGCCAAAGTGGAGTATCTTGCATTTGTCACTGTTGAACTTCATTTTGTTAGCTTTGGCCCATCTCTCTAGTCTGTCAAGATCGTTTTGAATCCTGCTCCTGTCCTCTGGAGTATTGGTTCTCCCTCCCAATTTGGTGTCGTCTGCAAACTTGATGATGAATCAAACGCAGAAATAATCCTTAGAATGTGCTCTTTAACTACCACTATTCACTTTTCCACATAATCACCAGACAATTGGATACATTTCTGCCAACGATGAACAAGATCATCAACAATGAACAAGATCATCTGGGGAGGCCCTGCTTTCTGTCCCGCCTTCGTCACAAGCACGTTTGGTGGGGACGAGAGACAGGGCCTTCTCAATAGTGGCCCCTCGGCTATGGAATGCCCTCCCTAGGGAAATCAGATCTGCTCCCTCCCTCTTGACGTTTCGGAGGCAAGTTAAAACGTGGCTATTCGAGCAAGCTAATACGAGAGTAGCTAATACGAGAAATCGAATGACCTGACAATGGAACTGGACAATGCTTGAGAATAATGAGACGTTGATGATGTCGCTTTTATTGTTTTTATAATGTCTTATACTGCTCAATGTTTTTTGTCTATTATCTTTTGTGTATACTGATTTGTTGGAAACCACCTTGAGTTGCCAATTGGCTGAGAAAGGCGGTATACAAATACAGTAAATAAATAAATAAACAAGTTTTCTGAAGCCGTCACAGAAGAAGTCGACACTCTGTTTCCGCAACCAGCGTCTCACAGTTTTCTCAACATCTTCATCAGAAGCATCATGTTGTCCCCGCAGATCTTTCACTATCGGAAACAGATAGAAGTCAGACGGTGTTAAATCCAAACTGTATGGAGGATGCTGTACGGTGGTGAGATCCAGTCTCTGAAGTTCTGCTGTGTACCCATCGTGCACAGATCTTCCGATAGCCAAGCAAAACAATAATGTGACCCACAAGTTCTTGTAAAATGCCGATTATGCTTGAAATTTCTCTCTGAGTGATATGACGATCGTCCTGAATCAATCTGTCAATCTTTTGCTTGTGAAACTCGGTGGTTGCTGTAACAGGACATCCAACTTTTTGTTTGTCACACAAATCAGATGTTCCCACCTCAACATCTCTAAACTTACTTGCCCAACAACACACAGTACTCACATCAACACAATCACCATAAACAGCTTGCATTCTCTGCTGAACCTCTTTGGGGTGACACCTTCTGCTGTCAAGAATTCAATGACTGCATGTTGCTTAAGTCGACCATGGTTTCATACTTCACACTTTAACAACACAACCATTCAATGCTAAGGCTTCCTGCCAAAATGGAACTGTAGAGGAAAGTCTACTGATCAAGCCAGTACCTGTTGAATACCAGTACTGCCATCTGTTGAGGAGTTACGAAGGTGGAGGTGTTACTTTTCACTTTAACAACACAACCGTTCAATGCTAAGGCTTCCCGTCAAAATGGAACTGTAGAGGAGAGTCTACTGAATAAGCCAGTACCTGCCGCATACCAGTACTGCCATCTGTTGAGGAGTTACGAAGGTGGAGGCATTACGTTTCATTCAACCCTCGTAAGTCATAAAGCTGAATTGTTCCAGGTCAATTACCTCAACTGCTGCTCTTTGTTGGCGTCTTGCTCCAGAGCATGGAAGTCCACAGACAGCAAGGCGACGATGGAGTTCACGGCTTCCACTCCGGACAGCAAGCGGAGGATCAGCTTCTTGTCCTGAGCCCAGCTCTGGCTCTGGTCAGCCGGGGCGCACAAGGCCATCCGCACCAAGCAGGGCAGCAACAGGCGCAGCTCCGGATCGCTCAAGGCAGCCAAGTGCACCACATCCACCTTTTGCATGGCTTCGAAAGCATAAGGGCTGACAAACAGCAGGCCCGAGCACTCCGCCATGGCACAAGGTGCCCTGAAAAGCACAAGAAAAGAAAGAGACGGAAGCCGAGAAAGAAAATGACTGACTTGGCCACGGTAGTCCACGCTCTGGTTACATCCCGTTTAGACTACTGCAACGCTCTCTACGTGGGGTTGCCTTTGAAGACAGCTCGGAAGCTCCAACTAGTCCAACGCTCGGCAGCCATGATTTTAACAGGAGAGGAGCGCAGGGAGCATACAACCCCCCTGTTGCGCCAACTCCACTGGCTACCGATCTGCTACCGGGCTGAATTCAAAGTGCTGGCGTTGGCCTTTAAAGCCCTAAAAGGTTCCGGCCCAAGCTACCTATCCAACCGCATCTCTGCCTATGAACCCACCAGGACTTTGAGATCTTCCGGGGAGGCCCTGCTCTCGATCCCGCCTGCTTCTCAAGCTCGGCTGGCGGGGACGAGAGATAGGGCCTTCTCGGTGGTGGCTCCTCGGCTGTGGAACGCCCTTCCTACGGACATTAGACTAGCACCATCTCTAATGGTATTCCGCAAAAAGGTGAAGACCTGGATGTTTGTGCAGGCATTTGAGTAATTTAGTGCAATCTGGTAATGGAATATAGGAATGGAACAATGGACGACGAACCTGGACTACGCTTGGATGATGAGAAGATTGGGTACGGTTGTTTTTTTTGTAATAATTGTGCATTGTAATTGCTTATTGGTAATTTATGAATAATGTGTTAAGTCAATTGTTATATGTTGTATGGAACCACTGCTGTTTCTACTGTTTTTACTGTTTGTGAACCGCTGTGAGTCGCCTTCGGGCTTGAGATACAGCGGTATAGAAGCAAAGTAAATAAATAATAATAAATAAATGATGAAACAGAATTCCAGCCAAGCAACCATTATTCTTTAGTGACTGGAGTATATCCATTCACTGCAGTGGTGTTAAACCCTTGTACTGCTGAACTACCGACCTGAAGGTTGCCAGTTCGAATCCACGAGACGGGGTGAGCTATTGCTGTTAACCCTAGATACTGCCAACCTAGCAGTTTGAAAACATGCAAATGTGAGTAGATTAATAGGTACTGCTTTACCAGGAAAGGCATAAGCTGCTCCAAGCAGTCATGCGAGTCACACAAACAAGAGTTGACAATGCAGACTCCTCGGCTTGGAAATGGAGGACAGGACCTTCCCCAGAGCAAAACCTCCAAAGACAGAAATGAAAGGAGAAGCCTTTGCCTTTGTTTGTGTTTGTGTCTCATTGTATTATAACAAGGCACTGCATGTTTGCCAGTATCTGTTTACATTGTAATCTGCTCTGAGTCCCCATGGGGAAAAAAGCGGAATATAAATAAAGTGTTATTATTATTATGATTATCATCATCATCATCATCATAGGGACCAGATCTCATTCCCAAATGGCTGGAATACAAATAAAGAAAGTGAGACATAAATGGGCAATTCATTGCTGATATTGCATTTCTATAATATATAATATTACAACATTATATATTGTGCATATATCTATAATTTTAATAATATCAATATAATAGTAGCTATATATTATTATATTAACAATATATTAATAATATAGATTTTAATAATATGTGTATTTCATATTCTGCTTTAGGCCTACAGAGTGTGTCCCACAAAGAACTCAATATTTAAGGACTCAATGGTGTCTGCAATATATATATTTTATATATAGTATTAATGTAATTTTTATTATACATATATCTATAATTTTAATATCAATATAATAGTAACTATATATATTATTAATATTATATATATATATTACATTAATATTTTATATATACTATTAATGTAATATATATTATACACATATCTATAATTTTAATATCAATATAATAACTATATATATTAATATTATATATATATTACATTATTTTATATATAGTATTACTGTAATATATATTATACATATATCTATAATTTTAATATCAATATATTAGTAACTATATATATATTATTAATATTATATATATAATATGGCATTAATATTTTATATATAGTATTAATGTAATATATATTATACATATATCTATAATTTTAATATCAATATAATAGTAACTATATATATTATTAATATTATATATATATTACATTAATATTTTATATATAGTATTAATGTAATATATATTATACATATATCTATAATTTTAATATCAATATAATAGTAACTTATTTTATTTATTTGGTACACTTGTATACCGCTAATATCTCAGCCTGAACGGCGACTCATTGCGGTTTACAACATATTTAAAAATACAATATTCACTTTAAAAATATAGAATAAAATATAAAAATACATACATATACATACATAGTATTGGGCCACCATCTCATAAAGTCGTAATCCAATTCGTTATCCTGATTGCTAGTCCATGATCAAAACATCATCACATCGGAATTAGTTGAAGACTTGCTCGAACATCCAAGTTTTCAGTTTTTTCCGAAATGCCATTAGCGAGGTGGCTGATCTTATTTCAGTAGGGAGGGCATTCCAAAGCCGGGGGGCCACCACAGAAAAGGCCCTATCTCTCGTTCCCGCAAGCCGCACTTGTGAAGCAAGTATATAATAATATATAATATATAATATATAATAATATATATACTAATAATATGTGTGTGTGTATATATATATATACACACACACATAATTAATATATATTAGTATTATATATATTACATTAGTATTATATATAATATTAATGTAATATTATATATTATGCATATATCTATAATTTGAATATCATATAATAGTAACTATATATATTATATTAATAATATATTTATACTAATAATATATATACACACACATAATAGTAACTATATATTATTAATATTATATATATTATGTATATATCTATAATTTTAATAATATTAATAAAATAGTAACTACATATTATATTAATAATATATATATATATTTATATGTGTGTATATATATATATATTTATTTATATTTTTATATATATATAAATATTATTGCAGACACCATAGAGTCCTTCAATATTGAGTCCTTTGTGGGACACACTCTGTAGGCCTAAAGCAGAACATGAAATAGTAACAACAACAACATAAACACAATTCCTATCACATACACACCCTGAAGAGGGAAAGAAAACCCAGCCACACACCTCTTGGAGGGACCACTTCCGGGAGAGAAGAACACACTTCCACACAGAGGATAGAAAGAGCGGACTTCCGGTGGGGAAAGGAAATACGTCACTCTGGCTCCGCCCCCTTAAGGGCGGAAGTAGCTTGTGAGCTCACTTCCTTGCCCCTCTTGACTTTCCTCCACTCTTTAGCCCTCCTTCCAAGCATTGGCTCCCCCTAGCGCTTCCTATTGGAAACTGCATGGAATCATAGTACTATTTCCATGGACTATTATGACATTTCAATAATAATAATAATAATAATAATAAATAATAATAATAATTAATAATAATAATAATAATATAGTGATATCATTAATATGGCATAATTAATATGATAATTAATATAATATAATTGGGTTGCTGAGTTTTTCGGGCTGTCTGGGCATGTTCTAGAAGCATTCTCTCCTGACGTTTCCCCCACATCTACGGCAGGCCATCTCAGAGGTTGTGAGCTCTGTTGGAAACTACGCAAGTGGGGTTTATCTATCTATCTATAGATCTATCTATCATAATATGATAATATAATATAATTGGGTTGCTGACTTTTTTAGGGATGTCTGGGCATGTTCTAGAAGCATTCTCTCCTGACGTTTCCCCCAGATCTAGGACAGGCATCCTCAGAGGTTGTGAGCTCTGTTGGAAACTAGGCAAGTGGGGTCTATCTATCTGTCTATCTGTCTGTATATCATAATATGATAATATAATATAATTGGGTTGCTGACTTTTTTAGGGATGTCTGGGCATGTTCTAGAAGCATTCTCTCCTGACGTTTCCCCCACATCTACAGCAGGCCATCTCAGAGGTTGTGAGCTCTGTTGGAAACTAGGCAAGTGGGGTTTATCTATCTATCTCTCTATCTCTCTATCTATCTATCTATCATAATATAATATAATATAATATAATTGGGTTGCTGAGTTTTTCGGGCTGTCTGGGCATGTTCTAGAAGCATTCTCTCCTGACGTTTTCCCCACATCTATGGCAGTCATCCTCAGAGGTTGTGTGGCCTGTTGGAAACTAGGCAAGTGGGATTTATCTATCTATCATAGAATCAAAGAGTTGGAAGAGACCTCATGGGCCATCCAGTCCAACCCCATTCTGCCAAGAAGCAGGAATATTGCATTCAAATCACCCCTGACAGATGGCCATCCAGCCTCTGTTTCAAAGCTCCCAAAGAAGGAGCCTTCACAACACTCTGGGGCAGAGAGTTCCACTGCTGAACGGCTCTCACAGTCTATCTATCCATCCATCCATCCCTGTGCCATGTCCAGGGTGGGAGAAGGCAGCAGCCAGGCTTTGAAGCTGCAAGGCTACAAGTAAAGGTTTCCTGACATTATAGTGCTGTAAGCTGCCCCGAGTCCCCTTGAGCAGACAGGGTGGCCCATAGGTAAAGGTCTTCCCTTGACATTAAGTCCAGCCGAGTCTGGGGGTTGGTGCTTATCTTCATTTCTAAGCCGAAGAGCCGGCGTTGTCCATAGACACCTCCAAGGTCATGACTGCATGGAGCGCCATTACCTTCCCGCCAGAGCAGTACCTATTCATCTACTCATATTTGCATATTTTTGAACTGCTAGGTTGGCAGAAGCTGGGGCTAACAGCAGGAGCTCACCCCACTCCCCGGATTCAGCAGCTCAGCGGTTTAACCCACTGTGCCAGCGGGGTCTCCCGCTGCAAGGCTATTCAATGCTAATCAAGCTGGCCAATGGCAACATTCACACTTGCCTCAAACACAAAGACATTACTCCACAGATATATAAACCTCACTTGCCTAGTTTCAGGGGAGCGTGCTTCTTCCAGCAATGTTTAACATTTGCACAAATGATCAAACGCGTTGCCAGAAAGGACAGAGTTTAATCTATGTTGACGATCATGCCATCACCGCTCAAGCTTTGAAACGGTTGAACAGAAGCTCTCTGAAGCTTTAGACGCTCTTACTGCCTATTACAGGGGAAAGCAGCTGGTTCCTAATCCATCTAAAATACTAACGTCTTTCATCTATGCTGACGATCATGCCATCACCACCCAAGTAGGGTGCTTTGAAATGGTTGAACAGAAGCTCTCTGAAGCTTTAGGTGTTCTTACTGCCTATTACAGGGGAAACCAGTTGGTTCCTAATCCATCTAAAACACTGACGTCTTTCATCTATGCCGACAATCCCACCATCACTGCTCAAGCAGTGAGTTTTGAAACAATTGAACAGAAACTCTCTGAAGCTTTAGGTGCTCTTACTGCCTATTATAGAGAGAACCAGCTGGTTCCTAATCCATCTAAAACACAGACAGGTTTCATCTATGCTGACGATCATGCCATCACTGCTCAAGCAGTGAGATTTGAAATGGTTGAACAGAAAATCTCTGAAGCTTTAGGTGCTCTTACTGCCTATTACAGGGGGAATCTAAAATGCAAATACATGCTTTTCACCTTAAGAACAGACTCGGACACCTGATTGATGACGATTTGGCAGGGCCTCTGCCAAAATGTCTGAATGCTAAAGCTCTAGAGTAGTGATTCTCAACCTGGGGGTCGGGACCCTTAGGGAGGTCACGAGGGGGCTGTCAGAGGGGTCGCCAAAGACCATCACAAAACACAGTATTTTCTGTTGGTTGTGGGAGTTCTGTGTGCCAAGTTTGGTTCAATTCCATCGTTCGTGGAGTTCCAAATGCTGTTTGATTGTAGGCAAACTATAAATCCCAGCAACTACAACTCCCAAATGACAAAACCAATCCCTTCCAAACCCGCCAGTATTCAAATTTGGGGTGTTTCGGGTATTTGTGCCAAATGAATGCAAATATATCCTGTGTATTGGATATTTACATGACGATTCGTAACAGTAGTAAAAGTATAGTTATGAAGTAGCAACAAAAAATAATTTTCTGTTTTTGGGGTCACCACAACACGAGGAATTGTAATAAGAGGTCACGGCATTAGGATAGTTGAGAAACGTTGGTCTAGTGAATGAGAACACATCCTGCATATCAGATATTTACATTACGATCCATAACAGTAGCAAAATGACAGGAAGTGGAAACGAAAATGTTATGGTTGGGGGTCACAACATGGAGAAATTGTATTAAGGGGTCGTGGCATTAGGAAGGTTGAGAAACCTCTCTAATAGCAGGGATTTAACCAATTTATAATACCATAAAACCTTCCAGCAGCGTGCAGAAGAATGAGGAAGTACTCCATCAAATAAATAAATAAATATTGACATGACGATTCAGATCAGTAGCAAAATGACAGTTATGGAGTAGCAATGAAAATAATGTTATGGTCGGAGGTCACCACAACATGAGGAACTGTATTAAGGGTCGCGGCAAGGATATAACTAATTTGCAATGCCATAAAAACTTCCAGCAGCGTGCAGAAGAATGAGGAAGTACTCCATCAAATGAATAAATATTGACATGATGATTCAGAACAGTAGCAAAATGACAGTTACGGAGTAGCAACGAAAATAATGTTATGGTTGGGGGTCACCACAACATGAGGAACTGTATTAAGGGGTCGTGGCATTAGGACGGTTGAGAAACACTAAGCTCTCTGAGAGTAGGGATTTAACTAATTTACAACGCCATAAAACCTTCCAGCAGCGTGCAGAAGAATGAGGAAGTACTCCATCAAATAAATAAATATTGACATGATGATTCAGAACAGTAGCAAAATGAGAGTTACGGAGTAGCAACGAAAATAATGTTATGGTTGGGGGTCACCACAACATGAGGAACTGCATTAAGGGGTCGCGGCAGGGATTTAACTAATTTGCAATGCCATAAAACCTTCCAGCAGCGTGCAGAAGAATGAGGAAGTACTCCATCAAATAAATAAATATTGACATGACGATTCAGAACAGGTGCAAAATGACAGTTACGGAGTCGCAACTAAAATAATGTTATGGTTGGGGGTCACCACAACATGAGGAACTGTTTTAAGAGGTCGCGGCAGGAATTTAACTAATTTGCAATGCCATAAAACCTTCCAGCAGTGTGCAGAAGAATGAGGAAGTACTCCATCAAATGAATAAATATTAACATGATGATTCAGAACAGTAGCAAAATGAGAGTTACGAAGTAGCAACGAAAATAATGTTATGGTTGGGAGTCACCACAAGTGGAACTGTATTAAGGGGTTGAGGCAGGGATTTAACTAATTTGCAATGCCATAAAACTTTCCAGCAGTGTGCAGAAGAATGAGGAAGTACTCCATCAAATAAATAAATATTGACATGACGATTCAGAACAGTAGGAAAATGAGAGTTACGAAGTAGCAACGAAAATAATGTTATGGTTGGGGTTCACCACAACATGCGCCAAAACCAAGTTACCATTGATATGCTCCCCAATTGTTCCATGTCAAAAATCAGTGGTTTGTTTCCCTTGTGTTGTCACTGTTGTAAAAAGGCTAAAAATCGTGCCACAAAAGAGGGAGAAGGAGAGGGGGCAACGCACACAAAATATACTCCGAAAGGTGAAAGTGACGCAGCTTTATTGAGGGGAAGGATCGTTCCTTTAAAAAAAAAGTGTCGCGATTTCATCAAGTGACACAGATTCTCTCTTGGCTAAAACGCACGCGCGGAAGAGAAGGAGGACGAGGAGGAGGAGGAGACGTCCTGGCGGGAAACCCGTCCTCCCTCCTTCGGGTGGGGAGAAAAAGAAACAGGAAGAGGCCCGGAAAAAAAAGGTCTTTTCAGCCCTCGACAAAAATACGAAAAAAAATTAGAACATGTATTGTCGAAGGCTTTCATGGCCAGAATCACTGGGTGGTTGCGTGTTTTCAGGACTGTCTGACTAAGTTCCGGAAGCATTCTCTCCTGACGTTTCACCCACAACTATGGCAGGCAATCTCAGAGCTTGTGAGGTCTGTTGCAAACTAGGAAAATGGGGTTTATATACCTGTGGAATAATGTCCAGGGTGGGAGTAAGAAATCAGATAGGTGTAAATGTTGCAATTAGCCACCTCGATTAGCATTTAATAGCTTTGCAGCTTCAGGGTCTGGCTGCTTACTGCCATTATCTTTGGAATAATGTCCAGCGTGGGAGAAAGAACTCTTGTCTGTTGGAGGTAGCTGTGAATGTTTCAATTGGCCACTTTGATTAGCATTTAATAGATTTGGAGCTTCAAGGTCTGGCTGCTTACTGCCATTATCTTTGGAATAATGTCCAGGGTGGGAGAAAGAACGCTTACCTGTTGGAGGTAGGTGTGAATGTTTCAGTTGACTACCCTGATTAGCATTTAATAGCTTTGCAGCTTCAAGGTCTGGCTGCTTACTGCCATTATCTTGCCTACTGCCATGATCTTTGGAATAATGTCCAGGGTGGGAGAAAGAACTCTTTGTCTGTTGGAGGTAGCTGTGAATGTTTCAATTGGCCACCTTGATTAGCATTTAATAGTTTTGCAGCTTCAAGGTCTGGCTGCTTACTGCCATTATCCTGCCTACTGCCATGATCTTTGGAATAATGTCCAGGGTGGGAGAAAGAACACTTACCTGTTGGAGGTTGGTGTGAATGTTTCAACTGGCCACCTTGATTAGCATTTAATAGCTTTGCAGCCTCAAGGTCTGGCTGCTTACTGCCATTATCTTTGGAATAATGTCCAGGGTGGGAGAAAGAACTCTTGTCTGCTTGAGGTAGGTTTGAATGTTTCAGCTGGTCACCTTGATTAGCATTTAATGGTCTAGCAGTTTCAAAGTGTGGCTTCTTACCGCCTAGGTAAAGGTAAAGGTTTTTCCCTGACATTAAGTCAGGGGAAAGTTCAACCTTCACACATGAGGTCTTCTCACACTGAGGCCTTTCTCCCACTGAGGCCTATCTCACACACTGAGGCCTTTCTCCCACTGAGGCCTTTCTCCCACTGAGGCCTATCTCACACACTGAGGCCTTCTCACACTGAGGCCTTTCTCCCACTGAGGCCATCTCACACTGAGGCCTATCTCACACACTGAGGCCTTTCTTCCACTGAGGCCTTCTCACACTGAGGGCTCTCTCAGGCCTTTTCCCCACTGAGCCTCTCACAGACTCACACACTGAGGGCAAACTTACACTGAGGCCTGTTAAAGGTAAAGGTTTTCCTCTCCACTCATGTCCAACTCTGGAGGTTGATGCTCATCTCCATTTCTAAGCCGACGAGGCGGCGTTGTCCATAGACACCTCCAAGGTCATGTGGCCGGCATAATAATATATAATAATATATAATAGTATTGTAATGTAGTAATAAGATGGTTTCTCCTTGACATTAAGTCCAGTCGTGTCCGACTCTGGGGGTTGGTGCTCATCTCCATTTCTAAGCCCACGAGCCAGCTTTGTCCAGAGACACCTCCAAGGTCATGTGGCCACTGACATGACTGCATGGAGCGCCGTTACCTTCCTGCTGAAGCAGTACCTATTCATCTACTCACATTTGTATGTTTTCGAACTGCTAGGTTAGCAGAAGCTGGGGCTAACAGCAGAAGCTCACGCCGCTCCCTAGATTCAAACCTGTGACAACCTTTCGGTTAGCAAGTTTAGCAGCTCAGCAGTTTAACCCACTGCGCCACCAGGGGCTCCTCTTACCGCCCGGGGGAATCCTTTGTTGAGAGGTGATTAGCTGTCCCTGATTGTTTCTTGTCTGGAGTTCCCCTGTTTTTTGAAAGTTGTTCTTTATTTACTGTTATGATGTTAGAGATTTTTTTTTAGTACTGGTAGCCAGATTTTGTTCATGTTCATGGTTTCCTCCTTTCTGTTGAAATTGCACAAATGCTTGTGGATTTCAATGGCTTTTTTGTGTTGTCACCCTGGTTGTGAGAGTGGTCCAGCATTTTTGTTTTCTTAAATAATATGCTGTGTCCAGGTTGGTCCATCAGGTGCACTGCTATGGCTACTAAAAAAAATCTAGCAGGCAAGTGTTCTTTCTCCCACCCTGGATTCCCCAGGCAGGAACAGCCAGGCTTTGAAGCTGCAAGGCCATTAAATGCTAATCAAGCAGGCTTTGAAGCTGCGAGACAGGAAACAATCAGGGGACAGCTAACACCTCCCAACAAAGGATTCCCCAGGCAGAGAGCAGCCAGACTTTGAAGCTGCAAGACAGGAAACTATCAGGGGTGAGCTAACACCTCCCAACAAAGGATTCCCCAGGCAGAGAGCAGCCAGGCTCTGAAGCTGCAAGACAGAGACTATCAGGGGACAGCTAACACCTCCCAACAAAGGATTCCCCAGGCAGGAAGCAGCCAGGCTTTGAAGCTGTGAGACAGGAAACTATCAGGGGACAGCTATCACCTCCCAACAAAGGATTCCCTAGGTGAGAAGCAGCCAGGCTTTGAAGCTGCAAGACTGGAAACAATCAGGAGTCAGTGAACACCTCCCAACAAAGGATTCCCCAGGCAGAGCGCAGCCAGGCTTTGAAGCTGCAATACAGGAAACAATCAGGGGACAGCTAACACCTCCCAACAAAGGATTCCCCAGGCAGGAAGCAGCCAGGCTTTGAAGCTGTGAGACAGGAAACAATCAGGGGACAGCTAACACCTCCCAACAAAGGATTCCGCAGGCAGGAAGCAGCCAGGCTTTGAAGCTGCAAGACTGGAACCAATCAGGGAACAGCTAACACCTCCCAACAAAGGATTCCCCAGGTGAGAAGCAGCCAGGCTTTGAAGCTGCAAGACAGAGACTATCAGGGGACAGCTAACACCTCCCAACAAAGGATTCCCCAGGTAGGAAGCAGCCAGGCTTTAAAGCTACAAGACAGGAAACAATCAGGGGACAGCTAACACCTCCCAACAAAGGATTCCCAAAGCAGAAAGCAGCCAGACTTTGAATTTTCAAGACAGGAAACAATCAGGGGACAGCAAACACCTCCCAACAAAGGATTCCCCAGGCAGGAAGCAGCCAGGCTTTGAAGTGGTAAGACAGGAAACAATCAGGGGACAGCTAACACCTTTCAACAAAGGATTCCACAGGCAGGAAGCAGCCAGGCTTTGAAGCTGCAAGTCCACTCAATGCTAATCAAACATTCACCCTGGACATTATTCCACAGGTATATAAACCTCACTTGGCTAATTTCCAACACACCTCACAACCTCTGAGGATGCCTACCATAGATGTGGGCGAAACGTCAGGAGAGCATGCTTCTAAAACATGACCATAGAGTCCAGAAAACTTACAACAGCCCAAAATTAAAACAAATTATTATTATTAATATTATTATTAATATTATTCTGTTTTTTTAAAAATCCTCACTACAAGTTAAACCACCTAACAATACCACTTCTTTTCTTTTCTTTTTTCTTTTAATATATTGCCATTATGTTAACTCTGCAAAGGTGTGATATAAAATTGCGGTAAGACCCGGTACCTTTTTTGTTTTGTTTTTTTTTTCTTCGATTTTATATAAACACAGTGAACTTCATGACTGTACACATATAATCTGCAACTACAGCTTAGCTGTAAATCTCCCACACACAAAGGTATGGACATCTAGAACCCCGCCCGCCCCACGCCGCCTAGATTTCCCCCCCGCCCGCCCCCATTAAACTGTACATCAAGACCAAATACAAATTTCCGACCGCTCCCCGACCCCGCCCCGGAACCCCTTACAAAAAAATAATACTCTAAAAGCAACCTACTGCAACTTTCAATTAAGACGATTACATATATATTTTTAGACCAATTGCTTTAAAGCAAGAAGGCAGTATAAACCTTCTAGGAAAATTGTTTGTTTTTTTTATAAAAGAGGTTAAGAAATATAAGACAATTTATACATTTAAAAACTTACAATAAATAAGAGATGCAGGCATATTTTTTTTGAATACTAGGTACTATAATCCAATACAAGAACATTGCAGTGTTCTGAAAGCATTCAACAAATTGTTTGTTTTTTCTTCTTCTTCCTCTTCCTCCGTCGTTTTTGTCGTCATAAGTCGTGTCGTCTCCATGCTCATTCTTTCCCAAAATATTCGTCGGACATGGCTGGGGGCTTATGGCTCATAGACTCTTCACAAATACTGTGACACGGAAGGGATGGGGCCAGGGAAGGAGGGTTACCTTTGCTACAAAAAAGAGATGTAGTATAATACAGTCGGACTCATCAGTCCGGGACAGGCGATGCACCAACCAAAAGAAAGGGGTGGCAAGGGGGGGAGGAGGAGAAGCAGGCCCCGCCACAAGTTCAGAACCCAAATGGTGTCGGAAATGATGCGAGGATGAGCGCTTCCCTCCCCATCACAAACACGGCGAAGAATGGACTCGGTCCGGCGGCGGAAAACTTTCCCTTTTTGTCGTCGTCGTCGTTGTGGTCGTCTTCGTTCTCCTCCTCCGCGCTCGGTTCAGAGAAAGATCACAGCATGTTCATGATAAAGTTATACAACTGGTTCAGCACCACAAAGTGAACGGGGAGACACGAGCGCCGGTCCTGGGTCGCGGGGTCACAGGTCAGCCAGGAGAGTGCGTTGTATTGTTCCAACACAAACCTGGGGACAAAAGAGAACAGACACAGGTGTTAGCTCATCGATGTCAGGAGTCAATTTCTGATGACAGCATGAAGACATAATAATAATAATAATAATAATAATAATAACAACAATAATAATAATAACAATAATAATCTATATAAATAAAAATGTAATGTGCGTTTGTGGTATTCACAGAACTCAGAAACCACTGGAGCAATTGACACCAAATTTGGACACTATGTCCCTAACAACCCAATGTATGTTCTCCACTCAAAAAAACAATGAAAACAAAAAGCAGAAAGGACTTCTAAACTGCATGTCCACAAACTGCATGTCTACTGAGACCCATGGCCACGCCCCCTCCTCTTCCTCGCCGGGAAACAGTGCACGGTGCTTGAATGAAGGACCTTCCTTCTCTCCCTCCCTTCCCTTCTTTCCTCCCTTTCCTTTTCTTCTTTGCTTCCCCTTCCTTTCCTTCTTTCCCTCCTTCCCTTCCTTCCTGTCCCTCCTTCCTTTTCCTTCCCTTCTTTCCCTCCCTCTCTCCCTTTCCTCCTTCTTTCCCTTTCTTCATTTCCTTCCCCTTCATTTCCTTCCCTCCCTTCTTTTCCTTCCTCCATCCCTTTCCTCCTTCTTTCCCTTTCTTCATTTCCTTCCCTCCCTCCTTTCTTCATCCCCCTCCTTCCTTTCCCTCCTTCCTTCCTTCTCCTTCCTGTCCCTCCTTCTTTCTTTTCCTTCTTTCCCTTCTTTCCCTCCCTCCCTTCCTTTGTCCTTCCTTCCTTCCTGTCCCTCCTTCCTTCCTTCTTCCTTTCCTCCTTTCTATGTAAGATATAAATACAATATTAAATGGAAGGGACAGTCAAGAAGTAACGAGAGAAGGAGGGAAAGAGGGAAGGAAGGAGAGAAGGAGGGAGGGAAAGAAGGAAAGAAAGAAAGATAGAAAAGCAAGGAAGGAGAGAAGGAAATAAAAAAGTGAAAGGAAAAAGAGAGGGAAGGAAGGAGAGAAGGGACGAAAGATAGGGAAGGAAGGATGTAACCAAAGAGCAAAGAAAGGGAGGAAAGAAACAGGTAGAGATGGAAGAAAGATGAGAGCTAGGGGGAAAAAAAGAGAAAAGGAAGGAAAGAGGGAAGGGAGGAGAGAAAGAGGGAGTGAAGGATGGCCACAGCAACGCGTGGCGGGTACAGCTAGTAGTAGTAGTAATAATAATAATAATAATAATAATAATAATAATAATATACTTATAATACCAACACTGTGCTATGCTAATAATGCAATATATTGGAATACAATATAATACTAATAATAATACAGTATAATAATATAATAATATTATATTTTATATTGCATGTAATATCACGAATGATATTGCAGTATAGTGTTATAGTACAATATAGTAATAATAATAATAATCTTCAAAGGACGCTAGAAACCATGTTATGGACCTTGTGAAGCAACAAGTTCTAATAAGGAAACTGAGAAGAGGGGGAGATGGGCAGGAAAGGTGTATAAAAGGAAGTGGTGGTGGGAAAAAGTCAGTAGTGTCTTTTTTTGCTGCAGAGATACAAGCAATATATCCATTTCAAAGCAAAAACGGCTTGTGAGTGGTTATTTAATTTTGTTTTTTAGATCCGACAGACTTATAATGGAAGAGTCTTTTAGATCCTACAGACTTACAATGGAAGACCCCTCCCCACAGCACCATATAATATGCAATATAATACTACTAATAATATGATATTATAATTATATATTTATATTACATGTAATATTACTAATAATATTACAATCTAATGGTATAGTACAATATAGTAACGTTTAATGCTGATATTATACTATGCTGATAGTGTGTGTGTGTGTATATATATATATATATATATATATATATATATATAGTGAGCCGCTTTGAGACCCCTTCAGGGTGAGTAGGGTGGCATATAAATGTTGTAAATAAATAAATAAATAAAATTTCCTCATTTTCAAAGCAAGACTGAGTAATTAAGATCAATCAGTTTGAGTCCTGGGTGGCACGATAGGTCAAACCCTTGTGCCGGTAGGACTGCTGACCCGAAAGGTCGGCGGTTCAAACCCGGGGAGTGGGGTGAGCTACTGTCTGTCAGCTCCAGCTTCCCATGCAATCTTTTGTCCCTCTCTGGCTGCAGAAAGAGTTCACAAAAGGAGCAGTTCTTTTATGACCACACACTCCTAAGTTTCCTTGGGATACATAGTCTAACTGATTAGATGCACAAAATATCGATGACCAAGTAGGTAGATGAATAGAGCATGCTCCCCATGCTCTATTCTGCCTTCATCAGACCACACCTGGAATACTGTGTGTAATTCTGGGCACCACAATTGGGAGATGTTGTCAAGCTGGAATGTGTCCAGAGGAGGGCGACTCAAAGGATCAAGGGTCTGGAGAACAAGCCCTATGAGGAGTGGCTTAAAGAGTTGGGCATGTTTAGCCTGAAGAAGAGAAGGCTGAGAGGAGACATGATAGCCATGTAGAAGTCCTAGGGAGGAGGGAGCAAGCTTATTTTCTGCTGCCCTGGAGACTATGATGTGGAACTACAAGACACAATACAGCTCCAAGGGAAGGCTGCACAACCACCCGGCCCTTCCTTCTCCCATTTTCCCTTTCCCTCTTTCGCACACTGAATACCTGAGGACGTCGGAAGTTTGATTCGAGTCAAGAGGGTGGGAGTGTTTACTGTGTAGTAGCTCGTCCGATTGCACTGAAGGCACATGGAGGTGCAAAGAAGCCTGGGAAAGAAAAAACAAAATACATATATTGTCAGGGCTTTGCTACAAAGGCTCACAGATCCCCGTCTTTCTCTTCAAACCGTGAGGCAAGGAGGACCTCCCTGGAGATGGAGGCTTGAATTTTGGCCCAGGAACATGGTGGCTTGAACCCAAGGGCAACGGAAGAGGTTTGCCCCACACATCTCACTACTAGAATGCTAGATAGAAGAACTCCCTTGTGCTGGCATTGTCCATAGACACCTCCAAGGTCATGTGGCCAGCATGACTGCATGAAGCGCCCTTACCTTCCTGCAGAAGCGGTACCTACTGATATTTTGGTCAGCAAGTTCAGCAGCTCAGCGGTTTAACCCAGTGCGCCACCTTATTCATGGGGCAGCCCATGAGTAAGGATTATTATTATTATTATTTTACTGACACAAAAAAAACCCAGTATGACACAGCAAATGAGATCTATATGCTCTATTTAGTATCACAAAATCAAAGGCAAACACTTCCCAAGCGTTTAGGACTGTGTGATGTATTTTTGAATGTATTATTATTATTATTATTATTATTATTATTATTATTAGAAACACAACAAGATGAGTCCACAGCAGACACTCTGCTGGTTGTTGTATTGGATTACACATCGGACACTTCCCAAGTATCTAGGACTGTGTGATGTATTGGCGAATAATGTGTGGAGATCCCAGTAAGGTGGCCTTCTGCAACTGGCAGATGGTAATTTGGTCAGCACCGATTGTGTTTAAGTGCAGGCCAAGGTCTTTAGGCACTGCACCCAGTGTGTCGATCACCACTGGGACCTCCTTGACTGGCTTGTGCAGATTGCAGATTGTTGTTGTTATTATTAATATTATTATTATTACTATTATTATTATTTTACTGACAGAAAAACGCAGTATGTCACAGCAAATGAGATCTATATGCTGGATTTAGTATCACAAAATCATAAGTCAAACACTTCCCAAGCATTTTGTATCATTTATTATTATTATTATTATTATTGAGCCCCGGTGGCGCAGTGGGTTAAACCCTTGTGCTGGCAAGACTGAAGACCGATAGGTTGCAGGTTCGAATTCGGGGAGAGCGTGGATGAGCTCCCTCTATCAGCTCCAGCTCCCCATGCAGGGACATGAGAGAAGCGTCCCACAAGGATGATAAAACATCAAAACATCTGGGCGTCCCCTGGGCAACGTCCTTGCAGATGGCCAATTCTCTCACACCAGAAGCAACTTCAGTTTCTTAAGTCGCTCCTGACACGACAAAAATTATTATTATTATTATTATTATTATTATTATTAATAGAATGCATGCACTTTTTAGCAGCCTGATATTTTGCAGGGTTTTGTTTTGTTTTTGTTTTTTTGCTCCCATGCAGTCACTACTTTCTCATGCATGGCCAGAAAGCAAAACAACATGACCAAGTAGAAGGACATAATCTTTTCAGAGCCACTGCTCATCTCTTCCCCCTTTCCATCTTCTCCCTCCAACAACGCCCCCCTCCCTTTGCGTCGGACACCCTGTTCGGTTACCTTAAGAAACAGCGGGCACTGATTTTGTGCTTGAGGACACGCCGACCAAAACCAGTCAGGCAACGGACCTGCTTTGGCAGTTGAGACGAAGTAACCAAGGGCCAGCGGTTGCTGCAGGATGTTCGTGACTTCATCGTGAGACTCTGTGGAGAGCAATCGGTCTGTCCCTTGACCCTGAGGAGAGAAATAGAGGGAAGAACATTTAAGATCAGGCCAACGAGATCCAACCCAAGGCCGAACCATTAAAAATCACCATAGTGGCAATGACATGTTTTGCCCGGGAGCGATACCTTGCCCATGTCTCCTCCGTGAGTGAAGTGGGAGCTCGGCGAGTGCACTGGGGACCCCGTGGGGGAGGCCGGCAGGATGTTGATGATGTCGGGGTCCAGGTCGTCGGCTGTACCCAGCAACTCAAAGATCCCCATTCCGTCTGCTCCATCTTGGGAGAAAAATAAAAAGGGATTTGGTTAGCAGAGTGTCACCACTTCCACGGAAAAACATGACACACTGAGAATGATGTGCAGGGCCAGAGGTTTAGCACAACTGGTAAATAATCAAGCAATTAAAATCTATCAACTAAAAGGTTGCAAGTTCGAAGCCCCGGGTTGGCATGAGCTGCCAACTGTCAGCCTAGCTCATTGTTTACCTAAGCAATTCGAAAACAGCTTTAGCTGCGATTAGAGAAATTAGGTACCGCTAAAAGCGGGGGAGGTGTTTCACGACGCCATAAAGAAAGAAGATCAAAAAATGCTGGGTGACCAAAAGGAAGAAGGAAGTCCTGAAAGCTCTTTGTCACAGAGGAAAGAGCAACAGCACCCCAACCTTCCATGGCACCCCCCCCCCCAAAAAAACCCACCTCTTTCTGTTCTGTCTGTCTGTGTATTGTCTATGCCTTGTGTTATATTGTGTTATGCTTTTGTGTAATATTGTGTTTACTGTATTGATAGGCAAGGCCTCATGTAAGCCGCCCCGAGTCCCCCTGGGGGAGATGGAGTGGGGTGTAAATAAAGCATTATTATTATTATTATCATTATTATTATTATTATTATTATTATTATTAAAGCGGCATTGAATGTTTGCCATGTATATGAACTGTGATCCGCCCTGAGTCCCCTTCGGGGTGAGAAGGGCAGAATATAAATAAAGTGTTGCTATTATTATTATTATTATTATTATTATTATCATCGTCATCATCATCTCCCTTCACGTGGTTCGGTGTTGCTGTTTTCCCCACAACCTCCCACACAACATATTATTTTCCAATATCCATCATTTCCCACTGGAATGATGGATATTATGGGACCAGTAATGGTAAACATCTGGATGGTTGGTCTCCAACCAAAGAAACTTGTACAGCTATGAAAGCTGCACAGCAAGTGGCACAACAAATACAAATGCGCTAAGTTCCCTGTCCACTCCAATCTAGAATTAAATCTATCTTTAATCACCAGCTAACACCTCCCAACAAAGGATTCCCCCAGGCAAGAAGCCTCCAGGCTTTGAAGCTGGCCAAGCTGCTTACCCACAATCATGGGTAATTCCATGCTTATCTTGCTGTTACTGTTATTATTTTGTCCTGGTGACCTCCTCTGTAAATATTTTATTTTAATATTTATGTGTTGTTGGGTAATTCTATGCTTATGTTGTTGTTACTGTTATTTTTTTGTTCATGTTGTGACTCTGTATGTTGTGATGTTGTGGCTTGGAAACCGCCCTGAGTCCCCCGGAGAGATAGAGCGGTATATAAATAAATTATTATTATTATAATTATTATTATTATTACAGAGTAAAATAATGGAAATGTAATAATAACAGTAATAATAAAGAAAAATAATTACTGCAATAATAATAATAATGTAAAATAATAAATGTAAAAATGATAATAATAATGAAGAGTAAAATAATAAATGCAATACTAACAGTAATAAGAGAATAAAATAAGACATATAATAATAGTGTAAAATAATAAATGTAAAAAATTATAAATAGAATAAAATAATAATGTAATAATAACAATAGAGTAAAATAATAAATGTAATACTAACAGTAATAAAATAATATATGTAATAATAATAGCATAAAATAATAATGTAATAATAATAGCACAAAATAATAAATGTAATAATAACAATGGAGTAAAATAATAAATGTAATAATAATAAATAGAGTGAAATAATAAATGTAATAATAATAGTGTAAAATAAATGTAATAATAATAATAATGAAGAATAAAATAATAAATGCAATACTAACAGTAATAAGAGAATAAAATAATACCTGTGATAATAATAATAGCATGAAATAATAATGTACTAATAGCACAAAATAATAAATGTAACAATAATAATAGAGTTAACTGATAAATGTAATAATAACAATACAGTAAAATAATAAATGTAATAATAGTAATAGCGTAAAATAATAAATGTAACAATAATAAATAGAGTAAAATAATAAATGTAATAAAAATAATAGAGTAAAATAATAAATGTAATAATAATAATAAAGAGTAAAACAATAAATGTAATAGTAATAATAATAACAAAAACAACAGAGTAAAATAATAAATAATCTTGTCTTGAGGATAAGCCAAGGTGGGCTTTCTCAGCCTAAAAAAGGGCTGAAAAACTCTGCTTATCCTCGAGTCCATACGGTACTTGACATGGGCAACCTGTCTCATTTTACATCCATTTGTATATAGGTTGATACTAAACTACTGGGAGACAGACACAAGCACACAAACGAACACACACGTAACACACACACACAAACCATTGTTCGTATTAAAGGCCAGGTCCAAACCGGTTTCCGTCGTGTAGGTGGAGGAGGCTACTTGCACGGAGGCAGACGTGGGAAACACGAGGATGTGGGTGCACGACGTGTCCTGCGGCGTGTTCAGCTGCGAGGTCTGCATGTTGAGGGTGGTGCTGCGCCCAAAGACGGAGCCAGTGGACACCGAGTCTTCGGGGAGGGAGAGAGGAGAGAGAGGAAGAGAGTAAGAGGAGATTCCTCCCCAAGGAAAGGTACTGTTGACATTCCCCTTTGCTTGGAGGGGGGAGAAGAGTGAGGTGACTACCTGGCATGATGACAAACGAGCCCTGTGGTTCCATTGCCACTAAGCAAGCGCTGAGGATGCTGGGCGAATCGGCCGCGGAGATCCCACACATCCGGCACATGTCCTTCAGCCTCTTGCTGAGCGACTGGAGGTTGCGGCGACTCAGCAAACAGCTCCAATCTGGAGGAGAGAACAAAAGAGATTGACTAGATGCCCTCTAAAGAAACCAATATTACACTGGTGTTTCTCAACCTGGGGGTCACCAAGAACTACCAGAAAACACACTATTTTCTGTTAGTCATGAAGGTTCTGTGTGGGAAACTTGGCCCAATTCTATCATTGGTGGGGTTCAGAATGCTCTTTGATTGGAGGTGAACTATAAATCCCAGCAACTGCAACTCCAAAATGTCAAGGTCTATTGTCCCCAAACTCCACCAGTGTTTACATTTGGGCATATTGAGTATTCCTGCCAATTTTGGTCCAGATCCATCATTGTTTGAGTCCACAGTGCTCTCTGAATGTAGGTGAACTACAACTCCCAAACTCAAGGTCAATGCCCACCAAACCCTTCCAGAATTTTCTACTGGTCATGGGAATTCTGTGTGGGAAGTTTGGCCCAATTCTATCATTGGTGGAGTTCAGAATGCTCTTTGATTGTAGGCGAACTATAAATCCCAGCAGCGACAACTCCCAAATGTCAAGGTCTATTTTCTCCAAACTCCACCAGTGTTCACATTTGGGCATGTTGAGTATCCGTGCCAAGTTTGGTCCAGATCCAACATTCACAGTGTTCTCTGGATGTAGGTGAACTACAACTCCCAAACTCAAGGTCAATGCCCACCAAACCCTTCCAGAATTATCTACTGGTCATGGGAATTAATTCTGTGTGGGAAATTTGGCCCAATTCTATCATTGGTGGGGTTCAGAATGCGCTTTGATTGGAGGTGAACTATAAATGCCAGCAACTACAACTCCCAAATGACAAAATCAATCCTTCCCAACCCCCACCAGTATTCAAATTTGAGCGTATTGGACATTTGTGCCAAATGTGGTCCTGTGACTGAAAATACAACCTGCAAATCAGATATTTACATGATGATTCATAACAGGAGCAAAATGAGAGTTATGAAGAAGCAACGAAAATAGTATTTATAATATAATGTAATACAATATAATACTAATAATAATATGATATAATTATATATTTTATATTACATGTAATATTACTAAGAATATTACAATATAATGGTATAGTACAATATAGTAATATTTAATACTGATATTGTACTATGCTAATAATATAATATATTGTATGTGTGTGTATGTATATATATCTTGTAAGCCGCTCTGAGTCCCCTTTGGGGTGAGAAGGGTGGCATATAAATGTTGTAAATAAATAAACAAACAAATACATAATAAACTAGTGCTCCATCTAATCTGATCACCTCAGCTGTGAGAAAACAATAATATCGAGGATAGCTTTGACAGTATGGTGAGTGAATTAGAACCAAACGTCCTGAGGAGTGACAGTCCAAAACGCAAATAAATAAATAAATAAATAAACAAACGACTTCTCTGAGAGGAGGACTTGAAGGGGAAAGATGATGGCGTTAAGGCATACAAACATTTCAGCAAGCGAGAGGTGCCAGTCACAGTGATCTCTATGGTCCACGGAAAAACAACACACCGGACAAGTGTCCAAACATACCTTTCAGTTCCCCGTGGCCTATCCTTCCCAGGCGTCCTATGACGACCCTCCAGGGCACCGAACTCATCTGGACCAGCCCTAAGCACCATTCCCAGAGTTTCTGGAGACCAAGCCTCCGGGCAGAGCTCTTTTTCCTGCGAGCCCTGGAGGAGAAAACAGAACCACAGGTGAACCACCCATCAGCCAGCTCTTTCAGGCTCTTCTTTCACATATCTGAAGTTTTCAAACAGGTCACAAATTATGAATGCATTCAAAGACACAAGACCCAAACAGTGAATTTATTACACTAGGTTGCTGTGAGTTTTCTGGGCTGTCTGGCCATGTTCCAGAAGCATTCTCTCCTGACATTTCACCCACATCTATGGCAGGCATCCTGAGAAGTTGTGAGGTCTGTTGGAAACTAGGTAAGTGGGGTTCATAGCAAAGGCTTACCTATTTGGGACATCAATGTTAATGATGCATGTTTCCAAGAGTTCTCCGTACATATCCGTGCACGATGCAAGAAGCCACCTTTGATCATGGGAGAGGCAGTATCCCACAAAAAGCACGTTGTATTTCTGTCCGGCCTCCCCAAAGGTTTCTCCCAGCTCTGTCTGTTTATCCTTGACAGGAGCCAATATGAATGGAGGTGCGTAGAGCTTGATGCACTCCGGTCTCTGTCAAAGGCAAAGAGGGAAGAAAAACGTTGCATTATTTCGCCCGCATGGTAACTGATCATATCTCTCACAGATAGATAGGTGGATAAGAAAACAGACAGATCTTCCCCCAGCAACAAAACAATAATATATAATACTGATATTGTGGTATGCTAATAATACAGGGTTAGTCAAAATGAATAGGCCAATAAGAAAATTAATTGTACCCGAATTGGCCTATTCATTTTGACTAACCCTGTATAATACCTTGTATATACATATAATATTGATCATAATATTATAATACAATATAATACTAAGAATAATACAATATAATATAATATTGCATGTAACAGTACTATAATAATTTTCTATAATGGTATAGTACAATTTAGTAATATATAATACTGCTAATAATATAATATATGGTATGTACATATATTGATCGTAATATTAAAATGTAATACAATATAATACTAATAACAATACAATATAATTATTGTATATTATACATTACATGTAATATTACTAATAAGAATGCATTATAATGGTATAGTACAATATAGTAATATATATTACTGATATTGTGCTATGCTAATAATACAATATATTGTATGTACAAATAATATTGATAATAATATTAAAATGTAATACAATATAATACTAATAACAATATAATTATTGTATATATATATACATTACATGTAATATTACTAATATAATACTAATATTGTGCTGTGCTAATAATATATTGTACGTACATATAATATTGATCATAATATTATATTATAATACAATATAATACTATAGTAATATATAATACTGCTAATATTATATGGTATGTACATATAATATTGTGGTATGTACATATAATATTGATCATAATATTAAAATGTAATACAATATAAATATTGTATATTATACGTACATAACATGTAATATTACTAATAATAATGCATTATAATGGTATAGTTCAATACAGTAATATACAATACTGATATTGTGCTATGCTAATAATATATTGTACGTACATATAATATTGATCATAATATTATAATGTAATACAATATAATACTATAGTAATATATAATACTGCTAATAATATAATATATGGTATGTACATATAATATTGATCATAATACTAAAATGTAATACAATATAATACTAATAACAATACAATATAATTATTGTATATTATACATTACATGTAATATTACTAATAATAATGCATTATAATGGTATAGTACAATATAGTAATATATAATATTGATATTGTGCTATGCTAATGATATATTGTATGTACATATTATATTGATCATAATATTATAATGTAATACGATATAATACTACTAATAATAATACAATATAATATCATAATTATTTATTACATGAAATTATATATTACATGAAATATTACTAATAATATTGCATTAAAATGGCATTATTAAAGTTTCCTCACATCAGGACTTTTGAGTGCCATTTCCATGGCTAGGCCTGGGCCAAACCCGGTTAACGTTTTCACGTTGGTGGATGTTGGGAGCGGTCTCCGGCACTGCGTGAAGGCTGAGAAGGCCAGCGATTTCAGGTGCTGCGTGTAGATGTGCCTGTCCTCGTTCTTGACAGGTTGTAACAGGTACTGGCAAGGAACAAGCTGAGAGGACCAGGAAGAGAAGAGCAGAAAGGACCAACGTTAACCAGAACTTACTCACAACAAGGAGATCACTATGACTTCAGCATCACATCACTACTTTTAGGTTTAGCATGACACCTATGAAAGAAGGAGATCTGGTGACACAGCTGAGCTGCTGAACTTGCTGACCAAAAGGTCGGCGGTTTGAAGCAGGGTGAGCTCCTGTTGTTAGCCCCAGCTTGTGCCAACACAGCATTTCGAAAACATATAAACATGAGTAGATCAATAGGAATTGCTTCAGTGGGAAGGTAACGGTGCTCCATGCAGTCATGCTGGCCACATGACCTTGGAAGTGTCTATGGACAACACCGATTCTTCAGCTTAGAAATGAAGATGAGCACCAACCCCCAGAGTTGGACATGACTGGACTTAATGTCAAGGGGAAACCTTTATCTTATTACTACATTGCAATGTTATTATATATTATTATGCCGACCACATGACCTTGGAGGTGTCTACGGACAACGCCGGCTCTTTGGCTTAGAAATGGAGATGAGCACCATTCCCCAGAGTTGGACACGACTACACTTAATGTCAAAGGGAAACCTTTACCTTATTACTATATTATTATGTATTATTATGCCGGCCGCATGACCTTGGAGGTGTCTACGGACAACATCGGCTCTTCAGCTTAGAAATGGAGATGAGCACCATTCCCCAGAGTTGGACACGACTACACTTAATGACAAGGGGAAACCTTTACCTTATTACTATATTATTATGTATTATTATGCCGGCCGCATGACCTTGGAGGTGTCTACGGACAACGCCGGCTCTTCGGCTTAGAAATGGAGATGAGCACCATTCCTCAGAGTTGGACATGACTACACTTAATGTCAAGGGGAAACCTTTACCTTAGTAATTATTACTATATTATTACGTATTATTATGCCGGCCACATGACCTTGGAGGTGTCTACGGACAACGGTGGCTCTTCGTCTTAGAAATGGAGATGAGCACCACCCCCCAGAATTGGACACGACTACACTTAATGTCAAGGGGAAACCTTTAACTTATTACTATATTATTATGTATTATTTTGCTGGCCACATGACCTTGGAGATGTCTACGGACAACGGTGGCTCTTCGGCTTAGAAATGGAGATGAGCACCACCCCCCAGAATTGGACACGACTACACTTAATGACAAGGGGAAACCTTTAACTTATTACTATATTATTATGTATTATTTTGCTGGCCACATGACCTTGGAGGTGTCTACGGACAACGGTGGCTCTTCGGCTTAGAAATGGAGATGAGCACCACCCCCCAGAATTGGACACGACTACACTTAATGACAAGGGGAAACCTTTAACTTATTACTATATTATTATGTATTATTTTGCTGGCCACATGACCTTGGAGATGTCTACGGACAACGGTGGCTCTTCGGCTTAGAAATGGAGATGAGCACCATCCCCCAGAGTTGGACACGACTGGACTTAATGTCAGTGGAAAACCTTTACCTTTCCCTTTTTTGCAATTCCTATTATTTTCATTAAATATTAAATAGCTATTATGATATTAAATATTTAATAATAATAATAATAATAATAATAACAACAACAACAATAGGAGCACTATTTCTCAGAGTCGGACATGACTGGACTTTATTATTATTATTATTATTATTATTATTATTATTATTATTATGTGTCGTGGCCCGTTTTGGGGTGTGCTCGCTCACCTGGACAGAAACAATGTTCCTGATATGGGGAGGAAGATTCTGGATCATTTCGAGAAAGCAACGGAGGAGGCCGAGGGTCCAAACGTTGGATGAGCTGCTCTCCTCTTTCTTCTCATAGGTGAACGGGTCGACGATGTAGACCACAATGGCCGGCGGGTACGTGACTGCGTGCGAATCGCCGTCCGTGGGGACCCCCACTTTGTCACGCTCCATAGTGCTGGAAGCAGACGGCAAGGAAACAAGAAATAGACTGTCAGACACAGAAAGGTGCCGTATGTACTCGGGTATAAGCCGACCCGAATTTAAGTCAAAGCAACTAATTTTACCACAAAAACCTGGGAAAACTTGTTGACTTGAGTATAAGCCAAGGGTGGAAATGCAGCAGCAATGGGTCAATTTCAAAATAAAAATAGACATAAATAAAATTACATTAATTCAGGCCTCCACAGGTGAAAAGTTTTGGAATATTTATGTAAACTCTGATTAAACCATTATTCTAACCATCTTCAATGTAAATGTGCTTACGTATCCTACCAATAATAACAACAAGAGGGAAATAATACATGTAATACTAACACTACTTCTACTACTACTACTACTACTAATAATAATAATAATAATACAGTAAAATAATGGAAATGTAATAATAACAGTAATAATAGAGTAAAATAATAAATATACTAATATATTAATAATAGAGTAAAATAATATATATAATAACAAGAAAGTAAAATAATAAATGTAATAAAATAATAATATAGTAAAATAATGCAATAATGTAACTGTAATAATGATAATAAATACAGGAAAATAATAAATGTAATAACCACAATAATAGAGTAAATAATAATAATAATAATAATAATAATAATAATAATAGAGTAAAATAATGGAAATGTAATAATAACAGTAATAATAGAGTAAAATAATAAATATACTAATATATTAATAATAGAGTAAAATAATATATATAATAACAAGAAAGTAAAATAATAAATGTAATAAAACAATAGAATAAAATAATGTAAATGTAATAATGATAATAGAGGAAAATAATAAATGTAACAACAATAATAGAGTAAAATAATAACTGTAATAAAATAGAATAAAATAATGTAAATGTAATAATAGTAATAGAGTAAAATAATAAATATAACATTATATTAATAATTAAATGAGTAAAATAATAAATGTAACAACAACAATAGTAAAATAATGTAACAATGTAAATGTAATAATAATAGACTAAAAATAAATGTAATAATAATAATATTAAATAAGTAATATAATAAATGTAATAATAACAAAAAGTAAAATTCAGGATCTATCACTCCTCAATGCATTATAGAGTACATCTCAGCCGCATTACCTCTCGGAAACCTCTGGGTGTGGCTGCGTGGGGAGGGAAGGGGCCTCCCCGGAAATCCCTGCCGTTTGCTGCTGTTGTTGCTGTTGCTGCTGCTGCGTCCCAGCCTGTCCGTTCTGAACCACGGACGACTGTGCGGAGAGGGAGGAGGGGGCCGCGTTGTTCATGCTGCCGAACGGCGGGAAGGAGGAGGGTTTGTTCGCCGGCATGCCGCTGCTGACGCCGGAAGAGGAGGACGAAGTGGCAGTGGTGGTCAAGGTGGAGTTGGCAGTGGTGGTGGCGGCGGCAGGAGGGAGGGCGCTGCTGGAGTTCATGGCGACGGCGGTGCTGCCCGTCGTGGACGAAGGGGTCGAGGATGGAGTGGAATTGCCCGCCACCGGCGGTTGGGAGGAAGCAGGGTGGCTTACGGGAGGGACGAGGTTGGACTGGGAAAGCAAGGAGTTGTCCAAGGGCTGTGTGGCGAGGTACGGACCTTGAGACACAAAGGGAGAAAAGGGTAGGACAACATCAATGCTTGGTTGGTGCAATGTCAGGCTCGGTGGCACAAATAGCAAATCCTTGCGAGTTCGAGGAATTACTTGAACGGAGAAAGAAAGAGAAGAGGTACCACATCCACTAGTGGGAATATCTCAATGAAAAGCAATTTTGCAAACCATGATAGTAAATAGAAAGTATTAGCTCCTGGCCTGTAGGGATATGCAGTGCTGAGATGCATCCACAAGAGGGCAGTATAGAGATGGAAAGGATTGATACTGGGAGAGAGGGATAGAAAAAGTGGAAAAGAAAGAAAAACAAGACAAAGAACTAAGAGGAAAGAAGGGAGGGAGGGAGGAAGGAAGGAAGGAGAGGGGAAAAGCAAAGGAAGAAGGAAGGGAGTGAGGGAGTGAGGGGGGAAAGCAAGAGAAGGAAGGAAGGAAGGAAGGGAGGGAGGAGAGGGGAAAAGCAAAGGAAGAAGGAAGGAAGGAAGGAAGGAAGGAAGGAAGGAAGGAAGGAAGGAAGGAAGGAAGGAGAGGGAAAATGTGTATGAGGGAAAGCAAGGGAAGAAGGAAGGAAAAAATAAAGGAAGGAAGAAGAAAGAAGAGGGGAAAAGCAAAGGAAGAAGGAAGGAAGGAAGGAAGGAAGGAAAAAGGTAGATGAGGGAAAGCAAGGGAAGAAGGAAGGAAGGAAGGGAAGAAGGAAGGAAAAAGAAAGAAAGAAATAAGAGGGGAAAAGCAAAGGAAGAAGGAAGAAGGAAGGAAGGAAGGAAGGAAAAAAATAAAGGAAGGAAGGAAGGAAGGTAGGAAAAAGGTAGATGAGGGAAAGCAAGAGAAGAAGGAAGGAAGGAAGGAAGGAAGGAAGGAAGGAAGGAAGGAAGGAAGGAAGGAAGGAAGGAAGGAAGGGAAAAAGAAAGAAAGAAAGAAAGAAAGAAAGAAAGAAAGAAGAGGGGTAAAGCAAAGGAAGAAGGAAGAAGGAAGAAGGAAGGAAGGAAGGAAGGAAGGAAGGAAGGAAGGAAGAAAAAAGGGGAAAGCAAGAGAAGAAGGAAGGAAGGAAGGAAAAAAGAAAGAAAGAAAGGAAGGAAGGAAGGAAGGAAGGAAGAAGAGGGGAAAAGCAAAGGAAGAAGGAAGGAAGGAAGGAAGGAAGGAAGGAAGGAAGGAAGGAAGGAAGGAAGGAAGGAAGGAAGGGGCAGAGGGAGAATTATATGAGGAAAAGAGAGGAAGAAAAGAAAGATTTGGGTTGCTGTGAGTTTTCCGGGCTGTATGGTCACGTTCCAGAAGCGTTCTCTCCTGAAGTTTCACCCACATCTGCAGTTGCCTGCCACAGATGTGGGTGAAACATCAGGAAAGAATGCTTCTGGAACGTGACCATACAAACTGAAAATCTCACAACAACCCAGTGATTCTGGCCATGAAAGTCTTTGACAACACCAAAGAAAGAACCAAAAATACAATTTAAACCCAAGCAATGCTAGTTTAATCCTAAATGTGCAACTGTAACTCAATGCTTTATGTCTTCTTGTTTGTGTTCTCAAGTTGAGAGAAGCTCCTCAATGCGCACTTTATAACTGAACTCTACACTTATCAGGTTCTGTAAAACTGTGGGTTTTTTAGTGTGAAAAAAACATAGAAAGGACCCTTGTCAAGATTGATAGTTTGGAGGGTAGAACTGGAAACCAATTAGACAGTTAAAAGCTCCAAAATTATCGAACCTGGCAGGCCATAATCCCTAAAGGTCTATTAATATTTCTCTTTTGTTTATGTCCATTTGGGAACAAAGTCAATACGTCTCCTTGGGAATCAGGGAACGTTCAAGCCCTTGTCAATCAGTCTTCAGTCTTTCAGGAAATAAAGGATTGGAGCCATACCCAGATCATATCTGCAGACTTGCGCGTAGAGCTTGAGCCGAGAGAAGGACTCGTTGTTGGCATGAGCGGCCTGCGAGAACCATTCGGCAACAGACTTCTCAGACAATTTGGTGGAAGCCGCAGATCCAACCCTCATAATGCCATCGGGCAACAGTTTACAGATGGGCCGATGCTGGCCAAGCCGACAGGACTGCAAAACAACCACATGGGAATTAAAACACAGTGAAAATAAAGTCCCGGTGAATGCCCGCTGTTTACCCCAGCTCCTGCCAACCTAGCAGTTCGAAAACATGCAAATGTGAGTAGATCAATAGGTACTGCTTTGGTGGGAAAAGGCAAAAGATGCTCCAAGCAGTCATGCCAGTCACACAACCAGGTGAAAACACAGGCTCCTTGGCTTGAAAATGGAGAAAAGCACTGCCTCCAAAGCCAGAAATGAAAGGAGAAGCCTTTGCCTTTGTTTGTGTTTGTGTGTCTCATTGTATTGTAACAAGGCATTGAATGTTTGCCGGTATCTGTTTCCACTGTAATCTGCTCTGAGTCCCCATGGAGAGAAGAGCAGAATATAAATAAACAAATAATAATAATAATAATAATAATTATTATTATTATTATTATTATTAGGGGAAGCCTTTACCATAATAATAATAATAATAATAATAATAATAATAATAATAATAATAATACTTTATTTATATCCTGCCACCATCTCCCCAAGGGGACTTGGGGCAGCTTACATGAGGCCAAGCCCAACAACACACCAGTAAAACCAACAAAGCAGTAAGCAGATAAAACAATACAATTAATATAACTCATATATAAGCAATAACACACAAAAATTTAAAACCTTTATCTGTGTTTTCTTGTCTCTAAGCATTGAATGTTTGCCTTTGCACCGGGACTGTGGTGCAGGTGGCTGGGAGTCAGCTGTATTCGATCACTACTGAACAAAAGGTCATGAGTTCGAAGCCATGAGTTCGAAGCTACCACTGTGTAGCTCGCTGTCGACCTTTGCAGCCCGAAAGACAGTTGCATCTGTCTAGGAAATTTAGGTACCGCTTATGCAGGGAGGCTAATTTAATTTACAACGCCATAAAAATCTCCAGCAAGCATGCAAAGAATGAGGAAATACTCCATCAGTGTCACAAATGGACAGTGAAGCAACAGCTCCCCTGGTGGCCAGAATACCCTCATGAAGCTGGAATGTTAAATGGGCTCTATATATGTTGTGCGTCTATGGCATTGAATGTTTGCCATGTATATGTACATTATAATTCGCCCTGAGTCCCCTATGGGGTGAGAAGGGCGGAATATAAATACTGCAAATAAATCTATATCTATGTATATAATAAAAGTCAGTGTTTGTATGTGGAGGGAGGTGTATGTGGCAGCGTTATGATTGGCTGCCACTGTGGTACAATTTGCATATGGTCTCGATTGGCCAGCTTCAAAATTCCGAGGTAGCAGATGGGAAAGGAAAGGGGCCTGAGGCTGTCAGGAATGGTTGGAGTTGAAGTCCAAAACACTTTGTGGCCCCCAACAATGACAGAATAAGACCAAACCTGGCATACTGACTCCCCCCCCCCCCCCCGGCAAGACCCACTCAACATCCTGGTGCAGTTTGAGGGAGGATGGACCATGGATGATGGGCCTTGCAGTAGTTTAACTCACTTCCTTAGAGCACTGTGGCCCACACCAAGGACGGATCAGGACCAAACTTGGTACACAGAGGCCCAATGGCCCACTTTAAACCTGGTGGATTTAGGGCAGGATGGGCTACGAACGATGGGATTTCCAGTACCTTCACCCGATTCACTCCCCGCAGGACACTGCAGCCCCTACAAATCACAGACCAGGTCCAAACTTGGCACACAGAGTGCTCACAACCCACTCTACATCCTGATGTACTTCTAAGGGGGATGGACCATGGACGATGGGACTTGCAGTACCTTTACTCACTTACTGAAACCACTGCGACCCTCATCCAATGACTAATCAAGAGCAAACTTGGCATACAGAACCTCGATTACCACTTTCTCCCCAAGCTAGTAAATAAATAAATTTGTGTGTGTGTGTGTGTTTGTGTGTGTGTTGGAATCTGCCCTGAGGCCCCAATGCTTCTGGAACATGGTCGTACAGCCCGGAAAACTCACAGCAACCCAGTTCAGACGCACTTTGGCGCGCTCCTCCCAGAGTTTTCCCTATCCAGCTTTCTCACCTCGTATATTGCGGTGAGGTCCCGAAAGAAGGTCTTGGCTCCGTTCAGCAGAGCTTCGTTCTCCGGACACACCACGACGTAGGCAATGTCTCTCTGAGAGCCGTAGGGTTCCAACATCAGTCTCTCCCAGTACGGTAAGGCAAAGGGGGACAGCACCAAGAAGTCGTAATCGTATCCCAACAAAAACGTCGGGATGGGCAGTGGTTCTGGGGATTCGTCGGTTCCTGAGGGACAAGAGCACATGAGAACAGTGTCAGATTGGGACAACACCAGCATCTTCTGTATTCTGGAGAACATCTGCCAAAGCCCATCTAGAGGAAGACATATGCAGGAGACAAGATGGAAATGACCCCTGGCCCCCTTTCTTTTCATTCTCATGTTGCCTAGGGGACGTTGCCCAGATGTTTCTGATGTTTTACCATCCTTGTGGGAGGCTTCTTTCACGTTCCCACATGGGGAGCTGTAGCTGACAGAGGGAGCTCATCCACGCTCTCCATGGATTCAAACCTTGGCCTGTCAGTTTTCACTCCTGTCGGCACAAGGGTTTAACCCATTGCGCCACCGATGTGTGCAGGACATACCAGAACCTGGCAGAAGGGGGTTGGACTGGATGACCTTTGGGATCCCTCCTTTCTATGACTCTGAAAAACATCTCTCCACCTGCCAGCCCCACCCCACTTAAAAGGAAAGCATGTCCAATGATGTTTACCATAAGAGCCTCGGCCGGCCATTTTGTGAAACTGCTGCCACGTGAGGGGTCCTTGTACACCCCAAGAGCGGACGGTCCTTTTCTTCTGAATGGCATCCTGAAGGACAGGCTGGAGCGAGAGCAGCATGCGGAGGATGTCCTGAGAACATTGCATGCTCACGTCCACAACTGAAACAAAGTTAATTGGATGGAGATATATATCAGCATTCTGGGAACTGGTCAAGCATGTCAACAGTCTCATCCTCTATTCTCTGGTCGAAGCACATGATCTAGGGTCTGCAGAACAAGCCCTATGAGGAGCGGCTTAAAGAGCTGGGCATGTTTAGCCTGAAGAAGGCTGAGAGAAGACATGATAGCCACGTATAAGTATGTGAGAGGAAGTCCTAGGGAGGAGGGAGCAAGCTTGTTTTCGTCTGCTCTGGAGACTAGGATGCAATAGGATAATGGCTTCAAACTACAAGAAAGGAGATTGCACCTGAACATGAGGAATGTATAATATGCAGATTTGATAAATGTGGATTTAATATGATGTGTGGGTATGAATGGAGTTGTATGGAAGAATGAATGAATGAGAGCTAATAATTTGACACCAATCTAAAGATTTGAGGCCTGCAATGACTAACCACCTGCTTGCTGGACTGTAATTAAAAGTTGCTAATGAGCTGTGGCGCAGCTGATTGGGAGTCAGCTGCATTAAGATCAGTACTGACCGAAAGGTCATGAGTTCGAAGCCAGCTCGGGTCGGAGTGAGCTTCCAACCAATTTGTATAGCTTGCTGTCAACCTTTGCAGTCCGAAAGACAGTTGCATCTGTCAAGTAGGAAAATTAGGTACCACTTATGTGGGGAGGCTAATTTAACTAATTTACGAGGCCATAAAAATCTCCAGCAAGCATGCAAAGAATGAGGAAGTGCTTCATCAGTGTCACAAATGGACGGTGAAGCGACAGCTCCCCTGGTGGCTAGAATACCCTCAAGAAAATGTTAAATAGCCTCTGAGTGTCTGTCTATATATGTTGTGTGTCTGTCTATATATGTTGTGTGTCTATGGCATTGAATGTTTGCCATGTATATGTACATTGTAATCCACCCTGAGTCCCCTGCGGGGTGAGAAGGGTGGAATATAAATACTGTAAATAAAATAAAATAAACTTAGTGACTGCGAGAGCTGTTCAGCAGTGGAACTCTCTGCCCTGGAGTGTGGTGGCAGCTCCTTCTTTGGAGGCTTTGAAACAGAGGCTGGATGGCCATCTGTTGGGGGTGCTTTGAATGCAATTTTCAAACTTCGTAATAATGAATTTGGAAAAACTAGAAAATTTTAGGAAACCCAAATATTTAAAGCCCTCTGCCTGACAATGTCGTGCTCCCCACCCAAGATGGAAACTCTTACCGTTTCGTTTTGACCAGTGATGCAAGCAAGTATTTTTCACAAGTGCTTCGTCAACTTTGCCTCCTGACATGTTGTCCATGAACTGCCGCCCGTGTTCCAACGCAAGGTAGCAGTCGTTGCAACAATCCCGTTCCTCGGCCCGTACCATGTTCCCGACGGCGGCCACTTTCGGTTGGGGGTCGTGATCCGCTGCCCCAAAGGGCGAGAACAAGTTGGTGCACTGGTCTTGCAGCAAGAGGATCAGCTCGTCCGGGAGCCGGTCGGCCTCTTTGGACCCTCCGCTGTGCTCAACGGCCGTGGCGCGGAGGACCTCGAAGCGTTTCTCGGCCTCCTTCCCGCACTCCGAGTTGCGCCCCAGGATGTCCAACTCGTCCTCCAGGAACAATCCAGAGCCGTTGCCGAATTTCCTGTTCATCACGGCGCTGAAGCCACAGGTGCACCGGTACTGGGCTTCCTGCGTCGGATCGGGAATGTAAACGCCGACGTCGGCCCCTTTGATGTTCATATTGCAGACGCAGATGCAACAGCTGTCAAAATTGCAGTCTTTGAAGAGATTCATCACGGATTCCGAGAGAATGAGGTTGACGTAGAGGCTGTGGGCCTCGGGGATGGAAGGAACGGTTGCCGGCTCCACAGAATTGAGCGGCCGGCAGGTCGAGGGCGTCGAGGCTGGCGAATACAAGTCCGAGTTCTCGTACTTGACGGAGCCTTGAGCGCTCGCCGGCCCACCCGCCCCACGGGGGGTTCGAGGAGTCCTTGGCGTCCTTGGCGTTGGGAAACGAGGGGTGGAAGGCGAAGGGAGGATGCCTGGCCCGCTATTACTGGGTGGGGCGCTGCTGGGGGGCATCCCAAAGGGAGTATGCGTCTGTGGGGTGTAGGCCGGGCCGTACTCTTGATCAATGGTGCTCCCGTCACTTCAACAGAAAAGAAGGAGATGGTTATTAGTCCAGCTTTTCAAGTAATCTATATAAATAAAAATGTAATGTTCGTTTGTGGGATTAGCATAACCCAAAAACCACTGGATGAATTGACACCAAATTTGGACACAAGACACCTCTCAGGCCAACGAGTGACCATCACTCATCAAAACATCAAAAAACACAGCAGAAGAGACTTAAAAAGCCAAAAAAACCAAAAAATACATTACAACACCTGCGTAAAACCACATATATATACACACAAACACACATATAAACAAATATACACACATATATACACACAAAACATATACACAGACTGGGCCACAGCAAGGCATGGCAGGGTAGTAGACTATAAATAAAAATGTAATGTTCATTTGTGGGATTAACATAACTCAAAAACTACTGGGCGAATTACATTACGTTCCAGGATCTCCTGCAATAAGTGAAAAACCGCAACGTAGGGACGCTATATTTATTTTAATATTTATACATTATTTTAATAGTTATACACTATTTTAAGTCTTTATAAACTTAAAATAAAGTGAATGAAAGGAAGGCTGGAGGAAGGGAGGAATGAGGAGGGAAAGCGCCTTGGAGAGCGGCGGCGGAAAAAACCCACAAAACAGAAAAAAAAATTTAAATTAATATTTTTTGAAAACCACGAAAACGAGTCCGCTAAAAGCGAACTGCGAAGTAGTGAGGGAACACTGTACAATGCACAAGATAAGGAGGGCGTCAAATCTCAGAAATTTCCGATTCACACATCCTTCCATACTGCACACAGGGAAAAGTCAGGTACATTGAGGTACATAATAATAATAATAATAATAATAATTATATATATATATATATACACACACACACACACACACACACACACAACATTTATATGCCGCCCTTCTTACCCTGAAGGGGACTCGGAGTGGTTTGTGTGTGTAAATATGTGTTTGCATATATATGTGTTGTTTTGCGCATGCGTTGGAATGTGTTTAAAATTGGCTTTTTAAGTCTTTTCTGTGGTGTTTTTCAGTGTTTTTATGAGTGATGGTCACTCGTTGGCCTGATCGGTATATTGTGTCCAAATTTAGTGTCAATCCATCCAGTGGTTTTTGAGTTATGTTAATCCCACAAACAAACATTACATTTTTATTTATATAGATTACATTGTACTATAACATTATGCTGTAATATCCTTAGTAATATTACATTTAATATAAAATATATAATTATAATATCATATTATTATTAGTAGCAGCAGTAGTATTATATTGTATTACATTATAATATTATCAATATTATATGTACGTATATATAATATACATATATTATATTATATTATATTATATTATATTACTAGCCATCCCCTGCCACACATTGCTGTGGCCCAGTCTGTGTATAAGAGTTGTGTGTGTGTGTGTATATGCATATATGTGTGTGTATATATTTGTGTATATGTGTGTGTTTGTGTATATATGTGGGTTTGCGTATGCATTGGGGGGGGGGTGGCTCTTTAAGTTCCTTCTGCTATGTTTTTCAGTGTTTTTATGAGTGATGGTCACTTGTTGGCCTGATCGGTATATTGTGTCCAAATTTGGTGTCAATTCGTCCAGTGGTTTTTGAGTGATGTTAATCCCACAAACGAACATTACATTTTTATTTGTATAGATTACATTGTACTATATCATTATGCTGTGATATCCTTAGTAATATTACATTTAATATAAAATATATAATTATAATATCATATTATTATTAGTATTATATTGTATTACATTATAATATTATCAATATTATATGTATATATAATATAATATATTATATTATATTACTAGCCATCCCCTGCCACATGTTGCTGTGGCCTAGTCAGTGTATATGAGTTTTGTATGTGTGTGTGTATATGCATATATGTGTGTGTTTGTGTATATATGTGGTTTTGCGCATGTATTGTAATGTATTTTTTGTTTTTTTGGCTCCTTAAGTCCCTTCTGCTGTGTTTTTCAGTGTTTTTATGAGTGATGGTCACTTGTTGGCCTGGGAGATGTATTGTGTCCAAAATTGGTGTCAATTAGTTCAGTGGTTTTTGAGTTCTGTTAATCCCACAAACGAACATTACATTTTTATTGATATAGTGTCCCCCTTGTGGGGAGAAGGGCGGGATATAAATATATGAAATAAATATATGAAATAAATAATTACATTATACTATATAACATTATACTGTAATATTATTAGTAATATTATATTTAATATAAAATATATAATTATAATATATTATTATTAGTAGTAGTATTATATTATATTACATTATAATATTATCAATATTATATGTATATACAATATATTGTATTATATTAATATATTATATTATATGACTAGATTGAACTCCCGTGCTGAATTAGCTTCATTTGGCCCTCAATGATGTCATTGTAGAAGCAAATCAGATTGGCTCTGAGACCCTGGCAGTGTTTCTGGGAAGCCCACCTACCCTCCAACATACTCCTTTCCCCATTAAACCTAAACGTCTGCTTCCAGAAATTTAACACAGTCATCAAGGATTCCATTCCAGACATGACATTTGCGAGGCATGATTTCCCTCCTCGAAAGAAAACAAAGAATCCCTCTCTCTGGTTCCGCTCCCCTGTCCCCATGCCGAGAATAATAATCGGTGCCTACAAAACGCTGCCAGAAGTGCAGCAGAGTCCCTGGTTTGTCTTTATGGCACTATTCATGGCTTATTAAAACTAAATTAATACTCCAAAGCACCTCCAAGAAACCATTACGGGAGAGTTAATAAATAAGTTTAACACCTAATAGCGGCATTAAAACAAGTTTCGGCTGCACCTCAAGACCGGCGTGAATTATTCAGAGGGTACACATTGGAAGCATTCTGCCAACACTTGAGAGGAGGCGAGATGCAAAGGGAGGCAGCGCCAACTCTCCTGAACCTCAAGATTATTTATGTATTTATTGCACTTCTATCCCGCTCTTTTCACCCTGAAGGGGACTCAGGGCGGCTCACAACAAACGGCACATTTCGATGCCATGAGTACACATAAAAATAACATGACATATAATTTAAGAATCATATTAATTGAAATATATCAACTTAAAATCACACATTCCAGGAGCCATTCCCACTCACATAATGTCACTTGCATTACTCATTACTGCACTGAAAGATCATTGTTTATTTATTAATTACTAGCTGTCCCCTGCCACACGTTGCTGTGGCCCAGTTTGTGTATATGTGCTTTGTGTGTATGTGTGTATATGCATGTGTATGTATATTTGTGTATATGTGTCTGCTGTGGACTCATTTTGTTGTGTTTCAAATAATAATAATAATAATTTCTTCCCACATCCGCCCAACCCATCTCTTTGATATCCCCTTGCACTCTCTTTTTCTGGTAATTCACTTCTTTCATAACTGTTATCTATCTAGTTTTTTTTGATTTGTTGTAACACAAAGAAAACTTTCAATAAAAATTACATTAAAAAAAAATAATAATAATGATGCTAATAATAATATGCTAATAAAAATAAGTCGGGGTAAGAAGGGCGGCATATAAATGTAATAAATAAATAAATATTGTATATACATATAATATTGATAATAATATTACAATGTAATACAATATAATACCAATAATAATACAATATAATAATTGAGTCGCCTTCGGGCTGAGAACAGCGGTATATAAGTAAGGTAAATAAGTAAATAAATACTATTTATTACATGTAATATTACTAATAATATTGCAGTATATTGCAGTATAGAGGTATAGTACAATATAGTAATATATAATACTATAATACTATTTCTATGCTGTGATAATAATATGATATATAGATAACTAGCCGTTCCCTGCCATGCGTTGCTGTGGCCCAGTCTGTGTATATGTGTTTCGTGTGTGTATATATATTTGTGTATATATGTATATATGTGTGGCTTTATGCATGCGTTGTAATGTCTTTTTTGGGCTTTTTAAGTCTCTTCTGTTGTGTTTTTCATTGTTTTCATGAGTGATGGTCACTTGTTGGCCTGATAGGTGTATTGTGTCCAAATTTGGTGTCCATTTGTCCAGTGGTTTTTGAGTTATGTTAATCCCACAAATGAACATTACATTATTATTTATAAAGATTATTAGCCGCCCCCTGCCACATGTTGCTGTGGCCCAGTCTGTATATATGTGTGTTGTGTGTGTGTGGTATGGTATATATTTGTGTATATGTGTATAGGTGTGTGTTTGTGTTTATATATATATGGTTTTGCGCATGCATTGTAATGTATTTTTTATTATTTGGCTTTTTAAGCCTCTTCTGTTGTGTTTTCCAGTGCTTTTATGAGTGATGGTCACTCGTTGGCCTGATAGGTGTATTGTGTCCAGAATTGGTGTCAATTCGTCCAGTAGTTTTTGAGTTATGTTAATCTCACAAACTGACAGTACATTTTTATTTATATAGATTAGTATTATATTGCATTACATTATAATATTATAACAAGGTTGTTAAGGCTATAAGGCCGTAATATTTAAGCATATTTTAAATTGAATTGATTTAATATTTTGAATTGTATGCAATTATTGGTTTTATTATGAATTTTATTATATACACATAGAGGCATCGAATCATTGCACGCTGGAAACCGCCCCGAGTCGTCCCCCCCTCCCCCCAGGGGTTGAAAAGGGTGGGGTACAAATATTTGAAATAAATAAATAAATATGATGGGATTCAACTCCCAAAATCCCAGAGATGGGAGTATGGAGTTGTTCTCCATGATATTTGAACAACACCAGGTTGGGAAAGGCTAGGCAGGTGTCTAAAGCCTTTTCCCAACACATCCTCTGCAAGAAATTGTACACAATTGTACACAAATAGTGCTTGGTTCTTCCCAAAGCATGTCGACGTATCTTGGAGACCTTTCCCATCACACAGGCGGCACACAGGTACGTACCCCTCTTTGATGAATGGCATTGTGGGCCCCGGAGGAAGCAGCTCCAGCTTGCCGACAGTCCAACTCTGACGGTAAACACACTCCTCTGGCAGTTTGATGGCAGGGAGGCATTGGCTGGGAAGCGTCTTCAACGGCGCAAACATGGAGCAGCCAACAAAAGGCTGGACGTTCTCAGGCTTATACACATAGGAGTAATCCTGGGCAAGGAAAGGAGAAAGAAGATGGTCAGAAAAAAAGCAGAGCCAAACAAGAGACAACCTTTTGGCCCTCTCTGCCATTTACTGCTCGGCACAATTAATTAGACAACCGAGAAAGACAGATAATCATAATCATCATCATCACCATCATCTTTATTTAATACCCCGCCACCATCTCCCCAACGTGGACTCGGGGCAGCTTACATGAGGCCAAGCCCAACAGCATATTACAATAAAATAAAACCAAAACACAATAACAACACAGTAGAATACATACAACAGATGAAGCCAGGTGAATACTTGATGCAACGGCTGGCTATCAATCCCATTCAAAACTGGATCCTTTTCTACAATATGCCATACTGTATATACTCGAGTATAATCCGACCCGTATATAAGCCGAGGCACCTAATTTTACCACCAAAAGCTGGGAAAATGTATTGACTTGAGTCTAAGCCGATGGTGGGAAATTCAGCAGCTACTGGGAAATTTCAAAATATAAATAGATACCAATAAAATTATATTAACTGAGGCATCAGTAGGTTAAATATTTTTGAATATTTACGTACATAATACTGTAATTTAAGGTAAGACTGTCCAACTCTGATTAAACCATTATCCTAACTTGCTTCAATGTGAATGCGCTTGCATATCTTTCCAATAATAATACAGTAAAATAATAAACATCATAATAAATAACCTAAAATGATAAATGTAATAATAGTAGAATAAAATATTAAATTTAATAATAATAGAGTAAAATAATAAATGTAATAATAAATAGCATAAAATAATAAATATAATAATATAGTAAAATAATACATGTAATAATAATGATAGAGAAAATTAAAAATGTAATAATAAATAGCATAAAATAATAAATATAATAATATAGTAAAATAATACATGTAATAATAATGATAGAGAAAATTAAAAATGTAATAATAAATAGCATAAAATAATAAATATAATGATAATAGAGTAAAATAATACATGTAATAATAATAATAGAGTAAAATAATACATGTAATAATAGATTAAAATAATAAATGTAATAATAGGAGGCATTAGATCGGCCCCCTCTCGCTTAAGATTTTGGAAGAGAGTCAAGACTTGGTTGTTTGAGCAAGCGTTTGAAAATGCAAGGTAAAAGACATAGGAATTGAACAACAAAATGGGACAATGTTTTTATTAGAAGATGCAAATGATGTATGCTGTTAGTATTCTTGTTATGGTTTTATATTGTGTTTTAAATGTTTTTATAATGTTTTAAAATATTTTATGGTGTTTTGGGGCATCAAATCATTGCCATTGTCAACTGCCCTGAGTCGCCTAAGGGCTGAGAAGGGGGGGTATACAAATATAGTAAATAAATAATAAAATAATAAATGTAATAACAATAATAATAGAGTAAAATAATGTAAGTGTAATAACAATAGTAGAGAAAATAATATATGTAATAAAATAATTAAGTAAAATAATGTAAGTGTGATAACAATAATAGTAGAGAAAAATAATAAATGTAGTAAAAATAATAGATTGAAATATTGTAAGTGTAATAACAATAAAAGTAGAGAAAAATAATAAATGTAATAAAATAATAGAGTAATGTAAATGTAATAACAATAATAGAGAAAAATAATAAATATAATAAAATATTAGAGTAAAACAATGTAAGTGTAATAACAATAATAGTAGAGTAAAATAATAAATGTAATAAAAATAATTGAGTAAACTAATGTAAGTGTAATAACAATAATAGAGAAAAACAATAAATGTAGTAAAAATAATAGAATAAAATAATGTAAGTGTAATAACAATAATAGTAGAGAAAAATAATAAATGTAATGAAAATAATAGAGTAAAATAATGTAAATGTAATAATAATAGAGTAAAATTATAAATGTAATAATAATAATAAGAAATAGAGGAAAATAATAAATGTAATAGTAACAACAATAATAATAACAACAGAGTAAAATAATACATAACTTTGACTCGAGTACAAGCCGAGGAAGGATTTTTCAGCCTTAAAACAAGGCTGAAAAAAACTGCTTATACTCGAGTATATACAGCATATTTAAGATTTAGAAACAAGCTGACTTTTGGAAATTGATAAAGCAGGAGAGAATAAGCAGACAATCTTTTTGATATCTCACCACATCTTCTCCTATAGGTTCTTGTGGGTTTTTTCGGGCCATAGAGCCATGTTCTAGAGGCATTTCTCCTGACGTTTCGCCTGCATCTATGGCAAGCATCTGAGGATGCTTGCCATAGATGCAGGCGAAACATCAGGAGAAATGCCTCTAGAACATGGCTCTATGGCCCGAAAAAACCCACAAGAACCTAGTGATTCCAGCCATGAAAGCCTTCGACAATACATCTTCTCCTATGCTTGATTTTCCTAGTTTAGGGTGTCCAACTTATCCAGAGGCCTATTCTGCTTCATATCACAGACATTTCAATGCAAATGTATGTATCGGAATTAAGAAAACACTATGTTTGAAACAAAACCGAATCCCTTTCTTATCACACATAACCAATACGCATAAAGCAATGCAATACACGAAGAATAAAGAGTAAGATTTCTCCATCCACGTACCTTTATTTCGGAGGGTTTGGGACTGCAGAATCCCTCGTCCACCTCAATCCGGAACTGAATGCCGGCAGTGGTGCCATTTCCGTCCAGGACGGTCCCCCCAGGCGTCGCGTCCAGGCTGCCGTAATCCTTACTGTTCATGTTCATGGGAGAAAAGCCCATGATGTGTTGCTCCAAAGATGGCGGCGTGGGGTACATTTTATGGAGATCCGCCGTACCTGTTTTGGATTTGAGAAAAGAGTTTGTTTTCCCGCTTGACACTGACGCATAGCAAAATTACTCTCGTCAACTATAAGGTTATTACTAATTGATCAATTTCGAAGTAATCCTGTCAACAGGCATCAACAGTGCCATATGGGCAACTGTTCACATGAGAAGGAAGCTCACAAGTTGCCGACAGACAGATTGCCGTTTCTTCAAAGGCAAAAAGGTTTATCGCGCTTGAAAAATGCACGAAAGGATCTTCCAAATCGGCGAATTGGCACCTATTGATGCAGAATTGAGTTTTTTCGTGTTTTTTGAGAAACTGCAAGTCTCTTCTGGTGTGAGAGAATCTGCTGTCTGCAAGGGCATTGCCTAGGGGACGTTGCCCAGAGAAGGAACTGCGGAAAGGTTTTTGTTTATTATTATTACTACTATTATTATTTTCATGGACATATTAGGTCCAAGTGTCTGGCCTTCAGCTCTGAATACTGGGCTTTATCCAAGGGCCTAGGACATTAGAGGTAATATTAGATTATTATTATTATTATTATTATTATTATTATTATTATTATTATTATTATATATTATTAACATATACATAACAGCACAGCATTAATATTCTTATTTGCATATACATAACAGCACATATTTTACCATCCTTGTGGGAGGCTTCTCTCACATTTCCACATAGGAAGCTGGAGCTGACAGAGGGAGCTCATCCGCATTCTTCCCGGATTCAAACTGACAACCTTCAGGTCAGCAACCCAACCAGGAGCCCCCGGTAGCGCAATGGGTTAAACCCTTGATTGAAGAGTGCGGATGAGCTCCCTCTGCCAGCTCCAGCTGCCTATGCGGGGACATGACAGATCACAGGTTCGAATCCAGGGAGAGCATGGATGAGCTCTCTCTTTCAGCTCCAGCTTCCCATGCGGGGACATGATTGATCGGAGCATTCGAATCCGGGGAGAGCGTGGATGAGCTCCCTCTGTTAGCTCCAGCTCCCTATGTGGGTACATGACAGATCGGAGGTTTGAATCTGGAGAGAGCGTGGATGAGCTCGCTCAGTCAGGTCCAGCTCCCCATGCGAGGGCATGACAGATCGGAACGTTTGAATCCGAGGCGAGCGTGGATGAGCTCCCTCTGTCAGCTCCGGCTTGCCATGCGGGAACATGACAGATCAGAGCGTTTGAATCTGGGGAGAGGGTGGATGAGCTCCCTCTGTCAGCTCCAGCTCCCCATGTGGGGACATGACAGATTGGAGGTTTTAATCCAGGGAGAGTGTGAATGAGCTCCCCCTGTCAGCTCCAGCTTGCGGGAACATGACAGATCAGAGCGTTCGAATCTGGGAGAGCCTGAATGAGCTCCCTCTGTCAGCTCCAGCTTCCCATGCGGGGAGATGACAGATCGGAGCATTTTAATCCGGGGAGAGCATGGATGAGCTCCCTTTGTCAGCTCCAGCTCCCCATGAGGGGACATGACAGATCAAAAGTTCGAATCCGGGGAGAGCATGGATGAGCTCCCTCTGTCAGCTCCAGCTCCCCATGCAGGACATGACAGATCGGAGGTTTGAATATGGGGCGAGAGCGTGGATGAGCTCCCTCTGCCAGCTCCAGCTCCCCATGCAGGGACATGACAGATCGGAGGTTTGAATATGGGGCGAGAGCGTGGATGAGCTCCCTCTGCCAGCTCCAGCTCCCCATGCGGGGGACATGAGAGAAGCCTCCCACAAAGCCTCCCTCAAAAACATCAGGGCGTCCCTTGGGCAACGTCCTTGCAGACGATCAATTATCTCACACCCGAAGTGACTTGCAGTTTCTCAAGTTGCTCCTGACACAAAAAAAAAGCAACCCAACCTTCAGGTCAGCAGTCCAGCGGGCACAAGGGTTTAACCCATTGCACCACTGGAGGCTCCATGCAGAATTGATACGAGGGGCGTTGGCATTGCAGCCAACCAATTCCAGAGAGTAGTGCCACTTACATCAACTGACCCTTAGAAAGTGCTTTTTGCAGAGAGGAAGCCAAATAACTCTGAATTCCACAAATGTTTAAATCTCAAGGAATGTGGCCCTCTTGAAGTCTACCCCAGAAACATCTGAGACTGGTTTTTCAGGAAGCAATGATACATAATCATGGAAAGTAAACATCCTGACGTTATTGATCCAAGCCAGATGTCATGGGAGTTGCAACCATACCAGCAACATCCACGTAAGTCAACGAATACATCCAGTTGTGTATGAATCATGGTCTGAAACGGAGAGGAAAGGCACTTACTTATGCATGACAAGGGGTCCAGGTTTCCTGCTTTCGACTCTTTGCAATTGGATTTGTCATCAGTTCCATTCAGCATCCTTTTAGACCCGGGCTGAAGAAGAGAAAAGGGATTTATTTATTTCGCTTTCAATAGTGACAATGCCATAATGGTCTTGGACTAGGATTCAAAATCTTCTCCATGAACTTTACTATTGTTCTGCAATTCGATTCAATTTAATTTGTGGCACAGCTGGTTGGGAGTCAGCTGCATTAAAATCACTACTGACCAAAAGGTTATGAGTTCAAAGCCAGCCTGGGTCAGAGTAAGCTCCTGACCATTTGCCTAGCTTGCCATTGACCTTTGCAGCCCGAAAGACAATTGTACCTGTCAAGTAAGAAATTTAGGTACCGCTTATGCAGGGAAGCTAATTTAACTAATTTACAATGCCATAAAACTCTCCAGGAGGCTGCAAAAGAATGGGGAAGTACTCCATTGGTGTCACAAGTGGATGCTGAAGCGACAGCTCCCCCGGTGGTGAGAATTCAAAAAGCAAACCCTCATGAAGCTGGAAAGTTAAATAGTCTGTGTGTCTATGGCATTGAATGTTTGCTATGTATATGTGCATTGTGATCCGAATTCAGTCCCCTGCAGGGTGAGAAGGGTGGAAATACTGTAAATAATAATAATAAATTCTCATACCGCCCTCTATATTCACTGTTGTAATGTGGTCTTTATCCATCAGCCCTATCTTTGTCTTTGCACCAGTCTGTCCACCCGTATCCAGAAACTGATTGTTATCATAGAGCTCATTGGTTGTTGGTTGCTGCTTTTTCATATTTTGTTATAATGTTGTTGTTTTATTCTGTTTTATAGTGCCATTATATATTTTAATGTGCTATATTATGCTGTTCGTGCTCGTCCCCATGTAAGATACCCCCACAGTCCCTTTGGGGAGATGGAGGTGGGGTATAATAATAATAATAATAATTATTATTATTATTATTTGAAACACAACAAGATGAGTCCACAGTAATAATAATAACAATAGGTTGTTGTAGGTTTTTTCGGGCTATTTGGCCATGTTCTAGAGGCATTTTCTCCTGACGTTTCGCCTGCATCTATGGCAAGCATCCTCAGAGGTAGTGACTGTCCACAGCAGTCACTCTGCTGGTTGTTGTATTGGATCACACGTCGGACACTTCCCAGGTGTCTAGGACTGTGTGCTATATCAGCAAATAATGAGTGCAGATCCCAGTAAGGCGACCTTCTGCAGCTGGCAGATGGTAATCTTGTCAGTGCAGATTGTTTTTAAGTGCAGGCCAAGGTCTTTAGGCACTGCACCCAGTGTGCTGATCACCACTGGGACCACCTTGACTGGCTTGTGCCAGAGTCTTGGCAGTTCAGTTATTATTATTATTGTTGTTATTGTTTTCTAAAAAGCCCTCGTGCCATGTAGAAGGCAGCTGCCATAGACAAGGAATAGATTTCCCAAAGAAACATACAACCATAGAATCATAGAATCAAAGAGTTGGAAGAGACCTCTTGGGCCATGGTAGAAATGGAAATAGAACCAGGTAGAAATGGCATTGGTTAAGGCCATTTTATGTAAGTGAGACCATTTTAATAAGCCGTTGTATATGAGTGGGGGTCAAAAAGTAATGCCTCCATCACTCTAACTTATCTTTCTTTCCCATCTACTGGGCTATCTCTGCATGACAGTATAGAGGGAACCTTACTCTACTGATGATGATAATGATAATGATAATGATAATAATAATAATAATAATAATAATAATGGGTTGTTGTAGGTTTTTTTGGGCTATATGGCCCAAAAAATGTTCTAGAGGCATTTTCTCTTGACATACATGGCCATATTGCCCGAAAAAACCTACAACAACCCAGTGATTCTAGCCATGAAAGCCTTCAACAATACAATAATAATAATCTTTATTTATACCCCCCCACCATCTCCCCAAAGGGGAGTAAGTACAGAGCAACACTACTAGAGTATGGATTAAGGTCAAACACACTCGGCTAATCTGCAGAATTATCTGATACGGCCCAGAAGAGGAAATGATGAGAACCGGTGTGATTTTCCTTCTTTTTCAGTGTGCCGTGCCCACCTCTGCAAGCTGTGCTTCTTGGCCGCCATTCTAATAGAACGCTGCAAGGCAAATCTTCGTCAAGCTACTTACTGTGAGCTCATCTTCGTCGGAATTGAAGAGATTGTCAAGGTCAGTGTATGAGACAACCAGGTCGTTTTCGTGGAACAAACTCGTGGACGCCGTGCGATTGTGGGGAGGAATGCGCTGGGCGTCTAGTGCTGAAAGAAGACAAGGCTCGACATCAGGCAGCTGCTCAATAACAGCAGTTGAGCCACACTTGGAATTCAGGTGTGAACCCAACAATCCAGCATACAAATACATTCATTCACGAGAAGTCCATGGATAGAATATGGGTTGATTTTTGTGGCTATTTTTGCCATCTAGACCCAGCATTAGAGCAATGGCAAAAGAGAAAGAAACAGAGCAGTATAATATTTATTTACGACATTTATATGCCGCCCATCTCACCCCAAAAGGGACTCAAAGCGGCTTACAAGTTATAGTTACATACAATATATTATATTATTAGCATGGCACAATCTTAGTATTATATATTACTATATTGTACTATACCACTATACTGTAATATTAGTAGCAATATTACATGTAAAATATATTTTATTATTATATTATATTACATTATCAATATTATATGTGTATACAACATATTATATTATTAACACAGCACAATATTAGTATTATAGATTATTAGATTGTACTATACCACAATACTGTAATATTATTACTAATATTACATGTAATATGAAATATAAAATTATTATATTTTATTATTAGTAGTATTATATTGTATTACATTATAACATTATCAGTATTATATGTGTATACAATATATTATGTTAGCACAGCACAATATTAGTATTATATATTACAATATTGTACTATACCACTATACTGTAATATTATTAGTAATATTACATGTAATATGAAATATAAAATTATTATATTGTATTATATTATAACATCATCAATTGTATATGTGTATACAATATATTATATTATTAGGACAGCACAATCTTAATATTATATATTACTATATTGTACTATACCACTATACTGTAATATAATATATATAATTATTAGTGTTATATTGTATTACATTATTATAATATTATCAATATTATATGTGTATACAATATATCATAATATTAGCATGTATATTATACTATATTTATGTATTATTTATTCATGGTGGCACAGTGGGTTGAACCGCTGAGCTGCTAAACTTGCTAACCAAAAGGTCGCAGGTTTGAATCCGGGGAGCACTGTGAGCTCCCGTTGTTAGCCCCAGCTTCTGCCAGCCTGGCAGTCCAAAAACACGCAAATGTTAAGTAGATCAATAGGTACCGCTCTAGCGGGACGGTAATGGCACTCCATGCAGTCATGCTGGTCACATGACTTTGGAGGTGCCTGCGGACAACGCCGGCTCTTTGGCTTAGAAATGGAGATGAACACCAACCCTCAGAGTCGGACACGACTGGACTTAATGTCAGGAGAAAACCTTTACCTTTACCTACGTATTATTTATTTACATAATATAAATTTACGTTTATATTTAATATTACATAATATAAATTTACATAATATGAATATTATATTATATTTATACTACAAATATAACATTAGTAATATTTTCACTCATTGATGAGAAGGTAGTGTTTTTGGTGGGTTTTTTGGATGGATATATCTGCTGAACGTTCTACGCTGCTTTCCTTTCATTTATACTTTTCGGTCAATCCCTTCAGGGGCTCCTTTGAGACTTGAAAGCAACCTCTAATTTTAATAACACTATTCTAGTTGGGCTTTTGAAAACAATCGAAGCACAACACATTTTGAGAAGACAGGAAACGTACCTTGTTTGACCGAAGGACTAAAAAGAGACATGGCATCTTCCCCAACGTTGGGTGCCCCATCGTCAGTCTGTGGAGAAAAAAACCCACCAGTATGTGTTAATATGGGGCAACTTCACATGAATGATCGTGATCATAAGAAGCAGAGTCAAGCCATTGGTTTGTGGGGCACATAGGATATTGGCAGTACAGGAGAGTCTCGCTTATTCAAGCTTCACTGTGACGCCACTCTGCCAGCACCTTTGCTTCTCCACTCACCTTGTGTTTCTTCCCAACGTCTCTCTCGCTATTCTGCCTGTCCTTTTTATCCGGAAAGGGGAATTCTTCGTCTCCGTCGACGAATGCATACGGATCCATCTCTGGCTCCTGGTCGGCGACTATTGCTGCGAGGTACTGATTCTTGCTCTGGTATTGCTGTACCAATTCATCAGAGACCTTTAGAGGTTTCCTGCATTGCACCATTAATCTGGAAAGAAGAAAGAGACGTGGTTTCAGTGGGTAAGAACTGGAAATGCAGGAATCCTTCAGTGGGTTCAACACTGCATTGCTTCTCAGACTAGTTTCTCACCCGCTCTTCAATGAGCTTAGAACAGGTATGGGGCCAGATGTGGCCCTTTGGGCTGTTTTCTTGGGCCCCTCTCTCTCTTATTAGTGTTATTCTTACATTTATTATTTTATTCTATTATTATTATTATTATTACTATTATTGCTTCCCCTTTGATGTTCCTTCATTCCCTCTTTCCTCCCTCCTCTTCCTCCTTCTCTTCCTTCTTGCCACCCTTCCCTCCCTTTTGTCTTTCCTTCCTTCTCTCTTTCCTTCCTCCTTACCACCCCCTTTCTCCTTCCATCCTTCCCTTCCAACCTTTTGTCCTTCATGCCTTCCCTCTCTCCCTCTTTTTCCTTTTTTCCCTTTTGTCTTTCCTTCCTTCCCTCTTTCCTTTATCCTTCCTTCCTTCTCTTCCTCCTTTCCTCCTTCCCTTCTTTCCATCATTTCCTCCCTTTTGTTTTTCCTTCCTTTTCTCTTTCCTTCCTCCTTACCTCCCTCTTTCTCCTTCCTTCCTTTATCCTTCCCTTCCTTCCTTCCATCCATCCTTCTCTTCCTTCCTTCTCTTTTTCCTTCCTCCTTCACTTTCATCCATCCTTCCACCCTTCCCTTTTGTCCTTCCTTCCTTCCTTCATCCTTTCTTTCCTTCCTTCCATCCATCCATCCTTCTCTTTTTCCTTCCTCCTTCACTTTCATCCGTCCTTCCCTTTTGTCTTTCCTTCCTTCTCTCTTTCCTTCTTCCTTCCATCACCGGGAACCCAGTCCTATTTTTTATTATTATTACATTATTATTATTATTATTATTATTGCATTTATTATTTTACTATTATTCTTATTATTACATTTATTATTTTACTCTATTATTTTTATTCTTATATTTATTATTTTATTCTATTATTATTATTATTACATTTACTATTTTACTGTATTTATTATTGTTATTCTTACATTTATTCTTTTACTCTATTTTATTATTACATTTTACATTATTACATTGATTTACAATTTGATTATTTTTATTGCATGTAGGGTTTTATTCTATTTATTGTTCTTATTACATATGTCAATTTACTCTATTATTACTGCTATTACTACATTTCCATTATTTAACTCTATTATTATTATTGTTATTATTACATTGATTATTTTTCTTTATTATTATTGGAAGGATATGTAAGCACATTTTCATTGAAGAAGGTTAGAATAATGGTTTAATCAGAGTTGGATAACCTTATCTTAAATCACAGTTTTATTCAAAAACTCTGAACCTATGGATGCCTCAATTAATGTAATTTTATTGGTATCTATTTTTGTTTTGAAATTGACCAGTAGTTGCTGAATTCCCACCCTCGGCTTATACGTTTTCCCAGATTTTTTGTGGCAGAATTAGGTGCCTTGGCTGATATTCGGGTCGGCTTATACTCGAGTATATACGGTAACCTCTCTATTCCAAGCATAAAGAAATGGAAGTCGTCTGAAAATAGCTTTGCGTGTTAGCCTTTTTTTGCAAAGGGGCTTTCTCGTGTTTTGTGTTAAAAATTTCCCTGGACTGTCCTTCGGGGAAGCAACAAACTGGATGCAATTGAATGCTAGAGACAGCTGGAATTTCTATCCGGAGAAGGGCTGGGAGCAGCCGGAATGCTTGCACGATCCTGACATCATCCCACTCCAACGATTTTCAAACTTTTCACCTTCCCACGTCAATTCGATTGGTTGAGGAACCCCTGTATGTTTGCCACTCCAGAACGCTGCCCACGAAGAGGCACATTTGTGGGGCCTGTCAGGGCAGGTTTCCACATTGTTATGCTACATATTTGCGTGGGTTTTTAAAAAAGTACCACAACACTGAGATCCTGACTTTCTGCACTAAACAGAGGAAGCCCACGTGGCTTTATATAATATAGAAAAATCCCTAAGACAAAAACAATACTTATTGGCACTGAAACCACCGACAGACAACAGAGAACATAACACAACCTAACAGCAGAAAATGAGGCAAAGCAGAAATATAAATCAAGTAACCAGTAGGTGAGAAGCCTGCCAAAACAACCAAGTCTCCAGCATTGGGGAAATCACAGAGGGAGCAAAACGAGGATGTTCTGTAGCCTAGGAATATCGGCACATCACATCCCATCACCATCAAGCACGTTTTGGATGTAATACATGCAACAGAGCCGTAACAAAACAGAAAGACTGTGCTCTTCTTTAGGAACACTCCTGATCCTGAAGCCTTGAGAACACAGAAATGCTGGACCACTCTCACAAACCCCATTGAAATCCACAAGCACAATTTCAACAGGAGTAAAACATGGAAATAAAAAAAAATCCAGCTACCAGTATTTAAAACCTCTAAAATCATAACAATAAATAAAGAACAATACTACTAAACAGGGGAACTCCAGACAAGAAACAATCAGGCCCAGCTAATCACCTCCTAACAAAGGATTTCTCCAGGCAGTAAGAAGCCACATCTTGAAACTCCTAGACCATTAAATGCTAATCAAGCTGGCCAATTGAAACATTCACACCGACTAATCACCTCTCAACAAAGGATTCCCCCAGGCAGTAAGAAACCAGACCATAAAACTGCTAGGCCATTCAATGCTAATCAAGGTGGCCAACTGAAATATTCACACTTTCCTCAAGCAGACAAGAGTTCTTTCTTCCACCCTGGACATTATTCCACAGATATATAAACCCAATTCTCCTAGTTTCTAACACACCTCACAACCTCTGTAGATGCCTGCCATAGATGCAGGCGAAACGTAAGGAGAGAATGCTTCTCATACAGCGCCAAAATTTATTTATTTATTTATTTAGGGCATTTAAATCCCATCCTATTTCAACCGCCACAGAGGGACTCGGGGCAGCTAACAACCAGCATAGCACAGTGCCCACAACAAAGAAAAAACAAGCATAAATATTAATATTATAATAAAAACAATAAAAAACATTAAAACTTATAACAACCCAACTTCAACCTTCTCTTTGACCTGCTCCCAAATCGGGTAGTAACAGCAGCTCCATTGGCTGCAGATAAGTTTCCAGTCTCAATTCAAATTAAATTAATTACCTACAAAGCCCTAAAAAGTTCCAACCCAGCATCCCCCTCTAACCCAGTGGTTCCCAACTTTTTTTTGACCAGGGACCACTCTCCAACATTAGTACCAAAAGGGTTACGAATCTGTTTTTGGTCAACTTAGGATTTGGTTTGGTGATACGGGGTGCCGATTCGGAAAACTGCATTGGACAGACAACACCAGCTCCATTTTCTGATCCAGAACATATACTATTCGGTACAGTGTTCCCTCACTTATCGTGGGGGTTCCGTTCCAGGACCACCCGCGATAAGTGAAAACGTGCAAAGTAGGGGCGCCATATTTTAATATTTATAGATTATTTTATATAGTTTATATATTATTTTCTTACCCGCGCTTCCTTACCCACCTCCCAGCCCACCCCAAAGGCGCCTGCCTGCCTCCCTGGCCTTCGCAGACCTGAGCAGAGCCTCCAGAGCCACATAGGCGACAGCAGGCCAAGGACGCAAGCCTTCCCTTCCGCGGCTCAGGCCGCCGCACTTCTGGGGTCTGTAGAGGCCAGAGAGGCATGCCTTCCCTGCTGCGCCTCAGGCTGCCACACTTCCGGGGTCTGTGGAGGCCAGGGAGGCAGGCCTCCTCCACCGCACCTCAGGTCGCTGCACTTCCGGGGTCTGTAGAGGCCAGAAAGGCTTGCCTTCCCCGCTGTGCCTCAGGCCACCACACTTCTGGGGTCTGTGGAGGCCAGAAAGGCAGGTCTTCCCCACCACGCCTCAGGCCGCCGCAATTCCGAGGTCTATGGAGGCCAGGGAGGCATGTCTTCCCTGCCGCTACTCAGGCCGCCACACTTCCGAGGTCTGTGGAGGCCAGGGAGACATGCCTTCCCCACTGCACCTCAGGCCACCACACTTCCAGGGTCCCTGACCTCCACTGGACATAAATATTATATATTTTTATATTTTCAAAAACCCGCGAAACAGCGGGTCCGCTACAAGCGAACCACAAAGTAGCGAGGGAACACTGTAGTCGCTACCTGCTCGCCCACAGAAAAACATATCTAATAAGCCTCGGTACTATAAGAGGGTTTTGCGAGATCACGTTCATTACAACGATCTAATGATGATGATGCCACAGACCATGTTTTAATTCTTGTGAACCACTGGTGGTCCTTGGACCACAAGTGATCTAACACTTGCCTCTCAAATAAGCAAGTAAATCCAATGAGAAGGTAATTGAAAATTAAACTAGAAAAGAAACTGAAAACACACATTTTCTTACTCTTGACCAAAACCAAGGTCCAATATTATTCAGACACGTGAATGTGTTACCAAGCTGAGATGTGAGGACGAGGGATAGTTTGTCCACAGAGCTTTAAGGAAACAAACAGTGGAAAAGAGCCAAATATATGGTTCCCATTAGTTTTGTTTCCTTACTACTAATCCCACCCGTTCAAGGGTGTTTACTAAATTTCACTGGACTGATCCAGAGAAAAGAGAAAGGGTGTGAGAAGCGCTGCTTCTATTCTCAGGCTGGAATCAGTGGATTGTTGTGTGTCTTCCAACTGGTGTGCTTCTGATACGATAAAATACAAGTGGAAACACAGCACTGTGGTCACAGTGACCACAGAATCACACTGGAGGACCTACGGATTCCCAGAGAGGACGTTAACAAATCAAATCCACGAATAATCAAACCTCCAAAAGTACATGTGGAGGGAAAACTGTAATTTAACATGATTATGAGGGAAAATAACTTTGTAATGTGCATTTATTTATTTATTTACGACATTTATATTTATTATATTTATTTATTTAAAACATTTATATTCCGCCCTTCTTACCCCGAAGTGGACTCAGAGCAGCTTACATACAATATATTATATTATTAGCATAGTACAATATCTGTATTATATTTTACTATATTGTATTTTACCATTATATTGTAATATTATTAGTAATATTACATGTAATATAAATATTATAATATATGTAATTTAAGACAAAACTGTCCAATTCTGATTAAACCATTATCTGAACCTTCTTCAATGTGAATGTGCTTACATATCATTCCAATAATAATAAAGAGAGTAAAATAATAAACATAATAATAAATAACCTAAAACAAATATAATAATAGTAGTTAAAATATTAAATGTAATAATAATAAATAGAGTAAAATAATAAATGTAATAATACTGTAAAATAATAAATATAATAGTAATAAATAGCGTAAAATAATAAATACAATAACAATATTTATTATTTATTATTTATTATTTATTAACAACCTTTATATGCCGCCCTTCTCACCCCGAAGGGGACTCAGAGCGGCTTTCAAGATATATATATATATATATACATACAATATATTATATTATTAGCATAATACAATATCAGTATTATATATTACTATATTGTATTTTACCATTATATTGCAATATTATTAGTAATATTATATGTAATATAAATATATAATTATAATATCATATGTTATTTAAGATAAGACTGTCCAACTCTGACTAAACCATTATCTGAACCTTCTTCAATGTGAATGTGCTTACGTATCATTCCAATAATAATAAAGAGAGCAAAATAATAAACGTAATAATAAATAACCTAGAACAATAAATGTAATAATAATAGTAGACTTAAAATATTAAATGTAATAACAATAAATAGAATAAAATAATAAATTTAATAATAGCATAAAATAATAAATATAATAATAAATAGCGTAAAATAATAAATATAATATATTTATTACTTATTTATGACATTTATATACCGCACTTCTCACCCTGAAGGGGACTCAGAGCGGCTTACAAGATATATATACATACAATAAATTATATTATTATCTTAGCATAGTACAATATCAGTACAATATCTACTCACATTTGAATGCTTTCGAACTGCTAGGTTGGCAGAAGCTAGGGCTAACATAGTACAATATCAGTATTATTATTACTATATTGTACTATACATTATATTGTAATATTATTAGTAATATTACATGTAATATAAATATATAATATAATATTTTTTATTATTATTATTATTATTAGTAGTAGTAGTAGTATATTGCTTTATATCATAATATTGTAAGTATTATGTTGCTGCAGTTCTGTAACCAACTTAAAATACAAATAATCTTCCTTTGCCAGGAAAAAGGTCTGTTTCGGGGAGCAGAATAAGACCCTAAAAGCCACATTTTGGTGGCTGCCACTCAGGAGAGATTCAAGATTCACAGGCAATGAGATAAGCAAGGAAGCTCAACAAGCTTAGCATTAATGGAGTTGTCTTTAAAATTTGGAGTCCAGATTTTGGCCTCTTCATTCCAGAGATTCCAATGGATTACGCAGTTTGGATGTTTGGGGACACCCAGAGAGGGATATTGCTTTGGACTGAAGTCTACAAAAAATAGTCTTGAGTGGAAACTATAACATCATAGGAATAATTGCTTTTCTGGCAGGGAATGCAAAGAAGTCTTCAAACTAAATGCCAAGTTTTCTTTCAGGAATCTGTGACAAACACCCAGTCAGTGAGTTTCCTCTGAAGGAAATATAGAAGCCACCTTCAAAACCAGCATTCAAATGCATGGCAACAGCACCTATAGCAAAGATAACACTCCAGGGAAGGAAAACCACTGCAAAACTAGTTGCTCAAGCTCCTAATTAAGCCATCACGTTCAGTATTATCTTCTGACCACCAGCAGTTTTTCAACGTCTCAGAAATATTCCCAAGGCCTTACTACGTGGAAACAACTTTCTGCATGCAAAACCATCGTTGGATTTCTATTGTCAGTCCCAACAAAAGTGATCCCAATGAATCAACATGTATTTGCCATTGGGATTTGCTTGTTGCCAACTAAAATGGCAGCCTCAGCAGGTCCACTCGATTGAAAGCATCACAAAACAATCGTCTCCTCCAACTAAGATGAGTATCATGATTTCAGAAGAAGAATATTTACAAAGCCATTCACTCATACTACAACTATAGTACCATATATACTCGAGTATAAGCCAAGTTTTTCAACTGTTTCAGACTAAAAATGTCCCCCTAGCCTTCTACTCAAGTCAAGGTTATTTATTTTGCTCTGCTATTATTATTATTATTATTATTATTATTATTATTATTACATTTATTATTTCACTTTATTATTGTTATTATTACATTTATTATTTTACTCTATTATTATTACACTTTTAACACATTTTTTACACATTTTACATTATTACACATTTTACTTTATTATTACTGTTATTATTACTTCTACATTAATTTACTCTATTATTATTATTACATTTATTTTACTCTATTTATTATTGTTATTATTACATTATTATTTTACTCCACTGTTACTGTTATCATTACATTTCCATTATTGTACTCTATTATTATCCTAATAACATTTATTATTTCACTTTATTATTACATTTATTATTTTACTCTATTACTACTGTTATTATTACATTTACATCATTTTACTCTGTTTATTATTATTATTACATTTATTATTTCACTTTATTATTGTTATTATTACACAATTATTTTACTCCACTGTTACTTTTATGATTACATTTCCATTATTGTACTCTATTATTATCATAATTACATTTATTATTTCACTTTATTATTACATTTATTATTTTACTCTATTACTACTGTTATTATTACATTTACATCATTTTACTCTGTTTATTACTATTATTACATTTATTATTTCACTTTATTATTATTATTATTACACAATTATTTTACTCCACTGTTACTGTTACTATTACATTTCCATTATTTGACTCTATTATTATCATAATTACATTTATTATTTTACTCTATTATTACTATTCTTATAACATTTATTATTTCATTGTATTATTATTATTATTATTATTATTATTATTATTATTATTATTATATTTTTAAAATGTTAAACTATTACATCTGGCCCAGCTATAGGTTTTTTATTTTTATTTTAAAAGCGTGTTATTCTCTATATGTGAGTTATATTAATTGTATTGTTTTATTTGCTTATGGCTTTGTTGTTTTACTGATGTGTTGTTGGGCTTGGCCTCATGTAAGCCGCCCCGAATCCCCTTGGGGAGATGGTGGTGGGGTATAAATAAAGTTTTATTATTATTATTATTATTATTATTATTATTATTACTACATTTATTATTTTACTCTATTATTGTTGTTACATTTATTATTTTACTCTATTATTATTACATCTATTATTTCACTTTGTAATTATTGATATTATTGCATGTATGATTTATTATTATTATTACATTTATTATTTTACTCTATTATTGTTGTTACATTTATTATTTTACTTAACGTCCTATTATTTTAGGACGTTAAGATCGTCTGGGGAGGCCCTGCTCTTGGTCCCGCCTGCATCACAAGTACAGTTGGTGGGGACGGGAGACAGGGCCTTCTCAGTGGTGGTCCCTCGGCTGTGGAATGCCCTTCCCACAGAAATTAGATTAGCCCCCTTCCTGTTCACATTTCGGAGGAAAGTGAAGACCTAGTTGTTTGAGCAGACATTTGAATAGGCAGTGTAACTAATATAGAAATATGGAACATTTGGATGATGAGACTGGATCTTGATTTTAACAATGAGACGAGATGAGATGCGATGATGTTTATTGATTGTTATAATGTTATTTTTTTACTAGTTTTTAACTGTTTTTATCATGTTTAAGCATTGTATTTGCTTTGTTAACCGCTCTGAGTCGCCCCGAGGTATACAAATATAGTAAATAAATAAATAAATACTCTATTATTATTGCATCTATTATTTCAATTTGTAATTATTGATATTATTACATGTATGATTTAATATTATTATTAATATGACTATTACATATATTATTTCACGTTATTATTATTGAGCTTAAGCTGTACTCACTCTGTGGCCGAAGAGACCGCATCCAGCCCTGCCGATCCCATGGGGTCGTCCCGAAACTTTTCGCTCGGAAGCTGGGGCGGCAAGAAATCCACGTCCTTTCTCTTTGGAACTTTGTAAAACTTCCAGGTGGAATCGGGATCTTCTTCCTCCAAGTTCACTGCCGTACCGACGTACATGGTGGGCTCGATCACTTCTGGAAACGGAGCCGGGAAGGTCTGGGACAAGCCCTCTATCCGATCCTCCATCGCCTTGGGAGGAACCAAAGGATCTGGAGTAGGCATGTGGTAGAAATGCTGGTTCTGGGGCGTGGAAGGGGTCTTGGTGGCCCCTTCGTCAGCAACGTCGCACGGGTGAGGACTGAGGGGCGGCGGCTGGGGTGAGTTGGCCATCTCCGTGCCGTGCATCTGAGGCGTCTTGGTGACGTCGCCCGTTCTGAGATTCGAAAACCTCACTTGGCTGTCCGACGCCGTGATCACGAGCCTCTGGTTGGCGGAGTCGGCCTCCATGGCGACATCATCGCTGATGGACACGCGGTGGTGAAAGGGAGTCAAGGGGCGCTTTTGAGGCTTGTCCCCTTTCTCTTGCTTCTCGTTCGCCTTGTGCTTTGGAGCCGCTTGCTGTTGTTGCCCCACTGGCGGCACCGTCCCTGGCTGAATGGCGAGCCTTGGCTTGAGATTTTTGTGCCTGGAGTTGGGCAGAAAGAGAAATATATCATGTGTGTGTTCAACAGCACAGCAAGGAGCTCCAACTATGTTTTGCCCACATCAAGATGTGACGAGAGGCAGGTAAGAAATTAAAAAAATTATGATGGTGGTGATGATAATGGTGCCTGATTATTGTTAACAGAAGTCATTATTTTCAGACCTGTTTTAAAGCACAATAATAATAATAATAAGTGTCTGACGTGTGATCCAATACAACAGCCAGCAGAGCGTCTGTTGTGAACTCATCTTGATGTGTTTCAAATAATAATTATTTATTATTACAACAGCCAAACAACAGAGAAGAAACAATCTGAGACATCTAATCACCTCTCAACAAAAGATTGTCCCAAGCACTGCCAGGCCATCAAATGCTAATCAAGGTGGTCAGCTGAGACATTCACACCTAGCTCCAACAGACAAGAGTCCTTTGTCCCACCCTGGTCATTCCACAAATATATAAACCCTAGTTCTAACAGACCTCACTAGCTCTGAGGATGCTTGCCATAAATGCAGGCGAAATGTCAGGAGAGAATGCCTCTAGAACAGTGGTTCTCAACCTGTGGGTCCCCAGGTGTTTTGGCCTACCATTCCCAGAAATCCCAGCCAGTTTACCAGCTATTAGGATTTCTGGGAGTTGAAAGTCAAAAACATCTGGGGACCCCAGGTTGAGAACCACTGCTCTAGAACATGGCCATATAACCCGAAAAAACCTACAACAACCTATTATTATTACGTTTATTATTTCACTTTATTATTATTGAGCTTAATCTGCACTCATTCTGTGGCCGAAGAGACAGTACTGCACTGGGTGCAGTGCCTAAAGACCTTGGCCTGCACTTAAACACAATCAGAGCTGACAAAATTACCATCTACCATCTGCCAGCTGCAGAAGGCCACCTTACTGGGATCTGCACACATTATTTGCCGATACATCACACAGTCCTAGACACTTGGGAAGTGCCCGAAGTGTAATTCAACACAACAGCCAGCAGAGTATCTGCTGTGAACTCATCTTGTGGTGTTTCAAATAAATTAATAATAATAATAATAATAATAATAATAATAATAATAATAATAATAATAGCTGGCACATCGCACAGTCCTAGATGCTTGGGAAGTGTTCAACTTGTGATTTTGTGATATAAAATCCAGCATATATATCTCATTTGCTGACATACTGTGTTTTTGTATCAGTATAATAATAACTGGCACAAGCCAGGATAGGTGGTCCCAAACATGTTCGGCAAACTGGGTGCAGTGCTAAAGACCTTGGCCTGGACTTAAAAACAATCAGCGCTGACAAAATTACCACCTCTCATCTGCAAAAGGCCACCCTACTCAGGTCTGCACGCATGATTCGCCAATACTTCACACAGTCCTAGACACTTGGGAAGTGTCTGATGTGTGATCCAATACAACAGGCAGGAGTGTGATCTTGTTTGCTGTGTACTCATCTTGTTGTGTTTCAAATTATTATTATTATTATTATTATTATTATTATTATTAATTTACACTCCGCATTTCTACCCGAGGGAATATTAGCGGATTAAGTGTAAACAGATACTGGCAAACATTCAATGCCTTGTTACAATACAATGAGACACACAAACACAAAGGCAAAGGCTTCTCCTTTCATTTCCTGCTTTGGAGGCAGCACTCATCTCTGGCCCTAGGGGAGGAGTTCGTTTTCTATTTCCAAGCCAAGGAGCCTGTGTTATCACCTCCTGGTCATGTGACTGGCTTGGAGTGTCTTATACTTTTCCTGTGGAAGCGGTACCTATTGATCTACTCATATTTGCATGTTTTCAAACTGCTAGGTTGGCAAGAGCCAGGGCTAACAGTGGGAACTCACCCTGTCCTGCGGATTCAAACTGCCAACCTTCTGGTCAGCAGTTCAGCAGCACAAGGTTCTTGGAGCCTCTTATGCCTTTCCCGCCGAAGCGGTACCTATTGATCTACCCACATTTGCATGTTTTCAAACTGCTAGGTTGGCAGGAGCCAGACTAACAACGGGAACTCACCCCGTCCTGCGGATTCGAACTGCCAACCTTCAGGTCAACAGTTCAGCAGCACAAGGTTCTTGGAGCGTCTTATGCCTTTCCCGCCGAAGCGCTACCTATCAATCTACTCACATTTGCATGTTTTTAAACTGCTAGGTTGGCAGGAGCCAGGGCTAACAACGGGAACTCACCCCATCCCTCAGATTTGAACTGTCAACTATCAGGTCAGCAGTTCAGCAGCACAAGGTTTTAACCCACTGCGCCACCATAGCCCCTTAATAGTCCCTTATAATGCTGGGTTATAGGCATCATGCCAGTACAGAGAGAACGGTCTTCTACAACCCAACTATAAACAGTTCCTGGGCATCAGACACTTATAGAGAAGTTTTCTAAAAAGGTCAACAAGAAAACACAACACCATGAGACGTCCATCACCACAAGTTGGATTGTTCTCTATCCAAACTGTGAAGGCCATCTGCCACTGACTAGTCAGTAGAAAAGGCAAACCAAGAAAACACCAAGTGCCTGTACTTGTTTTGGCGGGACTGCTTTTGTTTTGTTTTTAATCCAAAGGAATGATGCAAATCCACTAAACAAATAAAAGTCACAAGTATAAACAGTGTCCAATATTTCATTAGGTCTTCATCACTCATTCTCTTGATAAAGACAAACAAACACATGGAGACAGACAGAAAAACAAACAAAAAGATACAAAAAATAAAGGATACACCACATCAGCTATTTACCCGATTGTTATTATGACAATAGCAAAAAAAAGTGTACCTTGAGCAAATACAATTTGTTCTCTGCGTGGCTTCAACAAAGTCCCAAAATGCGATTTTGTCCACCGTCTCCTCTTCGCACAAGCCATTCGACGTAGCTGAATACTTCCTCCTAGATTGCAGAAGGAGGAGGAAGAGTATGATTTATGTTTTTGAAATGCATTACGTTGCAAAATGAGGTAAAGCAAACCACGCGCATGTGATGGAGAACAGTTGCACAGTCTTGCGTTGCAAATTCGTAGCCAGAAAAAATAATTTGTAGCCAGACAATTGGTCAATGCGACTTAAGCAATGTGCAGTCACTGAATTCTTGACAGCAGATTCATCAGAGAATGCAAGTTGTTTACGAGGATTGTGTTGATGTGAGTACTGTGCATAAGTAAGTTTAAAGATGTTGAGGTGACACCTTCTGCGGTCAAGAATTCAATGACTGCACATTTCTTAAGTAGCATTGACCGACCGTCTGCGCAGGGTCCCATACTTTGCACTTTAACAACACAACTGTTCAATGCTAAGGCTTCCCACCAAAATGGAACTGTAGAGGAGAGTCTGCTGTACAAGCCAGTACCCGCTGCATACCAGAACTGCCATATGTGGAAGAGTTACAAAGGTGGAGGCATTACTTTTCACTTTAACAACACAACTGCTAATGCTTCCTATCAGAATGGAACTGTAGAGGAGAGTCTACTGAACAAGCCAGTACCTGTCGCATACCAGTACTGCCATCTGTTGAGGAGTTACAAAGGTGGAGGCATTACTTTTCACTTTAACAACACAACCATTCAATGCTAAGGCTTCCCGCCAAAATGGAACTGTAGAGAAGAGTCTACTGTATAAGCCAGCACCTGCCCCATACCAGTATTGCCATCTGTTGAGGAGTTACGAAGGTGGAGGCATTACTTTTCTGCTGTAAAGCAGAAGCAATAATATTCTCTTCTCCCAGAAAATGCAGTATCTGAAAAGCCCCTGCCTGGCAAAATTTGAGCATGAGGCCTTTTCATATAGTCTTCGCCACTATTTTACATTCACCAGAGGGAATTTCCAAAACATATACATTCACGTGAGGGGTCAACGGATGAACCCAACTTATGCAGTAAACTGGAAGTACTGAAATGCATGGGCAAGATGAGAAATTCAGAGGAAGAGCATGACGATCCCATGGCAAGGAAGAATCAAAAGACCGACTACGAGAAAAACCAAAAGACCAGCCATTTTCATCCCTTTTTGGATGTTTTGAAACAACTGTGCAGTTAGAAATATTAAAAATTAACTAGGTATTTTCAATTACAAAAACGTGAGTCAAGCATTGAAAGGGTTGAATTGATATAATGACTCAGCAAAAGCTACACTGAGGTGTAGTTGCACTCAGTATGAAGAGGCTTCAATCTGAGAGAGGCCTCAGCGTGAAGTAAACCTCAGTGTTAGTAGGCCTCAGTGTGAGGTAGGCCTCAGTGTATGAGAGGCCTGGTGTGAGAAGGCTTAAGTGAGAGATGCCACAAGTTGAAAGACCTCATGTGTAAAGCTCCAGTGTAAGTTTAGTGTGAGAGGAGGCTCTGTGAGAGTGAAGCTGTTTATCTGCATAAGAAAGAAGCCCAGTGTGGAAGCAAGTATAAAGAACTTTATTTGTAGCATGGAAACCTTGTTCTTGTAAATAGTGCAACCATATTATTTTGCTACAAAGAAAAGCCTCCTAACGAAAAGATAACATTGGGTCTGTGTGTTTCTGTCTCTGTGTTAGTTGCGCTCAGTATGAAGAGGCTTCAGACTGAGAGAGGCCTCAGTCTTAGGTAGACCTCAGTATGAGGTAGGCCTCAGAGTGAGTAGGCCTCAATGTATGAGAGGCCTGGTGTGAGAAGGCTTCAGTGAGAGAAGCCCCAGGTTGAAAGGCTGGAGTGTAAAGCCCAACATGTGCCACAAGAAAGTTGTTTTTTTTTTTTTTTAAAAAAAGTCAACGTACTTGGTTACTGCTCTGTTCATATTGCATTCTTGCCAAACTCGATCAACCACTTGATTGGCCAGCTTCCGTGGAATCCGGCCCCCGTGGTGACTGGTGCTGTCAGAGCTAAACACGTCCGAAACTGAGGAGAGCTTCACCCACTTCTGGGCCGAGCGAGCATCAACTGAAGAGACAAAGGGAAACACCAAAGTTCATAAGGCTTTCTATTGAATGAAGCTATACTTTAAAATAAAATCTCTCAAATTTTATCCCCCAAGTGCCAATTCTGCGCTCTTGTTTACCTCGTCAACAATGCCAAAGGACCTGACAACTGTCACTCACAGCATCAGGGATTTATTCAATTGCAAAGCTGCCAATGTGTTATCAGACATCTCCCAACAGTGATTTTCTTGACACGTCCAGCCAACAAGTCAATTGGTGGTTCTTCTGTGACTTCAATTAAACTCATACAATTTCCCTGGCAAGATTTATTCTGCCACGGACTTCCTCTGAGGCTGTGAAAGTGTGACTTGCCCCAGGTCATGTTTGAGCAGGGATCTGAACCCTGGTCTAACCCCAAAGACTAATAATAATAATAATAATAATAATAATAATAATAATAATAATGTATTGTCGAAGGCTTTCATGGCCGGAATCACTAGGTTGCTGTAAGGTTTTTTTTGGGCTATATGGCCATGTTCTAGAGCCATGATGGTGAACCTATGACAAGCATGTCAGCACTGACACGCATGGCTATTTTTGATGACACACAGACACATGCAGCCGCATACAAAGAAGTACACCTTATAAGAACCAATCTAATTCCATCCTTAAATTTGTAAAAGGCTCTACAAATTTAACATCTGCACGTTTGAGCATTGTTCACTCCATAACTCAGCATGGATTATACATTTTTTTTAATTTAAACTATAAATATAGCAAAATTATGGGTTTTTTTTCTCAAAGTGACACCCCCCACTCAAGTTATGCTCAGGTCTTTGGCAAATGTTGACACACCAAGCTCAAAAGGTTGCCCATCACTGTTCTAGAGGCATTCTCTCCTGACGTTTCACCTACATCTATGGCAAGCATCCTCTGCTACCTCTGAGGATGCTTGCCATAGATGCAGGCGAAACGTCAGGAGAGAATGCCTCTAGAACATAGCCATATAGCCTGAAAAAACTTACAGCAACCTAATAATAATAATAATAATAATAATAATAATAATTAAAATCGTTATTTATACCCCGCCACTATCTCCCCAGAGGGGACTCAGAGCAGCTTACATGAGGCCAAGTCCGGTGATACATTACAGCAAAATAAATAAAGAACAATAAAAATAACATCACAATAAAATAAATAAAACATACAGGTAAAATAAAATATTGCAAAATAACAAAGTGAAAAATCAAGCACAGTGGGCGGGCCAAATGTACGACATAAAATGATAAGACTCTGGATGAGATAATAATGAAAAAGGTATATTTGTAAGGGAGGAGCTTGTAGGGGACGGAACTAATCCACCAACCACTACATTGACTCCCCTAAAGAGCAAATACCTACAGATATCTGATATGGCAATCTTCAAAAGCCAATGGGAGAATCCTTCAGGACCCTCTTGTCACTCATCTCCAAGTATTTATTTATTTATTCAAAACATTTATATTCCGCCCTTCTCACCCCGAAGGGGACTCAGGGCGGAGCACAGCATATACACGGCAATGCCCGAATACAACAATGCATCCATACGAACAAAATGTATACAACCCAACATATAAATACAAATTATAACTTAACAAACTAAAATTAAATAAAAAGCAGTCATAAGACAAAACATCAAACCGTTAAGACCATCAGAAATATATGTCCTGACCCCCAGGTTGAAAAACACTGCTTTATTGAGTGATGTGTGTCCTCCCGTAACCTTTCCTCACCAACCCTGGAAGCAAACACCATCCACAAGGTGATAATTGAAGCTGCTCTTTATGAAGAGGGTATATGTCCCAGTTATGAAAGGAAGATGATGCAACCAGGAGAGGTGAGCTATGTTCCTTCAAAACTTGCAAAACATAAAGACCAAGGATGACTAATCTATAGTAGGTGTCCCAACAGTGGTGTGGGCAGCTGTAAGCAGCAGTGGCACTTTTAAAGGAGCCGTGGCCAATTCCTCAGATGCCTTTGCTCGAGTATAACACCCCCCCCCCCCCCCCCATTGCATGATACCTGTTTGAACATCTTCTGGGGACGTTGGTGGCGTCAGAGTAACGGAGGACATTGCTGGATCTCTCGTCGAAGCAGGCACTTGATGGACACCCAAGCAGTTGCTTGACCCAGGAGCACTAGGAGTAGGAATGTCTGTCTGAGGAACTAGAACAAAGCAGGCCGGGTAGACCATGCGCACACCAGCTAGGAAAAAAGAAACACAAATAGAGTTTATTCATTCTAGAATTAAGCCAAGGCCAGCCTTTAGATGAACTACTGCTTTTAAAACTTCACTCAAGAAGTAAATCTATACAGTGTTCCCTTGCTACTTTGCAGTTCACTTTTAGCAGATTCGCTGTTTTGCAGTTTTCAAAAAATATTAATTTAATATATATATTGCGGTATTGCTATCATCGCTCTCCCTCCAGCCTTGAAGGGCCTTTCCTTCCTTTCCTTCACTATATTTTAAGTTTATAAAGACATAAATTAGTGTATGTATATAAATAAAAATGTAATGTTTGTTTGTGGGATTAACATAACTCAAAAACTACTGGACGAATTGCCGCCAAATTTGGCCACAAGACACCTACTAACCCAAGGAGTGACCACCACTCAAAAAACCCCTGATTTTGTCATTTGGGAGTTGTAGTTGCTGGGATTTATAGTTCACCTACAATCAAAGAGCATTCTGAACTCCACCAATGATGCAATTGAACCAAATGTGGCACACAGGACTCCCATGACCCAACGGAAAACACTAGAAGGTTTCGGTGGGCATTAACCTTGAGTTTGGGAGTTGTAGTTCACCTACATCCAGAGAGCACGTAAATATTTAATGTTTTATATTTTAATTAATATTTTCAAAAACCCGCAAAACCGCTAAAAATGAACCATGAAATAGCGAGGGAACACTGAAGTTGTAGGTACTGGGATGTATAGTTCACCTGCAAGCTAAGAGTACTCTGAAATTCACCAATGAAGGACCTGGAACTGATTTGGCACACAGAACCCCCATGACAAACAAAAAACACTGGAGGTCTTTGGGCGAATTTAGAAGAGTTGTAGTTCACCTACATCCAGAGCGCACTATGAACCCAAACAACAATGGATCTGGACCAAACTTGGCACACAGAACACTCATGACCAAATCTTTGGAGGGATTGAGAGAAGTTGTAGTTCATCTACATCCAGGGCGCACTATGAACCCAAACAACAATGGATCTGGACCAAATTTGGCACACAGAACACTCATGACCAAATCTTTGGAGGGATTTAGTGGAGTTGTAGTTCACCTACATCCAGGGCGCACTATGAACCCAAACAACAATGGATCTGGACCAAACTTGGCATGCATACCTAGTATGGTGAAGTTGAGCCAGAAATAGCTACCTATTTACTCTTTCCACAAGCAGCTCCAAATAATTTGGAAATAATTAGTAACTCAGTTTCAGCTCTGTGGCACACAGCTCATGGTTCTGCTCATGAATGAAACTTGAGACTCCTTCCCCTATCCTTTTGCCCAAGCCGCCATTATTCTCCTGCTCACTGCTGAGCTAAAAGCATGCTTCTTGTCAGTGATGCAATATAATTTATCTGCCTTTTCCTGTTCCTCCACTAAAACAGTAAAATGCTTCTGCCGTCTAGGCTGTAAATCCCGGAGGAGTTTGACCAATACATGACTTGTGGAAGAACTCAGGGCCTTTTCAGGCACAACGTAGAACCGTCCATTCTTGAGCAAAGCCAGCGAACTAACACTGATGTTGCATCCACACTTTTTGTATTTAAGGGCATTTCTAGGACATCTTCACTTACCAAGCACAAGGATTCTGAGGTCAACATTATCACATACTTTGTTTTCTCCCAGCATTTTAATATCCTTTCCAATTCTGCCATATGGCCATGCACATGACTGCACTCTAGCGCAGCATGGGTTTCTTGACAGTCAGCTGGCTTCCTGGGCTTTTAGGCATGGCTCTTTCTCTGAGAGACTGGCAGGTTGGTTACCTCTTCAAAGCCATCTCTGACATCAGATATCCCACTCTCAAAATATTTCCACCAGTTTGAGGGACTGGGGCTTGACTGGGAAGAGCAAGACTCATGGGTTTGCTCCTGCCAAAACGTTGCTGCACTCTAGAACGTGCCAAGCCTGGGTTCTAAACAGGCAGAGAACCCAGGCGCATGAGTCACACAGCACATGAGGAAGAACCCCTGCCAAAAGGGATGGTATCGCCTCAGCTACGGCTATAAATCCCCAGCCAGCCACCCCCTCAGCAACTGGGACAGAAGGAGAAACCCAGGAGGAGGCAAGGCCCAAGTGCCAGAGCTTGGGAGGCAATGAGTCACACCACCAAGATGGAAGACAATCCGGAAGACAAAAGCTTGATTTCTGCCAGCCTTGCCATATTTCTCTCTCTACTCCCCCTCAAAGCATTTTTCCAAGCTCTAAAAAAGACCCATGTCTTCTTCTCTTGGAATATCTCACCCAGGTTTCGCTCTCCTTCATCATCACCAAACACAGACCCCTAGTCAAATTAAGGGTTTTTTTTTTGTCTCAGGAGCGACTTGAGAAACTGCAAGTTACTTCTGGTGTGAGAGAATTGGTGGTCTGCAAGGACGTTGCCTGGATGTGTTACCATCCTGCAAGGAGGTTGCCCAGGATACGTTGCCCAGATGTTTGGATGTTTTAACATCCTTGTGGGAGGCTACTCTCACATCCCAGCATGGAGCTAGAGCTGATAGAAAGAGCTCATCCACGCTCTTTCTGATAGAGCTGATAGAAAGATCTCATCCACGCTCTCCCCGGGTTGGGGTCCTCGTGGACAACAAGTTAAACCTGAGCCAACAATGTGATGTGGCTGCAAAAAAAGCCAATGAGATTTTGGCCTGCATCAATAGGAGCCTTAGTGTCTAGATCTAGGGAAGTCATGCTCCCCATGCTCTATTCCGCTTTGGTTAGACCACACCTGGAATATTGTGTCCAATTCTGGGCACCACAATTCAAGAGAGATATTGACAAGCTGGAATGTGTCCAGAGGAGGGCGACTCAAATGATCAAGGGTCTGGAGAACAAGCCCTACGAGGAGCGGCTTAAGGAGCTGGGCATATTTAGCCTGAAGAAGAGAAGGCTGAGAGGAGACATGATAGCCATGTATGAATATGTAAGAGGAAGCCACAGGAAGTGGGGAGCAAGCTTGTTTTCTGCTTTCCTGGAGACTAGAACGTGGAACAATGGCTTCAAACTACAAGAAAGGAGATTCCATCTGAACATGAGGAAGAACTTCCTGACTATGAAAGCCGTTCAGGGGTGGAACTTTCTGCCCCGGAATGTAGTGGAGGCTCCTTCTTTGGAAGCTTTTAAACAGAGGCTGGATGGCCATCTTTCAGGGGTGCTTTGAATGTAATATCCCTGCTTCTTGGCAGAATGGGGTTGGACTGGATGGCCCATGAGGTCTCTTCCAACTCTATGATTCTAACCTTCAGGTCAGCAACCCAACCTTTAAGTGATCAGTCCTGCCCGCACAAGGGTTTAACCAACTGCACCACTGGGGGCTCCATCAAATTAAGTTCATTGCACCAATTAGAACATTATCACTGAGCTCTGGCTTTTTCTCATGATGTCCTTGGAGGGTTTTGGAGGAAACTGATTGTCTGGATCCAGCGCACTCTGGCTTTAGGCCGGGACATGGACTGTTGGAGGGCCAGATTATAATTCGGCCAATTCTCTCACACTAGAAGCGACTTGCAGTTTCTCACGTCGCTCCTGACACACATGCACACAACCTGCTCAGACACACAGCCATTGTCTTCTGGAGTCCCGCAGGGCTCAGTACTGTCCCCCATGTTGTTTAACATCTACATGAAGCCACTGGGAGAGATCATCCAGAGTTTTGGAGTTCAATGTTATCTGTACGCAGATGACGTCCAACTCTATCACTCCTTTTCACTGCTACTAAGGAGGCTGTCCAGGTCCTCAACCAGTGCTTGGCAGCTGTGGCAGTCTGGATGATCTCTGGATGATATCTCCCAAGGGTTTCATGTAGATGTTAAACAACATGGGGGGCCGGATTGAACCCTGTGGGAACCCACAGGACAAAGGCCATGGGGTTGACCAGGAGTCTCCCAATGGCTTCATGTAGATCAGACATCCTCAAACTGTGGCCCTCCAGCTGTTTGGGCCTCCAACTCCCAGCAGACCTAACAAACTTTTTCAATTGTCCAGAATTCTGGGAGTTGAAGGCCCAAATAGCTGGAGGGTTGCAGTTTGAAGATGCCTGATGTAGATGTTAAGCAACATGCAGGACAGTACTGCATATTATTTAAAATGACAGAAATGCTGGACCACTCTCACAACCACCATGTCAGACGACACAGAGAAGCCATTGACATCCACAAGCATGTGGACAATTTCAACAGAAAGGAAGACACCATGAAAATGAACAAAATCTGGCTACTAGTATTTTAAAAACCCTCTAAAATCATAACAGTAAATAAAGAACAACTTTCAAAAACAGGGGAACTCCAGACAAGAAACAATCAGGGACAGCTAATCACCTCCCAACAAAGGATTCCCCTGGACAGTAAGAAGTCACACCTTGAAAACTGCTAGGCTATTAAATGCAAAGCAAGTGGCCAATTGAAACAGTCACACCTACCTCCAACAGACCAAGAGTTATTTCTCCCACCCTGGACATTCCACAGACCTATAACCCCGTTTTCCTAGTTTCCAACAGAACTCACAACCTGTGAGGATGCCTGCCATAGATGCAGGGGAAACGTCAGGAGAGAATGCTTCTGGAACATGGCCATACAGTTCGGAAAACTCACAACCCAGTGATTCCGGCCATGAAAGCCTTCAACAATACCTCTAGGAAGGACTGGAACCACTGTAACACAGTGCCTCCAAAGCCCATTCCTGCAAGGCAGTCCAGAAGGATACTGTGGTTGATGGTTTAGAACGCTGCTGAGAGGTCCAAGAGAACCAGAATGGACACACATCCCTCTTTATGTAGGTCATCCAACAAGGTGACCAACGCCGTCTCAGTCCCATAGCCAGGCTTAAAGTCGCTGAGAGGTCTAAGAGAACCTGAAGAGACATGCTCCCTCTATCTAGTTCTCTACGTAGATCATCCACCATCTCTCTATCCTCAGAGGGAGGTCTCAGTGTGTAAGTAGGCCTCAGTATGAGGAAGGCCTAGTGTGAGAACCTTCGGTGAGAGGAAGCAGATATGCTTTTATACAGATTTAATGAAATATTTTAATAAAACAATACATTTGATGACAATAACTAGCTGTCCCCTGCCACACAATGCTGTGGCCCAGCCTTTGTATATGTGTTTATGTGTGTATATATTTGTGTATATATGTGTTTGTGAGTGTAGATATATATGTGTGTGTGTATTTGTGTGTTTATATGTGTACACGCATATTGTGTATATGTGTGTGCATGTGCATATGTATATATGTGTGTATGTATATGTACGTATGTATACATGTGTATCATCTATCGGACAGATAGCAAGCTATTTAACCTCAGCAGACTGAAAGCCAAAACCAAGGTCACAACAACATGTTATAGAACTCCAGTATGCTGATGACAACATTGTCTGTGCACATACAGAAGAAGATATACAAGCCACTCTAAACGGACCCACCCTGGAAGATTATCCTACTCAGACAACGAGGGATCACCTAAGTAAGTAAGTATATGTGTATATTTGTGTGTGTTTGTGCATATATATACGTGTGTGTATATGCATGTGTGCATGTATATATGTATATGAATGTATGTGTATATGTATATATTGTGTATTTTTGGGTTTTTAAGTCTGTTCCTTGGGGGTTTGTGTGCGTGCGTGTGTGTGTGTTTAGGGGTGATGGACACTCGTTGGACTGTTACGTGTACAGTGTCCAAATTTCGTGTCAATCCGTCCAGTGGTTTTTGAGTTATGTTAATCCCACAAACGAACATTACATTTTTATTTATATAGATTACATTAAAACATTATCAATATTTTATATGTATACAATATATTAGCACAGCACAAACGAACATTACATTTTTATTGATATAGATAGGATATGACTATTTCTATATTTATGAAAATAATAGGATATGACTTATTTATTCAGGTGACAGTCCATATCTTTCCTATCCCAGGTTGCTCGTAAGTGAATTCAGAATCAAAACAATTACTCCTAAATGCTATAAAATATATATATATATATATATATATATATATATATACACACACACACACACACACACCTCTTTGAGTATATAACAATCAGCTAAGCTATCTTTTGATAATGCACAATACTTTGCAAACTCCATAAATGATTTTTTAGTAATGTAAGCCCAATATTTGGGTTTCTGAGAAGGCCTTCCTACCAACAAGGACTTCCACGGCTGCCAGCGAGTCGTCCTCCCAATCCATCTCTTCTTGCTTCTCCTCCAATCCCTCTTTCAGGTTGGAGGTGATCGGATAGAACTGCTTCCATTCGCCAATCAGTTTCTTCGTCGCGGAATCCGACAGCTTGAACGACTGTCCCGTGAGTGTGCCATTCAGTCCAAAAGGACTCAGAATAACTAGAAGTTAAGACGAGAAAGGAAAATGTTAAGACTTTATAAAAACACTACACACACACAAACGCAGTAATATATAACCAGAGTCTGTTTCTGTGTCGCAAATGACTAAATCCATAGCTGCGTGGGCAGGCAGTCTGGTAGAAATTGGAGGGCCTACTTGTACGGCGAGCTAATTCTATACAACAAGGACATGATCGGGCCTTTTCTGGAACTACAAAGTCTCTTTTGTTAGAGGCTGACTAAACAGCGGCTACGGAGCCTTTGCTTCAAGATGGCTTTCAGGGGCTGAAATATATATAGGAGGCAGCCAAGGTTTCATGGTAAATATTCATAACATTATTTTCATTGCTATCTCATAATCTTTATTTTGCTCCTGTTATGAATCGTAATGTAAACATCTGATAAGCAGGATGTATTTTCATTCACTGGACCACATCGGGCACAAATACCCAATATGCCCACATTTGAATCCTGGTGGGGATTGATTTTGTCATTTGAGAGTTCTGATTGCTAGGATTTATAATTCACTTACAACCAGAGAGTATTCTGGACTCCACCAACAACAGAATTGAACCAAACTTGGCACACAGAACTCCCACGACCAACAGAAAGTATTGGAAAGGTTTGGTGGGTATTGACCTTGAATTTTGGAGTTGTAGTTCACCCACATCCAGGGAGCACCGTGGACTCATACAATGATGGATCTGGACCAAACTTGGTACGAATACTCAATATGCCCAAATGTGAACACTGGTGGGGTTTGGGGAAAATAGACCTTGACATTTGAGAGTTGTAATTATTGGGATGTATAGTTCACCTCCAATCAAAGAGCATTCTGAACCCCACAAATGAAAGAATTGGGCCAACTTCCCACACAGAACTCCCATGACCAACAGAAAATACTGTGCATTCTGATGGTCTTTGGCGACCCCTCTGACACCCCCCTTGTGACACCCCAGGAGTTCCAACCCCAGGTTGGGAAACACTGATCAAAGCTATAGTTCAACTTTTCTTCATCATCATCATCATCATCATCATCATCATCATGTTACACTCAGACCAGTTTTCATTCTCAATTATATTAGTATTGTTTTACTGACACAAAACCACAGTATGTCACAGCAAACAAGATCTCTATGCTGGATTTCGTATCACAAAATCACAAGTAAAACACTTCCCAAGCATCTAGGACTGTGTGATTTATTATTATTATTATTATTATTATTATTATTGACACAAAAACGAAGTATGTCACAGCAAACGAGATATATATGCTGGATTTCATATAGCGTCTAGGACTGTGTGATGTATTATTATTATTATTATTATTATTATTATTATTACTGACACAAAAACACAGTATGTCACAGGAAAAAAGATATATATGTTGGATTTCATATCACAAAATCACAAGTCGAACACTTCCCAAGTGTCTAGGACTGTGTGATTTATTATTATTATTATTATTATTATTATTATTATTATTATTATTATTATTATTATTATTATTTTACTGACACAAAAACACAGTATGTCACAGCAAACGAGATATGTATGCTGGATTTTGTATCACAAAATATTATTATTGTTATTATTATTGACACAAAAGCACAATATGTCACAGCAAACAAGATCTATATGTTGGATTTATTATTATTATTATTATTATTATTATTATTATTATTTCACTCTGACCATACTTCATTCTCAATTTGTGGGGAAACCATATTATATTCACATCATTTTTAACAATAAGAGGTCAGAAGCTTTCCCCCCAGAGCACAGTTTAACGCGGCGGTTCTCAACCTGTGGGTCCCCAGATGTTTGGCCTTCAGCTTCCAGAAGTCCTAACAGCTGGTAAACTGGGATTCCTGGGAGTTGTAGGCCACAAGTTGAGAATGTGATGAAGGTTTAATGTTATGAAGAGTCTCTTAAATCTGGTTTGACAGGTCATAGTCCCATGGTACGAAATAGGCTCTCACTGCTGACCTTGGTAGAAGAAGCCCTCCACAAGAGAGAAGCCAATGCTCTGCTTCAATTAGCAGGATAGACGGTGCTGTGCTGAGCTGCGATGCAGCGAGGAACCTCCCTTTGCTGTCAATCTCAGGACAAGGACTGATTGTCCCTCATTAAAATGTATGTGTGCCAAAACAGTGCAAGTTATGTAAGGCCCAGCAGCTAGAAATTAATCCATCTGAGCATCTGACACAGAAGCGTATCATGAAAGAGAGCGGTGGCAGTAGGTAACAATATTCTTGGACACAGAGGAGAGAGAGAACGAGGGAATGCTTAAAGGATTACTATCCTCTTTTGAAGTGGTTATCTACCGATCAGTGTAAAAGAGGGAAAGTGCCGTAATTGAGGATAGATTCTGAAAGTGCAAAAAAAGCGGTCAATGCAATTTTTTTTCCATGTTGAGAAACTGCAAGTCGCTTCTGGTGTGAGAGAATTGGCCGTCTGCAAGGACGTTGCCTGGATGTGTTGATGTTTTATCATCCTTGTGGGAGGTTTCGCTCATGTCCCTGCGTGAGAAGCTGGAGCTGACAGAGGGAGCTCATCGCACTCTCCCTAGATTCGAACCTCCAACCTGTCGGTCTTCAGTCCTGCCGGCACAAGGGTTTAGCGCACTGTGCTTGGCTACTAAATCAACACTTAAAAGGTGAAGCCCACCACATCTCCTCAAAAGTCACACATACAATGCATTCTGTATTTATTTATAACGCGCTGCTGTGGCCCAGTCTGTGTATATGTGTATGTGTTTTGTGTGTATATAATAATAATAATAATAATAATAATAATAATAATAATTCGAAAAAACATCACACAGTCCTAGACGCTTGGGAAGTGTTCGACTTGTGCTTTTGTGATACAAAATCCAGCATATAGATCTCGTTTGCTGTGGCATACTGTGCTTTTGTGTCAGTAAAATAATAGTAATAATAATAATAATAATAATAATAATAATAATAATAATTCTTTATTTATATTCTGCTCTATCTCCCCAAAGGGACTCAGGGCGGATTCCAAACATAAAAGGCAAACATTCAATGCCCGAATACAACAATACATCCATACTAAAAAAATGTATGTGTATATATGTGGGTTGAATTCTGCTATCAAGAATTCAATGACTGCATGTTGCTTAAGTAGCACTGACCGACTTTCTGCACAGGGTGCCATACTTCGCACTTTAACAACACAATTGTTCAATGCTAAGGCTTCCCGGTAAAATGGAACTGTAGAGGAGAGTCTACTGAACAAGCCAGTACCTGCCGCATACCAGTACTTCCATCTGTTGAGGAGTTACGAAGGTGGAGGCATTACTTTTCACTTTAACAACACAACCGTTCAATGCTAAGGCTTCCCGCCAAAATGGAACTGTAGAGGAGAGTCTACTGAACAAGCCAGTACCTGCCACATACCAGTACTGTTACAAACGTAGAGGCATTACTTTCAATTCAACCTGGGTATGCGGTTTTGTGCATGCGCTATAATGTTGTTATCTTTTGCTTTTTAAGTCCCTTCCACTTTGTTTTTCTGAGTGATGGTCACTCATTGGCCTGAGAGGTGTATTGTGTTTGGTGTCAATTCGCCCAGTGGTTTTTGAGTCATGTCTTGTGTCCAAATTTGGTGTCAATTCGCCAGTGGTTTTTGTGTTATGTTTATCCCATGAATGAACGTTTCATTTTTATTTCTATAGATGAATACCTAGGACTTGTCAAACAGTGGTTCCCAACTTGTGGTCCATGGACTACCAGTGGTCGGCAAGAATGAAAATATGGTCTGCAACCTCACAACTGCCTCGAAACCACATGGCAACAAGAGTGACTGGTCTCGTGAACACTCTTATAGTGCCAAGGCAATGGGGATGTCGGGAGGGGAGGGGCTAAGTACCCACAAAACCACTCCGAGGACTCTCCTTGTGTAGCACTCTCTCCTGAAGTCACAGAATGGTTGAAAAGGACCGAATAATCAAAACCACACAGAGAGACCTACCTTGAAAGGGGCTGTTCGACTGCTGGGCCAGGGTGAGATGTTCCTCGCTGACAAAGTAGACCGGCTGGTGCTGGTTTATTTCCACACTGGTGCAAACGTTGCTGTCGCCATGCAAGAAGAAGGTGAAGGAGCAGGACAGGTGCTCACTGGAAGGAAAGCACAAGGAAATGAAGCCATTTGCCCAAAGAGGCAGGTTGACAAATGTCTCATCCAATCTATCTACAGTGAAAATACCGCAATATATATTTTAAATCAATATTTTTTGAAAACCGCGAAACAGCGAATCCGCTAAAAGTATATAATAATAATAATAATAATAATAATAATTGAAATAAAGGAAGGAAAAACAAAAACCAACATCCTCAAGGAGGTCTGGGAAGAAGATTTAGGGATAAAATAAATGAAACAGAGTGGCAACAATTATGGAGACAAAAGACATCTAAAAAAATTATCAATAATAATAATAGTAATAATAATAATAATAATAATAATAATAATAATAATAACAACTTTATTTATACACCGCCACCATCTTGGAGTGGCTTATATGAAGCCAAGCCCGACAACACATCAATAGAACAAAAAAACAAAATAGAACTAAAAAAACAATAATCAAAAATACAATTAATCTAACTCACATGTAAACAGTAACACACAAGGATTTATGTTTCCTTGCCCTGGGGAAGGTAGTTGGACTCGATGGCCTTAAGTATTTTCTTTTGGTCATGGGATTCTGTGTAGGACGTTTGCCCCAATTCTGTCGTTCTTGGGGTTCAGTATGCTCTTTGATTGTAGATGAACTGTAAATCCCAGCAACTAGAACTCCCAAATGCCAAGGTCTATTTCCCCCAAACGCCATCTATGTTCACATTTGGGCATATGGAGTATTTGTGCCAAGTTTGGTCCAGATCCATCATTGTTTGAGTCCACAGTGCTCTCTGGATGTAAGTGAACTACAACTCCCAAATTCAAGGCCAATGCCCACCAAACCCTTCTGGTGTTTTCTGTTGGTCATGGGAGTCCTGTGTGCCAAGATTGGTTCAATCCCATCATTGGTAGTGTTCAGAATGCTCTTTGATTGTAGGTGAACTATAAATCCCAGCAACTACAACTCCCAAATGTCAAGGTCTATTTCCCCCAAACTCCATCTGTGTCCACATTTGGGCATATGGAGTATTTGTGTCAAGTTTGGTCCTGATCCATCATTGTTTAAGTCCACAGTGCTCTCTGGATGTAAGTGAACTACAACTCCCAAACTCAAGGTCAATGCCCACCACATCCAGTATTTTCTGTTGGTCATGGGAGTTCTGTGTGGGAGTTTTGGCCCAATTCTATCATTGGTGGGGTCCTGAGTGCTATTTGATTGTAGGTGAACTATAAATCCCAGCAGCTACAACTCCCAAACCCTTCTAGTGTTTTCTGTTGGTCATGGGAGTCCTGCGTGCCAAGATTGGTTCAATTCCATCACTGGTAACGTTCGGAATGGTCTTTGATTGTAGGTGAACTATAAATCCCAGCAACTACAACTCCCAAATAAGAAAATCAATTTTTTTTGAGTGATGGTCACTCCTTGGGTTAGTAGGTGTCTTGTGGCCAAATTTGGCGGCAATTCGTCCAGTGGTTTTTGAGTTATGTCAATCCCACAAGCAAACATCTTATATATAATATAGATAGCAAGGAATTGGAAAAGAGAATTAAATATACAAATCAAGGAGTGGTACAAGGAAGTATGGAAATTGGCAATAAATGATAAGCTGCCACGTATATTAGAAGTTAAAAAGAGATATATGGAAACCAAGTGATGTTGAGGATATATAGAGAAAATGTATTGAAAAAGACACTGAACTGGGTCTTTAGTCTCAATATATTCAGAGCTAATGAGAAATTTGTGAAATCGCACCTTTAAAAAAAGAAAAAGAACATAAACAACAACATTTAAGAGAAAGGGCGATTTCCCCAGTCTGCCTAAAATTAACCTGTCTGTTTACACTCCGTTATCTCCAATGACTAATGAGCATTTCGGAAAACAAAAGGAATCAGAGGTTCTTCCCTTCAATGAAGTGGTAAGAGACTTCACCAAACACGTGCTCCAAGCAAACACAACCCACCAAGCGCACCGATTCTTAGCCGTCCCAAAGTAAACACCAGAATTGAACAGGCCCCTCTTAGTCCACTTGTAGCGCCTATTGCCTCTCCTCCTCGCCCTCTTACGCTCTCGTTTAGCAATTTGATGGAAGGACACCTGGGAAAAAATCATGTCTACATACTGCGGCACAAAAGGCAGAGTAATATATCTTGAAAGGTTGGCGATTCGAATCCAGGGAGCAGGGTGAGCTCCTGCTGTTAGCCCCAGCTTCTGCCAACTACATTTCTACCAAAATTCATTTATTCTGATGTAAAGGTGCAGCGGGTTAAACCATTGAGCTGGTGAACCTGCTGACCAAAAGGTCCGTGTTTCGGATCTGGGGAGCATGGTGAGCTCTCACTGTTAGCCCCAGCTTCTGCCAACTACATTTCTACCAAAATTCATTTATTCTGATGTAAAGGTGCAGCACTGAGCTGCTGAACGAAAGGTTGGTGGTTCGGATCTGGGGAGCAGGGTGAGCTCCCACTGTTAGCCCCAGCTTCTGCCAACTTAATTTCTACCAACATTAATTTATTCTGATGTAAAGGTGCAGCAGGTTAAACTGTTGAGACACTGAACTTGCTGAGCAAAAGGTTGGTGGCTTTATTTATTTTATTATTTATTTATTTCGGGTGCTTCTACCCCGCCCTTCTCAACCCCCGAGGGGGACTCAGATCTGGGGAGTGGGGTGAGCTCTTGCTGTTAGCCCCAGCTTCTGCCAACTTTATTTATTTATTTTGATGTAAAGGTGCGGCAGGTTAAACCATTGAGCTGCTGAACTTGCTGACCGAAAGGTCGGTGGTTCAGATCTGGGGAGCAGTGTGAGCTCCCGCTGTTAGCCCCAGCTTTTGCCAACTTCATTTCTACGAAAATTAATTTATTCTGATGTAAAGGTGCGGCAGGTTAAACCATTGAGCTGCTGAACTTGCTGACCTAAAGTCGGTGGTTCGGATCTGGGGAGCAGTGTGAACTCCCATTGTTAGCCCCAGCTTCTGCCAACTTCATTTCTACCAACATCAATTTATTCTGATGTAAAGGTGCAGCAGGTTAAACCGTTGAGCTGCTGAACTTGCGGACCGAAAGGTCGGTGGTTCGCATCTGGGGAGCAGGGTGAGCTCCCGCTGCTAGCCCCAGCTTCTGCTAAGCTAGCAATTCGAAAACTTGAAAATGTGAGATCAATAGGTACTGCTTCTGCAGGAAGGTAATGGCGCACCATGCAGTCCCGCTGGCCACATCACCTTGGAGGTGTCTGTGGACAACACTAGCTCTTTGGCTTAGAAATAGAAATGAGCACCTCCCCCCGCATGAAGAAAAATCTGTGGTTGTGTGTCCCAATTAAAAATTAAAATGGTAGTTTTGCATGGACGACAGTTCAGACTGATCTGTGCTTCCTGCAAAATCTACAAACACTGCCACGACATTCTTACGCACACATTCATTGTATACTTATACCTTGAGCCATTGGGTAATCTCAGGTTTACTGCAATCTAACAGTATCTGTCCTAGGATTATCAGTATGCAAAGGGATCTCGTGGCACCTTAGAGACCAAGTGGAAGAATGGCGCTGGTAACATAAGCTCCCTAGATTAAGTCTGCTTCCTCAGATTTAGTCTACAAAGGCTTCTGCTGCCAACCTCATTCTCTCAATAAGTCTCTACGGTGCAACCAGATCCCTCTGCATACTGATATTCCCAAACAACACGGCTAGGGCTTTGTGTGCAGTTTTCTGTACTGGGGATTCTTCAACGACAATTCGCTCACACCAGAAGCGACTTGCAGTTTCTCAAGTCACTCCTGACACACAAAAAGAAAATAGTATTGTTATTTGTATAGTGAGCATTAGTATTCTTATTCTTACAGGAGATAATATTGTTATCAGGTTGTTATTACTGCTATTACTATTATTATTGCTATTATAATAGGACAGTATCTGAAGTCACTCCTGATACACAAAAAAGTAATTATTATTTAATAAGTGCATTATTATTATTATTATTATTATTATTATTATTAGAGAGTTTTTGAAGTCACTCCTGATACACAAAACATTAATTACTATTAATAAGTGCATTATTATTATTATTATTATTATTATTATTATTACTATAGGATGGTTTCTCAAGTCACTCCTGATACACAAAAATTAATTATTATTTAATAAGTGCATTATTATTATTATAGGTCAGTTTCTCAAGTAACTTCTAATACACAAAAAAATAATTATTATTTAATAAGTGCATTATTATTGTTGTTGTTGTTATTATAGGACAGTTTCTCAAGTCACTCCTGATACACAAAAAATTAATTATTATTTAATAAGTGCATTATTATTGTTGTTGTTATTATTATAGGACAGTTTCTCAAGTCACTCCTGATACACAAAAAAATAATAATTATTTAATAAGTGCATTGATATTATTATTATAGGACAGTTTCTCAAGTCACTCCTGATACACAAAAAATTAATTAATATTTAATAAGTGCATTATTATTATTATTATTATTATTATAGGACAGTTTCTCCTGATACACAAAAATTAATTATTATTTAATGTGCTATCATTATTATTATTATATTATTATTATTATTATTATTATTATAGGACAGTTTCTCAAATCACTCCTGATACACAAAAAATAATTTACTATTTAATAAGTGCATTATTATTATTATAGCACCATTTCGAGCCCAACCTTTGGTCCAGAGATAGACTCATTTTAATGTAAATAAGGAATCTAAGGACTACAGTCAAAGGTTTGCCTGCGTGTGTTTTCAAGCAACCGCAAACTGATCTCTCTCTTTCTCTCTGTCAAGGGCCCTCCTAAGATGGGATTCCCAAGGAACGGCAGATGTAAAGATGCAAAGATCAGAACTCTTTCCTTTCCTTTCTCTCTTTCGTGCACATCCTTCCTCTCTTTAGATATCTTAGGGCGGCAAAGGGAGAGATTACAAGTAGCACGGCTACAAAAGAAGGCTCTTGTCGCGAGTTAAAATTAGTATTCATTGATATTTTAAAGAGCAGTGGGTCTCCAATCTCTCTGAATAGCAGAAATGCGGTATTTCTCGTGGTTACACACAAAAGCGGAGAAGGGAGGGAGGGAGGGAGGGCCATCAAAGCGGGAACACACCCCAGAGACTCCGCTCAAGCCTTGTTTGAGGAGCTCAATACTAAAGCCTCGATTTCCTCTCTCCCAATAGAGAGACACTTGTTTATTGGCCCCCACCAAAGGCACCAGGCTATGGCACTTTTCAAATTGTGTATATATGCCTGGCCCCCGAGCGCTCAAGTCCCACACAACCACTCTTTTGGAGTCACTGATACACAATTTGAGTCTGTCCTTTTGAGTGTGTGAGACTATACAATGATGCCTAGTCCTTGCAGACGACCAATTCTCTCACAACAGAAGCAACTTGCAGTTTCTCAAGTCACTCTTGACACGCACACACAAAAAAAAACCCCGCAACAACAAAGATACTTGCTACCATTGTGTTCAATTTTATATTATGTTATTTTTCTTTGTTTATTCTGATATTGTGTGTATTTTTTGTGATGTAATTTTTGTTGTTTTTTGTTGTTTGCATTTTGTATTTTATTTTGCTGTATTGTATTTTTGGGCTTGGCCTTATGTTACCCGCCCCGAGTCCCCCTCAGGGAGATGGTGGTGTGGGATAAATAAAGATGATGATGATGATTATTATTATTATTGTTATTTAATAAGTGCATTAATATTCAGTTCTTGTGGGTTTTTTCGGGCTATATGGCCATGTTCTAGAGGCATTTCTCCTGACGTTTCGCCTGCATCTATGGCAAGCATCCTCAGAGGTCATTAATATTATTTGAGACCAACAAGATGACTCTGCAGCAAACAAGATCACTCTTCAAACCCTCTTTCTCCATGTTTGAATATTCCTGGGGAAAATAGCCAGCCGCTGAGAATTATTGGCTATTCTATGTAGGAATAAAAGTCCATATGCAAAGCAGGAAAAAAAAGAACAACACACAAAAACAGGGGAACTCCAGACAAGAAACCATCAGGGACAGCTAATCACCTCTCAACAAAGGATTCCCCCAGGCAGTCAGAAGTCACACCTTATTTATTTATTTTAGTGTTTACCAAAATCATAAAAGTAAATAAAGAAGAATTTGAAAACAGAGGAATGCCAGACAAAAAACAATCAGGGACAGCTAATCACCTCTCAACAAAGAATTCCCCCAGGCAGTGAGAAGCCACACCTTGCTTATTTATTTTAGAATTTTCTAAAATCATAACAATAAATAAAGAAGAACATTCGAAAACAGGGGAACGCCAGACAAGAAACAATCAGGGACAGCTAATCACCCCTCAACAAAGGATTCCCCCAGACAGTCAGAAGCCACACCTTACTTATTTATTTTAGTTTACTAAAATCATAACAGTAAATAAAGAAGAACATTCAAAAACAGGAGAACTCCAGACAAGAAACCATCAGGGACAGCTAATCACCTCTCAACAAAGGATTCCCCCAGACAGTAAGAAGCCACACCTTGAAACTGCTAGGCCATTAAATGCCAAATGAAACATTCAAACCTATCTCCAACACACGAGAGTTCTTTCTCCCACCCTGGACATTCCACCGTTTTCCTATTTTCCAACAGACCTCACAACCTCTAAGGATGCCTGCTGTAGATGCAGGCGAAACGCTAGGAGAGAATGCTTCTGGTACATGGCCCTACAGCCCAAAAAACTCACAACAACCCATGACAACAAAGAGTTTGGCACAATCGATGTGCCTCGTGAGAGACTGAGTATATTTCCACCCAACATCTCATAATCCCCTCAAAGTGAAGTGCTTTCAAGTCCTATTAATCTCACTGGACGCCGTGTTCTATTGATTCTAAAATCAAGATCAATGCGCGATTTAATCGGCTTGCTTCATGCCGATTTAAATCAGCAGGAAAAAAGGCAGATTGCGTAGGAAGTATCACTGGCAAGACATGATTTAAATTAGTAACTCAAGCTGCCTTTTCCGTGCTGATTTAAATCGGTGATTGAAATAATTCGAAAAAGGCCGCCTGAATCATTATTATCGAGGATCCCACTGATACGGATTCAAATATTTCCTACACAATCTGACCATGAAATCGTATTAGTTTACAACTAAATAGGAGCATTACTCACACACAGCTTCAGTCTTCCAGAAGGTTAGTCATGGGAGTCTAGGGCAGTCCAAAGAGAACGCCGCAGCACTAGAAAGAGTCTTCTGAAATAACGTTCGCTTTTGCAGACTCAATTATTCCATCAGATGCATGACATATTCTCCAGAATGTCAAGGCATTTATAGAAGCTGCAGACCAGCCTCTCTTAAGCTCTCCATCCGGGAGGAAAAGACTAAACCAGCGTTTCTCAACCAGGGGGTCGCGGCCCCTGGAGGGGTCTATTGGGGTGCCAGAGGGGTCACCAAACACTATCAGAATACACATTTCCTGTTGTTCATGGGTGTTCTCCGTGGGAAATTTGGCCCAATTCTATCCTTGGTGGGGTCCAGAGTACTCTTGCAGGTGAACTATAAATCCCAGTACTTAAGATGGTAGGCGGGTTTGGGACCCGCCTACCTGCGTGACCGCATCTCTGTGTACGAACCCACACAATCTCTTCAATCATATGAAGAGGCCCTGCTCGCGCTCCCACCTCCATCGCAAGCACGATTGGTGGGGACGAGGGAGAGGGCCTTCTCGGTGGTGGCCCCTCGACTCTGGAACTCACTCCCCAAGGACATCAGGCATGCCCCAACTCCGGCAGTCTTTAGGAGGAGTCTGAAAACGTGGTTGTTTCAGTGTGCCTTTCCAGAATAAGGAAACTCCCAGCAATATGTCCCTAAAAACAATTTATTAATGATCTAGGATTGTCTGCACATTTCATCCCTCTCCAAAATTTCTATCCTAGTTATATGTCACCAGGTCATGACCAGCATTATTTTTTAAAAAAAATTAATTATTACATTTGGCCCGGCCATAGGTTTTTAAACGTCGTCGTGTTATTGTTAATGTTTATTGCTTATTTTCTGCTTATGAGTTTATTTATTGTTTTGTATTACTGTTGCTATTGTTTTTATTGTTGTATTGTGGGCTCGGCCTCATGTAAGCCGCACTGAGTCCCTTGGGGAGATGGTAGCAGGGTACAAATAAAGTTTTTTTAAAAAATTATTATTATTATTATTATTATTATTATTATTATTATTTTAAATCAAGCCAAACCTCTCCAATCTTTTTCTTAGGTCATGGGGTTTCTCTGAGAAAACAGCTCCAAAAAATGCAGGGCACAAAACCAATCTCTGTACATGGCATTCATCGACCTTGCAAAGGCATTCGACACAGTGAATCACAGCGCTCTCTGGACCAGCCTCCAAAAAATTGGGTCCCCTAACAAATTTGTGAACATCCTGCAGCTCCTCCATGATGACATGGTGGCAACAGTCTTGGGCAGCAATGGCTCTCAAGTAACCCATTTAAGGTGGAATCAGGTGTCAAACAGGGATGTGCTATTGCCCCAACTTCATTCTCCATCTTCATCGCTATGATACTTCACCTTGTTGATGGGAAACTTCCCACCGGAGTGGAAATAATCTATCAGACAGATGGTAAACTATTAAACCTCAGCAGACTGAAAGCCAAAACCAAGGTTACAACAACATTTGTTATAGAACTCCAGTATGCTGATGACAACGTCGTCTGTGCGCATTCAGAAGAAGACCTACAAGCCACTCTAAACACCTTTGCAGAAGCATACGAGAAGCTCAGCCTGTCATTGAACATCGATAAAACCAAAGTGCTGTTCCAGCCAATTCCTCTGCAATGCCAGAGATACAGCTTAATGGTGTATCATTAGAAAATGTTGACCATTTCTGCTACCTTGGCAGCCACCTCTCCAACAAAGTCAACATCGACACTGAAATACAAAACCGCCTGAACTCTGTGAGTGCAGCAGAGAGTGTTTGAGGACCGGGGCATCCGTAGGGACACAAGGTGCTTGTTTATAAAGCTATTCTCCTCCCAACCCTGCAAGATATGGACTGTCTACAGACGTCATGCTCAACTCCTGGAACGATTCCATCCTCGCTGCCTCCGAAAAATCCTGCAAATCTCTTGGGAAGACACGCGGACAAACGTCAGCGTGCTGGAAGAAGCAAAGACCACCAACATTGAAGCGATGGCCCTCCACCATCAACTCCGCTGGACCGGCCACGTTGTCTGGATGCCCGACCACTGTCTCCCCAAGCAGTTGCTCTACTCTGAACTCAAGAACAGAAAATGGAATGGACACGAAAAGAGATTGAAAGATGGGCTCAAAGCCAACCTTAAAAACTCTGACACAGACACCAAGAACTGGGAAGCCCTGGCCCTTGAACGCTACAGCTTGAGGTCAGCTGTGACCAGCAGTGCTGTAGAATTTGAAGAGGCATGAATGGAGGGTAAAAGAGAGAAACATGCCAAGAGGAAAGTGCATCAAGCCAACCCCGACCGAGACTGCCTTCTACCTGGAAACCCATGCCCTCACTGCGGGAGACGATGCAGATCAAGAATGGGGCTCCACAGTCAACTATGGACCCACCACCAGAACAATGATCCTGGAAGACTATCCTACTCGGCCAATGAGGGATCGCCTAAGTAAGTAAGGGGGTTCTGTGCGCCAAATGTGGCCAAGGTCCATTATCAGTGGGGGGTCACAGTGCTCTGACTTGATGCATGGTGAACTACAACTTCCATCAAGTGGAATCAATCCCCCAAACTCCTCCGGGATGTGTAATTGCTGATTAGTTCTGTTCTGTTTGTTGTGCAGACAGAATTGGAAAGAGTAGGAAAGGGTTAAGGGAGAGGCAGTGGGTGGGATCATGCAAATTCCAAACCAATGGAGAGAGAAAAAAACACTGGGATGTCTGTGGTGGAGGAAACACATAGGATGAAATGGTCCCTGAAGGAAAGCATTCCTTGGGTGGGGGGGCAGTATGGTGTTTGGGGAGGAAACTGGCAGGGGTTGGGCTACATGTTTATGGTGCTTGCTATAACCTTTAGTGTCATTGGAGTCATATACGTATTTTCACATGTATTATGTGTATAGCCATGCCACCGTTGCAAAAGGGAAGAGATTGACATTCCATACACTAAATGTGCCTTTTCCTGTAGAAATCCCATTCGAACGACAGCCAAATTTAGTTCCTCCCTTATGCCATTAATTGGGTTCTAATATATTCAGATGCTTGTTACCCAGCTTGAATAGCTTTAACTAGCTTAGCTTAATTTGGCGATTGGCAGTCAAGAGTGCCTTCCTCAGATTAAATGGCATCATTTGAAGGATTACCCAGGCCTCCAGAGAAGCGCACCAAAAAGTCTCCGGAATTATCAGTTTATCAGGAGATGAAGAGCAGTGTGCGTTTCCACATCCACACAAATCACTTAGCTGCATTTCTAGCAAAACCCTTGCTTCCCACCTCCTATCGCAGCGCTTCTCAACCTGGGGGTCGGGACAGAATGCTTACTGTTTTGTATATGTGTGCATTGATGTGCACTTTTCCTTAACTCTATGTTGTGGGAGGGGCTGCAGACCATGTGACCAGATCTGGGGACTGTTCAGAACTCAGACTCCATTTTAGAAATAGTATGCTTTGAGAAGTCAGTTGAAACAAAATATTTTAGAGCAGCGTTTCTCAACCTGGGGGTCGTGACCCCTGGGGGGGTCAGAGGGGTCACCAAAGACAATTAAAAATATAGTATTTTCTGTTAGTCATGTGGGAAATTTGGCCCAATTCTATCACTGGTGGGGTTCAGAATGCTCTTTGATTGTAGGTGAACTATAAATCCCAGCAACTACATCTCCCAAATGTCAAGCTCTATTTTCCGCAAACTCCACCAGTGTTCACATTTGGGCATATTGAGTATGCATGCCAAGTGTGGTCCAGATCCATCACTGTTTGAATCCACAGTGATCTCTGGATGTAGGTGAACTACAACTCCAAAACCAAAGGACACTGCCCACCAAACACTTTCAGTATTTTCTGTTGGTCATGGGAGAACTGTGTACCAAGTTTGGTTTAATTCCATCGTTGGTGGGATTCAGAATGCTCTTTGATTGTAGGTGAACTATAAATCCCAGCAACTACATCTCCCAAATGTCAAGCTCTATTTTCCCCAAACTCCACCAGTGTTCACATCTGGGCATATTGAGTATTCATGTAGAGTTTGGTCCAGATCCATCATTGTTTGAGTCAACAGTGCTCTCTGGATGTAGGTGAACTACAACTCCAAAACCAAAGGACACTGCCCATATAAATCCCAGCAACTTCAACTCCGAAATGTCAACGTCTGTTTTCCCCAAACTCAACCAGTGTTCACATTTAGGCATATTAAGTATCCGTGCCAAGTTTGGTTCAGATCCATCATTGTTTGAATCCACAGTGATCTCTGGATGTAGGTGAACTACAACTCACAAACTCAAGGTCAATGCCCACCAAATCCTTCCAGGATTTTCTGTTGGTCGTGGGAATTCTGTGTGCCAAGTTTGATTCAATTCCATCACTGGTGGAGTTCAGAAGCCTCTTTTATTTTAGGTGAACTAAAAATCCCAGCAACTACAACTCCCAGATGACAAAATCAGTTTTCTTGAGTGAAGGACATACATTGGGTTGTTAGGTGTCTTGTGTCCAAATTTGGTGTCAATTCGTCCAGTGGTTTTTGAGTCCTGTTAATCCCACAAACGAACATTACATTTTTATTTATATAGATACATACATGCGGCATTTGGAAGGCGGAAGGTCGAGAACTACTGGTTTATCAGAAGATGAAGAGCACGGTGTGTTTCCACCCTTAGCTGCATTTCTAGCAAAACCCAAGGACGTAGCCCTGGTTTCTCCTCTCCTCTTTGCTGAATCCTGCATTTTCCGATGCCGGATTCCCCCCTTTCCTTCCTCCGTTGTCCTCAGCAACAGTCTCATCACTGTTATGGTCGGTTCCTATAATAGCTTCTCCTGTCACGTGACTCCTTCCGTCGCCATGTGGCAGAGATTCGCAGGGACTAAATCCGATCTTGCAACACATTCACAGGTTTCCTCTTTGCAGGAAAAGGCCACAAAACCCATCTTCTCTGACACATGACGGGAGGCGAAGACACACAATGCTAGGATCCGGCTCTGTGTGGTTCTTTGCTGCAAGGAGCGACGTAGTATTATAGGAGAGGGGCAGAGAGGGCAGGCCCCACGGTTCGGCTCTAAACGGTTCGAGTGTCGCAAGCGGGGATTATGATTTCACACAGAGAAAAACAAACAGCAGGTGCCAACGCGCAGATATTACGAGGCCACGCTTTCCCAGGGAAGCCAAGAGGAAGAGATCACTTTGTTTCAGCCAGGCATTTCGGCACTGCGGTTCGGCCGCGCTCAGATTTAATGCAACCTATTGTTTACCTTTTTCTGATTGCCTCAAATGCTCATGCTAGGCTTTAACTAGCCATACAAAAACCTCAGGCCTGCAGATTCGGGCGTGTTCCATTTGCTCCAATATTTACATTACAATTCAAATTATTTTTATTTATTTATTATTTATAAACATTTATATTCTGCCCTTCTCACCCCACAGGAGACTCAGGGCAGAACACAACATATATACATTGAACAGATGTGTTGTTAAAGTGAAAAGTAATGCCTCCACCTTTGTAACTCCTCAACAGATGACAGTACTTGTATGCGGCAGGTACTGGCTTATTCAGTAGATGCTCCTCTACAGTTCCATTCTGGTGGGAAACCTTAGCATTGAACAGTTGTGTTGTTAAAGTGAAAAGTAATGCCTCCACCTTTGTAACTTCCCAACAGATGGCAGTACTGGTATGCGGGAGGTACTTACTGGCTTGTTCAGTAGACTCTCCTCTACAGTTCCATTTTGGTGGGAAGTTTTAGCATTGAACGGTTGTGTAGTTAAAGTGAAAAGTAATGCCTCCCGCTTCGTAGCTCCTCAACAGGTGGCAGTACTGGTAAGCAGCAGGTACTGGCTTGTTCAGTAGACTCTCCTCTACAGTTCCATTCTGGCGGGAAGCCTCAGTATTGAACAGTTATGTTGTTAAAGTGAAAAGCAATGCTTCCACCTTCGTAATTCCTCAACAGATGGCAGTACTGGTATGCAGCAGGTACTGGCTTGTTCAGTAGACTTTCCTCTACAGCAGTGTTTCTCAACCTTCCTAATGCCATGACCCCTTAATACAGTTCCTCATGTGGTGGACCACATGAGGACCCCAACCATAACGTTACTTTCGTTGCTACTTCATAACTGTAATTTTTCTACTGTTATGAATCGTAATGTAAATATCTGATATGCAGGATGTATCTTCATTCACTGGACCAAATTCACTGGACAAATACCCGCTACATCCAAATTTGAATACTGGTGGGTTCGGAGGGGGGGGGCATTTTGTCATTTTGGAGTTGTAATTCCTGGGATTTAAAGTTCATCTACATGCAAAGAGGATTCTGAACTCCACCAAGGATGGAGTTGAACCAACCTTGGCACACAGAACTCCCATGACCAACAGAAAATACTGGAAGGGTTTGGAGTTTTGGAGTTGTAGTTCACCTACATCCAGAGAGCACAGTATACTCAAATAATGATGGATCTGGACCAAACTTGACACGGATACTCAATATGCCAAAATATGAACACTAGTGGAGTTTGGGGAAAATAGGTCCTGGCATTTTGGAGTTGTAGTGGCTGGGATTTATAGTTCACCTGCAATTAAAGAGCATCCTGAACCCCACCAATAACCAAATTGGGCCAAACTTCCCACATAAAACCCCCAAGACCAGCAGAAAATACTGTGTTTTCTGATGGTCTTTGGCGACCCCTCTGACACTCTCTCACGACCCCCCCCCAGGGGTCCTGACCCCCAGGTTGAGAAACACTGCTTTACAGTTCCATTTTGGCAGGAAGCCTTAGCATTGAACGGTTGTGTTGTTAAAGTGGAAAGCATAGAACCCTGTGCAGGCGGACAGTCAATACGATTTCAGCAACGTGCAGTCATTGAATTCTTGACAGCAATGTGTCACCTCAACATCTTTAAACTTACTCGCCCAACGACGCACAGTACTCACATTAACACAACCACCATCAACAGCTTGCATTCTCTGATGAATCTCCTTTGTGGTGACACCTTCTGCTGTCAAGAATTCAATGACTACACTAACTTAAGTCACCTTGACCGACTGTCTGAGCAGGTTTCCATACTTTTCACTTTAACAACACAACCGTTCAATGCTAAGGCTTCCCATCAAAATGGAACTGTAGAGGACAGTCTACTGAACAAGCCAGTTCCTGCCACATACCAGTACTGCCATCTGTTGAGGAGTTACGAAGGTGGAGGCATTACTTTTCATTCAACCCTCGTACAAATATTAAAATCACTTATATCCACATTAAAAGCTGACTAATTATTTTTGTTGCTACTTCAGGTTGACAGAAGCTGGAAACTGCTAGGTTGGCAGAAGCTGGGGCTAACAGCAGGAGCTCACCTTGCTTCACGGATTCAAACATGCAACGAAGTTCAGCAGCTCAGTGCTTTAATTTTGGGAATGGCGTGGAATATCAAACAAGGGCATTTCAGGGTATCATTGCTGTTCCATGGTCTTACATCATATATCTGGAATAACAGCAATTAGCACTCCAATATAGAATGGCAGACGCTCTATTTTTATTCTCTGACCTCATCTGGGGTGACATGAGTAGATGGTTCACACTCGATGGGGGAAATACGAGGAAGAAGAGCAAGACGCATTGTGTTCCAAGTGAAAACCATGAAGGGAGACCATGAGGCTGAAGGTAATTTAGCCTTGAGCTGAACGACTGCTGGTAGTATAACATGGGGCAATGTGGATGCCGCACTAAGCAAGAATATACACATATGACTAAAAGTGGCACATTAATAAGGTTATTATTAGTATGAAGAAAGAGAAGCATCTATAAAAAGAAGTGAAGAAGTGGAGCCAGGAAGACACGGTTCCACCATGTCAATGCCCACCTTCCTCCCAGCAACAATATAGTAATATAGAATACTAATATTGTGCTATGCTGCTAATAATAATAATAATAATAATAAAGCCAGAATTGAAAAGTTGACAACAGATCCCAAGTGTAGACTCTACAAGGAAGCAGATGAAACAATAGATCATATCTTCAGCTGCTGCAAGAAGATCGCGAACAGACTACAAGCAGAGGCACAACACCATTGCTCAGATGATTCATTGGAACTTGAACCACAAATACCATTTGCCTGCGATAAAGAACTGGTGGGATCACAAACCGGAAATAGTTAAAGAGAATGAACATGTCAAGCTACTCTGGGACTTCCGAATTCAAAGTTTTGGAGCACAACACTCCTGACCTCACAATTGTGTTAAAAAACAATATGGATTGTCGATGTTGCAATCCCAGGATTGAAGAGAAACAACTGGAAAAACACAATATGAGGATTTAAAGATGCTTGCCATAGATGCAGGCAAAACATCAGGAGAAAATGCCTCTAGAACATGGCCATATAGCCCGAAAAAAACCACAAGAACCTAGTGATTCCAGCCATGAAAGCCTTCGACAATACATTGTTTATTTATTGATTGATTTGAGCAGATTTCCTGAAAGAAGAACCAGGAAAATAAGATTATCACCTTGTTGCCTTGTTTTTTTACTCGTGTTTTATTTTGAAATGGTCATATGACTGATCAAATAAATAAATATTATTATTATTTATTGATTTATGACATTTATATGCCACCCTTTTCAGAGCGGTTAACAAGGAATATGTAAATGCAATATATTATATTACCATAGCACAATATTAGTATTATATATTACTATATTGTCCTACACCATTGTACTGCAATATTATTAGACAAGGTGGAAGTGTTGCAAGTAAGATGCTTCCACTCCAAGCTTCCTCCAACTCGAGCCTTTCCACAGTTGTGATTTCAGTTAACTATGGGGAAATGCATGCTTTGGGCGCACACGCCCCTGCGCTGAGGGGGGGGGAGGAGAACCGCAGCGCCCCAGCGCTTCCCTCGCTCTCAAGCTTTCCAGGCAAATCCACCACGGTTGCACATTCTAATCAAACAGACAAGGGAAAACGCCGTTCTGATGCAAAAGGCTAAATTTGTCTCTGAGTGGTCTCTGTAGCAACCCAATATTCCAAAGAGACAGCCATGTGATCCATGCTCGCAGCTCCTGCTGTTTATCCTGCACTGTCCTACTTACAGCAGCTTTCCGTTCCAGCTGTCTACAGCAAGGAAAGAGGCAAAGAATCACCTGCTCTCCCGCTGGTACGGGGTGCCACTTCAAATTCATCACAATTGCATTTTTCTAAATGACATTGTTGCATGAGAGGATGTGGGCCAAAGGAAGCATTCCTCAAAACAAAGGCCACCTCAAATACAATGTGGATGTAAACAATCCAACGTTCCCGCTTTAGCAGGTGACGAGCCCAGGAAATCAGGGCTTCCATCCTCTATACTTCCTGCTGCAGATCTCTGTGGCATCGGAAACTTTTCCAGAAAGCCAGAGGTGCGCTGAGTGTGCGAGAGACTGAGGATCAATTCTGGAAGGAGGAACAAAGGAATCCAGCAGAGCGTCATGGCTGGATTACGGCCAGAGTCATTTAGAAAGAGGAGCCACGGGAACCACATTTAAGAAGCAAGTATTAACATGCTGCACATTATCAAGCAAGGTAGATCACACAGAGCTACTTCAGCACAGAGCATCCAGAGGCAAATCAAAAGAACCCCTATATTATTATTATTATTATTATTAAATGTAACCACTCAGTTTACCGAGCATCCAGGGGCAAATCAAAAGAACCCCATTATTATTATTATTACTATTATTACTATTATTATTATTATTAAATGTAACTACTCAGTTTACTGAGTAGAGGCAAATCAAAAGAACCCCTATATTATTATTATTATTATTATTATTATTATTATTATTATTATTATATGTAACTACTCAGTTTACTGAGCATACAACCCCCCTGTTGCGCCAACTCCACTGGCTACCGATCTGCTACCGGGCTGAATTCAAAGTGCTGGCGTTGGCCTTTAAAGCCCTAAACGGTTCCGGCCCAAGCTACCTATCTGACTGCATCTCTGCCTATGAACCCACCAGGAGTTTGAGATCTTCCGGGGAGACCCTGCTCTCGATCCCGCCTGCTTCTCAAGCTCGGCTGGCGGGGACGAGAGATAGGGCCTTTTCTGTGGTGGCCCCCCGGCTTTGGAACACCCTCCCCATAGAGGTACGATCAGCCCCTTCGCTGATGGTGTTTCGGAAAAGATTGAAGACATGGATGTTTAAACAAGCATTCGGTTAATCCGTTGTAACGAATTGTGATGACTAAGGATTGGTTATACACGGACGATGAATTTTGGATTACGATTCCAGTTATGAGATGCATAGGATTGTTATTGGTGGCCCAATAATTTGTACTGTATATGTGTTTTATGCTTTTAACTGAATATTGTTTTTTAAATGTTGTAAACCGCAATGAGTCGCCGATTTAGGCTGAGATATTAGCGGTATACAAGTGTATTAATAAATAAATAAATAATAAATCAAAAGAACTCCTATATTATTATTATTATTATTATTATTATTATTAAATGTAACCACTCAGTTTACCGAGCATCCAGAGGCAAATCAAAGAATCCCATTATTATTATTATTATTATTATTATTATTATTATTATTATTATTAAATGTAACTACTCAGTTTACCGAGCATTCAGAGGCAAATCAAAAGAACCCCTATATTATTATTATTATTATTATTATTATTATTATTATTAAATGTAACTACTCAGTTTACTGAGTAGAGGCAAACCAAAAGAACCCCTATATTATTATTATTATTATTATTATTATTATTATTATTAAATGTAACTACTCAGTTTACCGAGCATCCAGAGGCAAATCAAAAGAACTCCTATATTATTATTATTATTATTATTATTATTATTATTATTAAATGTAACTACTCAGTTTATCGAGCATCCAGAGGCAAATTCAAAGAACCCCTACTGACCTCAGCTCAACTTCAAGTAGTATGCAATAGCTCCCCACTTTTCCTTCAAGAAGCATCATCTGATGGAAGCAAGCCATTATTGATAAACTGTTTTAAGATAAAGGTAAAGGTTTCCCCTTGACATTAAGTCTAGTCATGTCCGACTCTGGAGGGTGGTGATCATCTTTGTTTCTAAGCAGAAGAGAGCTGGCGTTGTCCGTAGACACCTCCAAGGACATGTGGCCAGCATGACTACATGGAGCACTGTTTACCTTCCTGCCGGAGCAGTACCTATTCATCTCCTCACATTTGCATGTTTCTGAACTGCTAGGCTGGCAGAAGCTGGGGCTGACTGGGAGCGCTCCCCAGATTCAATAATAATAATAATAATAATAATAATAATAATAATAATAATAATCTTTATTTATACCCCGCCACCATCTCCCTAAAGGGGACTCGGGGCGGCTAACATGAGCCCAAGCCCAAAATTGCAATACAACAAAATAAAATACGAAACAACAGAAAAAATTACATCAAAACAAAGTACATAGTCACAAAATAAAAAAGTGCAAAATAACATAATAAAAGTCAAATAGGAGCCAAGGGACCAAATCATCGACCTTTCAGTCAGCATATATTTTGGCTTTTAAGTCCCTTCCGCTGTGTTTTTCAGTGTTTTTATGAGTGATGGTCACTCATTGGTCTGATGGCTGTATTGTGTAAAAATTAGGTGTCAATTCGCCCAGTAGTTTTTGAGTTATGTTAATCCCACAAATGAATATTACATTGTATTGTCGAAGGCTTTCATGGCCAGAATCCCTGGGTTGTTGTAGTTTTTTTCGGGCTATATGGCTATGTTCTAGAGGCATTCTCTCCTGACATTTCGCCTGCATCTATGGCAAGCATCCACAGAGGTTGTGAGGTCTGTTGGAACTAGGAAAAAGGGTTTATATATCTGTGGAATGACCAGGGTGGGACAAAGGACTCTTGTCTGCTGGAGCTAGGTGTGAATGTTTCAACTGACCACCTTGATTAGTATTTGATGGCCTGGCAGTTCATGGGAACATTACATTTTTATTTATATAGATAAGTAAGCACAACCTTTTAGGAGAAAGTGATAGTATTTGTTTCATCCTCAAACCCTAAACAAACAAGGAGGCTTCTAAGCAATCCTTCCTGGCTTATGATAAACTTAGTTTGGTTTCCAGAGCTGCATATGGGGAGGCCCCAGAGTTCCTACCCATCTTGAAATGCACTGTAGGAGAGCCATTTGGGACATGGCCAAGCATGTTGCGCCAACAAAGGCTGACGGCAGCCTTGACTTCTCACTTCCCTGGGACAAAGGCCCTGACACCGTGTTGCAGGAGCAATCTGCTTGGCAAGCTCCCACACCTCAAGACACTCCATCGTGGGAGCTTGCCAAGCCCCCTGATCCTTGCGGGTCAGTGTCGAGGCCTTGGTTGGAAAGTGAGAAGCAAAGCTGCCTCTCTCACAATATTCAGGGAGGATCACAGGCTCTTCTACACGTATCTTCCATCTTGGAGGGGAAGTGAGAGATGAATGGCACACTCCTTTCTAGGAAGAGCTTGGGAAATGGCTTTGGTGCCCATGACAGCGCTGCATGGAAAGACCCGAGTTGTTTTCACAGCTATTTGGGGAGATTTCCAAACGGGAGGCGAAACCCGCAAGGTGGCGCAGAGCACGGCTCCGGCTGGGAAGGCAGCTGGAGTTTTCCCCCAGGGCGGGGCGGGTTGAAGAGGTAATTAAGTACTAAATAAATAGATGAGTCTCAATCTCTCCCCTCTGCAAAATATTTCGTTCATAAAACGAGTCTGCACACATTTTTACATTTTTTTTCAGGCTTCACATGTCTGTCTCCTCTTTCTCTTTTTTTCCCCCCCTTCCTGACAGAAGCAGAGAGAAGCCAGGCCTGCCTGCAAGCGGCAGAAATATTCCCCAGCCAAAGCCAGGCCAAGACGGAGAAGGAGCTGAAACCAAACCACAAGAGAAAGGCAAAGGAAAAACTGTCTGCTTCTCACTCTGGAATTTCCTTCAAGAATGTCCTCAGGCCCTGGCAGTGGGAAAATGGGAAGGGTAATCATACTTTTTATTATTTTTATTATTATTATTATTAGAAACACAACAACGTGAGTCCACAGCAGACACTCTGCTTGCTGTTGAAATTTTGTCAGCACTGATTGTGTTTAAGTGCAGGCCAAGGTCTTTAGGCACTGCACCCAGTGTGCTGATCACCACTGGGACCACCTTTACTGCCTTGTGCCAGAGTCTTTGCAGTTCGATCTTCAAATCCTCATATCGTGTCAGCTTTTCCAGTTGTTTCTCTGCAATCCTGCTATTATTATTATTATTATTATTATTATTATTATTTGAAACACAGCAAGATGAGTCCACAGCAGACACTCTGCTGGCTGTTGAATTGAATCACACGTCGGACCCTTTCCAAGTGTCTAGGACTGTGTGATGTATCAACGAATAATGTGTGCAGATCCCAGTAAGGTGGCCTTCTGCAGTAATTTTGTCAGCACCGATTGTGTTTAAGTGCAGGCTAAGGTCTTGAGGCACTGCAGCCAGTGTGCCGATCACCACTGGGACCACCTTGACTGGCTTGTGCCAGAGTCTTTGCAGTTCGATTTTTAAATCCTCATATTGTGTCAGCTTTTCCAGTTGTTTCTCTGCAATCCTGTTGTTGTTGTTGTTGATATTATTATTATTATTATTATTATTATTATTATTATTATTATTATTTGAAACACAACAAGATGGGTCCACAGCAGACACTCTGCTGGCTGTTGAATTGAATCACACGTCGGACACTTCCCAAGTGTCTAAGACTATGTAATGTATCAGCGAATAATGCGTGCCTTGTGCAGTAATTTTGTCAGCGCCGATTGTGTTTAAGTGCAGGCCAAGGTCTTTAGGCACAGCACCCAGTGTGCCAATCATCACTGGGACTACCTTGACTGGCCTGTGCCAGAGTCTTTGCAATTCAATCTTCAAATCCTCATATTGTGTCAGCTTTTCCAGTTGTTTCTCTTCAATCCTGCTGTCACCTGGGATTGCAACATCCACAATCCATACTTTGTTTTTGTTTTTTTGGAGCCCCCGGTGGCACAGTGGGTTAAACCCCTGTGCCGGCAGGACTGAAGACCGACAGGTCGCAGGTTCGAATCCGGGGAGAGGCGGATGAGCACCCTCTATCAGCTCCAGCTCCTCATGCGGGGACATGAGAGAAGCCTCCCACAAGGATGATAAAAACATCAAATCATCCAGGTATCCCCTGGGCAACATCCTTGCAGATGGCCAATTCTCTCACACCAGGAGTCACTCCTGACATGACAAAAAAAACAAACCTTTGTTTTTTAACATGATTGTGAGATCGGGAGTATTGTGCTCCAAATCTCTGCTTGTCTGAATTCAGAAGTCCCAGAAGTAGTTTGGCGTGTTCATTCTCTGTAACTTTTTCCGGCTTGTGGTCCCACCAGTTCTTTGTTGCAGGCAGATGGGATTTGTGGCACAAGTTCCAATGAATCATCTGAGCAACGGTGTTGTGCCTTTGCTTGTAGTCCGTCTGTGCAATTTTCTTGCAGCAGCCGAGGATGGGATCTATTGCTTCATCTGCTTCCTTGAAGAGTCTACGCTTGGGATCTGTCGTCGACTTTTCAATTCTGGCTTTGACGGCCTTGGTTCAAATGGCTTGTTCTTGGGCTGCCAGAATCGAGCCCTCCTTTGTCTCCTTTTTCAGAGTCCCATTTGTGAGCCACAGCCATGTTTTTTCTTTGTCAATTTGGCTCTCAATGTTTCCCAGAAACTGTCCATGGAGAGCCTTCTTTGGCCAGCTTTCTCTTCTGCTCTGGATTGTGTTTTGACGGTATTCCCTCTTTGTCTTTTGCACTTGAAGCAGTTTACTACTCTTGACTTCCCTCAATGTTGGTATTATTATTATTATTATTATTATTAATATTTGTATTATTGTGTTTCAAATAATAATATTTTTATTGATTTATTGATTTATGGCAGTTATCTGCCACCCTTCTCATCCCAAGGGGTACTCAGAGCATTACATTCTATATAAATAAAAATGTAATGTTCGTTTGTGGAATTAACGTAACTCAAAAACCACTGGACGAATTGACACCAAACATGCCACAAGACACCTAATAATGCAAGGAGTGACCATCACTCAAAAAAATTGATTTTTACATTTGGGAGTTGTAGTTGCTGGGATTTATATTGAACATCCAATCAAAGACCATTCTGAACTCCCCCAACGATGGAAATGAACCAAACTTGACACACAGAACTCCCATGACCAAGAGAAAATACTGGAAGGATTTGGTGGGCATTGACCTTGAGTTTGGGAGTTGTAGTTCACCTACATCCAGAGAGCACTAGCCTCAAACAATGATGGAGTTGGATCAAACTTGGCACGAATACTCCATATGCCCAAATGTGAACACTGGTGGAGTTTGGGGAAAATAGACCTTGACATTTGGAAGTTGTAGTTCAATTAATCAATCTTTTATTTAAAGCATATATTTGGAAATATACTTTTGGGTGAGCCAGAAGCAGCAAGTCATCACAAGTAGCCTAGATGCAGGGACGAGGGGGGAAAAAGAAGTTTCGAATCCGAGAAAGTTTCTAAGATTCCTAGACACAAAGGGTATTGCTCAAAGTGCGGTGTTTTTTAAAGCAACGGGATTGTACATTTGCGGAAGAGTCGTTGCACAACCTTGCAGGAAAATAAGGAAATAAGCAGAGTTTAAAAAGCACAACGGAGTGTGTTTTTGTTGTTTTAGGTCTTGTTGCTTTGATCTCCAATGAGAACAAAGAGGCTGAGGTTCTCCGTTCCACAGCAAGACCTGGAACTGACCTTAAAACTAGGACGAAGATGGAATGTGCTCATGCATTTTCCAGTAAAAAAATGTATTTCTGAGAAAGTCCTTCCTGTTGAGTCTAGAATGTGCTTCTGATCCACAGTGAATTTTTCCACTGCATTGTCAGCCTTTAGGTCTTACTCAGGCTAACCTGATCTCTGGGTTATTTTGAGTTTTTCAGACTGTATGGCCATGTTCCAGAAGCATTCTCTCCTGACATTTCGCCTGCATCTGTGGCAGGCAAGATGCCTGCCACAGATGCAGACAAAACGTCAGGAGAGAATGCTTCTGGAACATGGCTATACAGCCCAAAAAACTCACAACAACCTAGTGATTCCGGCCACGAAAGCCTTCAACAATACATTAATCTGATCTCTTTTTTCGATAGCACTACAAGCTGGGAAGATGCATGGAAGGCAGTGGATGGAGCACATCTGTAAATATCTCATATACAGGATGTATTTTATTTATTTACTTATTTATTTATTTACGGCATTTCTGTGCCACCCTTTTCACCTCAAAGGGGACTCAGAGCGGCTTACAAGATATATATACATAAAATATATTATATTATTAACATAGTACAATATCAGTATTATATATATTGTACTATACCATTACATTGTAATATTATTAGTATTACATGTAATATAAAATATATAATTATAATATCATATTATTATTATGTTGTATTACATTATAATATTACAAATATTACATGTATATACAATATATTATTAGCATAACATTATATTATTATATTATTTATATAATAATTATATTATTATATTATTATATTATTTCAGTCTTTATGGGGCCTTGGGACTTCTGGAGTCACAATATCAGTACCAGAAGACGACAGCAACAGTAGATGTAATGTAAAATATATAGTTATAATATCATATTATTATTAGTATTATATTGTATTACATTATATTTTCATTCACTGGACCGAATTGGGCACAAATACCCAACACGACAAATTTGAATACTGGTGAGGTTGGGGGGTTACTGATTGCATGATTTAGGAGCTGTAGTTGCTGGGATTTATAGTTCACCCACAATCAGAGAGCATTCTGAACTCCACCAATGATGGAATTGAACCAAACCTGGCACACAGAACTCCCACGACCAACAGAAAATACTGAAAGAGTTTGGTGGGGATTGATCTTGAATTTTGGAGTTGTAGTTCACCTACATCTAGAGAGCACTGCGGAATGAAACAATGATCGATCTGGACCAAACTTGGCATGGATATTCAATATGCCCAAATGGTAGAGACTGAGGAAAATAGACCTTTGGGAATTGTAGATGCTAGGATTTATAGTTCAACTACAATCAAAGAGCATTTTGAACTCTACCAACAACAGAATTGGGGCAAACTTCCCACACAGAGCTCCCAAGACCAACAGAAAATACTGGAAGGGTTTGGTGGGCATTGATCTTTAGTTTTAGAGCTGTAGTTCACCTACATCCAGAGAGCACTGCGAACTCAAACAACGATGGATCTGGACCAAACTTGGCACGGATACTCAATATGCCCAAATGTGAACACTGGTGGAGTTTGGGGAAAATAGACCTTTGGGAGTTGTAGTTGCTGGTATTTACAGTTCAACTACAATCAAAGAGCATTCTGAACACCACCAACGATAGAATTGAAGCAGAACTCCCAAGACCAACAGAAAATAATGGAAGGATTGGTGGGCATTGACCTTGAATTTTGGAGTTGTAGTTCGCCTACATCCAGAGAGCACTGTGGACTCAAACAATGATGGATCTGAACCAAACTTGGCACAGATACTCAATATGCCCGAATGTAAACAATGGTCGAGTTTGGGGGGAATAGACCTTGACATTTGGGAGTTGTAGTTGCAGATTTATAGTTCACCTGCAACCAAAGAGTATTCTGAACCTAACCAACAACAGAATCGAACCAAACTTGGGACACAGAACCACCATGACCAACAGAAAATGCTGTATTTTCTGATAGTCTGTCGTGACCCCCTTGTGACCCCCCCCCCCCCGGGGTCCCAACTCCCAGCTTGAGAAACACTGGTCTAAAACATAATGCTGTCTCCACTAGTATTAGAAGCAGCGAACATGAAAATGAGCCATTTCAGTCCAAGAATAGCTGTGGAGGCAGATTCTCTTTGAGGAAACAGCAAACATATGCAAGTCAATTCTATCACCACGTGAAATCTGCACTCAAACAACGAAGAATCCGTTCAACCTGCTTTATTACTGCTGCAAAACAAATAACCATTATCCTAAAGCAAAAGGGAGGAAGTAGAAAGGGGGGTAAAACAACAACGTATCTTACCTTTTATTTACAGGTTTTTCATCTTTCTCATACGGCTTCACAAACCATTTCCCAATGCGCACAAAGTTCCGGTTCATTAGACATCTTTCCACCAGGTTGTGAATTGCTTTGAAAAGCAGCGTACGGCATTCGTAGGAAAGCCCATTCTCCCATACACCATCTTCCTCATCTGCAAGGATGGAGAGGGGAGGGGAAAAAAGGTTAAGATCAAGCTTTCTCTAAAGGTGCCAGGGAGAAAAACACTATCAATAATACAGCCAGTAAATACCAGCGCTTGCTTAAGGGCCACTCCGTACGCTACAGTTAGGAGTACATCCAAGTCATCTTAGAACATGAAAATAGGAAGCAGCCTTCTTGTAAGGCAGGCAATGTTCCTTCCAAATCAGGCCGATTAACTCTGGCTTTCTCAACAGCTTCAGACAAGGCACTCCCAGCTATTATTATTATTATTATTATTATTATTATTATTATTATTATTTCAAACATTTGTACCCTGCCTTTCTCAACTCAGGGCAGCTTACAGTCAGCAACAATTCAATTCCCCCACATACAAAATAATAATACAGTAATAATAATAATAATAATAATAATAATCTTTATTTATACCCCGCTACCATCTCTCCAAGGGACTCGGTGCGGCTTACATGAGGCCGAGCCCACAATACATCAATAATAAAACAATAGCAAACAAACAATACAAAACAGTTAAAATACATCTCATAAACAAAAAAATATATATAAGCAGTACAGTAACACAACAAGCATGGTTGGGCCAAATGTAAAATTAAAATTAAAAAAAACAATGCTGGGCATGAGCAAGGTAGGATATAACTGGGATGGAAATTTTCGGAGGGGATAGGGCGTGCAAATCAATCCTAAATCAATAATAAAGTGCATTTTGAGGGCATATTGCTGAGAAATTCATTATTCTGGAAAGGCACACTGGAACAACCACGTATTAGATATAAGTGATACAATAAATTAGTTTAAAATTAGTTTAAAATTAAATCTATTTAAAATACTGTATATACTTGAGTATACGCCCAGTTATTCAGCCCTTTTTTTAGGCTGAAAAAGTCCCCCTTGGCTTATATTCGAGTCAAGGTTATTTATTATTTTACCCTATTAGAAATACATAATAAATGTATGGTTATTACTATTGTTGTTGTTATTACATTGATCATTCTACTTTATTATTGTTTTTATTATTACATTTAATATTTTACTCTATTATTACTGTTATTATTATATTTCCATTACTTTACTCTATTATTATTAGTATTCATATTATTACATTTATTATTTTACTCTATTATTACTGTTATTATTACATCTCTATTATTTTACTCTATTATTAGTATTCATATTATTACATCTCCATTATTTTACTCTATTATTACTGTTATTATTATATTTCCATTATTTTACTCTATTATTATTAGTATTCATATTATTACATTTATTATTTTACTCTATTATTACTGTTATTACATTTCCATTATTTTACTTTATTATTAATAGTAGTATTAGTATTATTACATTTTTTATTTTTATTTGCAAGCACATTTACATTGAAGAAGGTTAGAATAATGGTTTAATCAGGGTTCCACAGTCTTATCTGAAATTATAGTTTTATGTAAATATTCAAAACATTTAACCTACCGATGCTTCAATTAATGTAATTGTGTTGTATCTATTTTTATTTTGAAATTTACCAGTAGCTCCTGCATTTCCCACCCTTGGCTTATACTCGAGTCAATACGTTTTCCCAGTTTTTCGTCTTATATTCGGGTCAGCTTATACTCGAGTATATAAGGTAATACTGCTGGCTGTCTAGCCTTATCTAGAATTCTGCGAACAACAACACAATCAGAAGCCTGTCCATTTTCCATAGCATTATCATCATTGTCATTGTCATTATCAGCGTGCTACCCAAAACCCTGGTCCCACAACCACGTCTTCAATTTCTTCCTAAAGGAGAGGAGGGATGTAGTTGGCCTGATTTTGCTGGGGAGTGAGTTCCACAGGCAAGGGGCCACCACCAGGAAGGCCCTGTCCCTCGTCCCCGCCAAGCAGGTTTGTGCCAGAGGCAGGGCTGAAAGCAAGGCCTCCGCAGAAGATCTTAAACTCTGAGGTGGGACGTAGAGGGAGATACGTTCGGACAGGTAATCTTAATAGGGAAGGTTTACCAGAAATGCTGAAAAATAGATTTCTGTAAACAATTCACGGGCTTGAGTAATAAGAGACGACAGTGTTCTCATCTCCCAAGTGACTACATTTTAAGTTGCAACCTGCCTGGAATAGAGACCTGCTTTTTGCTCAGAGCCAAAACTGAGTACCTTGGATTTGAGCAGAAAATGCTCAGAGCCCAAATCAATATCAGGGGGAACCATTCACAGTGGTTTCTCATTTGCTGGCTTATGCTCCCTACCAACTGAAAGCTGTCACGGGAGAATACGGCCACAAAATACAACAGAGAGGAAAAAAGTTTGTTTGTCGCACCAGTCCAGTGAAAAGGAGCACAGCCTTCATTTTCTCCCATAAGAGTGATCGCTTGCCATTCGTTGATCAAAATGATGCACTTGGGATGAACTGATCACAGAGCTGACCCACGATGGGGATACCGGAGGGGAATTTACACCTCGCAGTAAATGGTCAATTCAATATTTACCCACAAATGAAAGGCGGTTAAATATAACAACAACAACAACAACAACAACAACAACAACAATTTTTTAAATGTCAGGAGCGACTTGAGAAAGTTGCTTCTGGTGTGAGAAAATTGGCCATCTGCAAGGACATTGCCCAGGGAATGTTGCCTGGATGTTGTTTGACGTTTTATCCTTGTGGGAGGCTTCTCTCATGACCCCACATGGGGAGCTGAAGCTGACAGAGAGAGCTCATCCATACTCTCCCCGAATTCGAACCTCCCACCTGTTGGTCTTCAGTCCTGCTGGCACAAGGGTTTAACCCACTGCACCACCGGGGGCTTCAATAGTAATAATAATAAAAATAACAACAACAATAACAATAACGACAATAATAATGACAATGTCAATAATAGTGAGAACAACAACAAAGACACTGGCACAGACCACTCAAGGTGGTGCCAACAGTGATCAGCACACTGGGTGCAGTGCCTAAAGACCTTGGCCTGCACTTAAACACAATCGGTGCTGACAAAATTACTGCAAAAGGCCGCCTTACTGGGATCTGCACGCATTATTCGCTGATACATCACACAGTCCTAGACACTTGAGAAGGGTCTGACGTGTGATTCAATTCAACAGCCAGCAGACTCTGGCACAAACCACTCAAGGTGGTGCCAGCGGTGATCAGCACACTGGGTGCAGTGCCTAAAGACCTTGGCCTGCACTTAAACACAATCAACGCTGACAAAGTTACCATCTGTCAGCTGCAAAAGGCCACCCTACTCAGATCCGCACACATTATTCACTGATAAATCACACAGTCCTAGACACTTGGGAAGTGTCCGATGTGTGATCCAATACAACAACCAGCATAGTGATCTTTGCTGTGTACTAATCTTGTTGTGTTTCAAATAATAATAACAATAATAACAATAAGAAGAACAATAATGACAATGACAATAATAATAACAATAACAACAACAAAGACTTTGGCACAAACCACTCAAGATGGTGCCAGTGGTGATCAGCACACTGGGTGCAGTGCCTAAAGACCTTGGCCTGCACTTAAACACAATCAACGCTGACAAAGTTACCATCTGTCAGCTGCAAAAGGCCACCCTACTCGGATCTGCACGCATTATTCACCAATTCATCACACAGTCCTAGACACTTGGGAAGTGTCCGATGTGTAATCCAATACAACAACCAGCATAGTGATCTTTGCTGTGTACTAATCTTGTGTTTCAAATAATAACAATAAGAACAATAATAATGACAATGATAATAATAATAATAATAACAACAAAGACTCTGGCACAAACCACTCAAGGTGGTCCCAGTGGTGATGGGCACACTGGGTGCAGTGCCTAAAGACCTTGGCCTGCACTTAAACACAATCGGCGCTGACAAAATTACCACCTGTCGGCTGCAAAAGGCCACCCTACTCAGATCCGCACGCATTATTCACTGATACATCACACAGTCCTAGATACCTGGGAAGTGTTTGATGTGTGATCGAATACAGCAGCCAGCAGAGTGATCTTGTTTGTTGTGTAATCATCGTGTTATGTATCAAATAACAACAACAACAAAACAAAACAACAATAAGGATGATGATGAACATCAAAGGGTGAGCCAGTGTTCCATAGTGGTTTAAGCAGTGAATTACGACATCCCTGCTCGACCATGGATGACCCTGGGCGAGTCACACTCTCTCAGCCTCTGAAGCATCACGACAGGTTGCCATAATGACTTGATGGCACACGACAACCACCAAATGTAATGATGCACAAGCGTAATGGACCTTTATAACTTTACAAGATGATCAATAACTACTGGGTTGAAGACTTCTACGCACGCACATGTACTTATTGTCTCCCACTGATTTAGCTACTCCCACGGAAAGTCAAGGTACGCCAAGAGCAAGCGGTGGCATTCGATGAAGTCTCTTTGACCTTTACAGCCGACTTGCTCAGAAACACAAGAGAAGAAGAGGATTCTAGTCTAACACAGGCAACTAGGCAGGCCGACATCTGGGACCAAAAGGCAGAGCTTAGCATCTTGCTTTTTCAAGGTTATTTACATTACTTATTATACTACAAACCTGTCGTTATCTATTACCGTGTAGGTTATTTGCTCAGACTGAAAGAGAGCATCTTTTGCTATAAGAAAGAGGTAATAAATGCCATTACACTACCCTGAAACCCCTGGATTGCATGCCAGCCATTACAAGCCAAAAAGTAACACCATTCCAAAAAATAGCTAAAATTATTTATTCCCAAGTTATACATTACTTCCAAACTTCAACAAATGGCAAGAAATTTCTATATACCCTGGAGTACCAGAAAACCAGGAAGAGAAAATCCCACATATCAATTATTATTATTATTATTATTATTATTATTATTATTATTATTATTATTACCCCACCACTCCCAATAGGGACTCAGGTCAGCTTACAACACACAATGTTGTTGAAGGCTTTCATGGCCAGAATCACTGATTTGTTGTGAGTTTTCTGGGCTGCCTGGCCATTTTCCAGAAGCATTCTCTTCTGACGTTTCGCCCGCATCTATAGCAGGCGCCCTTAGAGGTTGAGGGGACTGTTGGAAACTAGGCAAGGGAGGTTTACATATCTGTGGAATGATGTCCAGGGTGGGAGAAAGAACCATAACATTATTTTCGTTGATACTTCACAGCTGTCATTTTGCTCCTGTTATAAATCGTCATGTAAACATCTGATATGCAGGGTGTATTTCCATTCACTGGACCATATTTGGTACAAATACCAGATAAGCCCAAATCTGGGTTGGGGGGATTGATTTTGTCATTTGGGAGTTGTAGTTGCTGGGATGTATAGTTCATCTACAATCAAAGAGCATTCTGAACTCCGCCAATGATGGAATTGAACCAAACTTGGCACACAGAACTCCCATGACAAACAGATAATATTGAAAGGGCATTGAACTTGAGTTTTGGAATTTGTAGTTCACCTATATCCAGAGAGAGCTGTGGACTCAAACAATGATGGATCTGGACCAAATTTGGCATGGATACTCAATATGCCCAAATGTGAACACTGGTGGCGTTTGGGGGGGGGGGGGGGACCTTGACATTTGGAAGCTGTAGTTGCTGGGATTTATAGTTCATCTACAATCAAAGAGCAAACTTGGCAAAGATACTCAATATGCTCAAATGTGAACACCGGTGGCGTTTGGGGGAAATAGACCTTGACATATGGGAGTTGTAGTTGATGGGATTTAAAGTTCACCTACAATCAAAGAGCATTCTGAACCCCACCAATGATGGGATTGAACCAAATGTGGCACACAGAACTCCCACGACCAACAGAAAATACTGGAAGGATACAATGGGTACTAATCTTGAGTTTTGGAGTTGTAGTTCACCTACATCCAGAGAGAGCTGTGGACTCAAACTATGATGGATCTGGACCAAACTTGGCACAGATACTCAACATGCCCAAATGTTAACACTGGTGGAGTTTGGAGGAAATAGACCTTGACTTTTGAGAGTTGAAGTTGCTGGGATTTATAGTTCACCTACAATCAAAGAGCAAACTTGGCACAGATACTCAATACGCCCAAATGTGAACACTGGTGATGTTTGGGGGAAATAGACCTTGACTTTTGAGAGTTGAAGTTGCTGGGATGTATAGTTCACCTACAATAAAAAAGCATTCTGAACCCCACAAATGATAGAATTGGGCCAAACTTCCCACACAGAACTCCATGACCAACAGAAAATACTGTGTTTTCTGGGGGTGTTTTGCGACCCCTCTGACAACCCCTTATGACTCCCCCCCAGGGGTCCCGACCCCCAGGTTGACAAACACTTCACTAAAAGCTGTCCCAAAAGACAGAATTCACAAGAACTGCAGGAAGAAAGGGGAATTGTTGATTCTGGGGAGGTAAAATCCAGCAGAACTCCACGATTCAGTCCTGGCCTTTGGAGCGTGTTACCAGCTGGGTGTTAAGCTCTCCTTAATGACACCCTTTTACACTGTGTTTATTCTTTTAAGTGGTGCCTTTAATTTAATGTCTGATCTTTTTCTGTGTTTTAATTGCACCTTTCTGCCTCCAATATTCCTTTAAGCTGCTGGAATTCCATTTCTGAAAGGAAGGTAGGATATAAATCCAATTAACATGCATGGTCTTAACTTTCAAAGGCCAAAGCAAATGGGGAAGGAGCAGAGACAACGCTTTCAGCCAGAGAGGCAATGTTTCCAGTGATCCCATGGCAGAGATTGAAGAGTTGCTCCTGATGCAATCACCAAAAACACTCTCTCGCTCTCTATCGATAGCAGAAATACTGGCACAGCACTATTTCACTTATTTCCGCAAACCAAATTCATGTGGCTAGCCAAATCGAAGAACAAATATTAAAATGTACTATTTATTGTTGCTTGTAAAAGGCAAATCTATTTATTTATCATATCAGCAACGATATCAGGCCCTAAGTGGCACAGTGGGTTAAACCACTGAGCTGCTGAACTTGCTGACCCAATAGTCACAGGTTTGAATCTGGGGAGTAGGGTGAGCTCCTGCTGTTAGCCCCAGCTTTTGCCAACCTAGCAGCTTGAAAACATGCCAATGTGAGTAGATCAATAGCACCGGGCTGTGGCGCAGCTAGTTAGTAGCCAGCTGCATTAAATCACTACTGACCGAGAGATCATGAGTTCGAAGCCAGCCCAGGTTGGAGTAAGCTCCCGACCATTAATAGTCTAGCTTGCTGTTGACCTATGCAGCCCAAAAGACAGTTGCATCTGTCAAGTAGGAAATTTAGTAACCAATGTATTGTCATAGATGCAGGCGAAAACGTCAGGAGAAAATGCCTCTAGAACATGGCCATATAGCCCGAAAAAACCTACAACAACCCAATTTAGTAACCACTTTATGCAGGAAGGCTAATTTAACTACTTTACTTTGTGGGACCAGGCCTTTAGGCAATCAGGTTAAAGGACAATTGATAATGTTTGACTATGGCTTGAAAGTGGATTTGGATAAGTTAATGCAGAGTAATCATTAGTATATGGCTAGATGAATAGCCACCAGACTGACAATAGCTAAATGGATCATGCAAGTATTATTTTTATATTTTAATTATTACATTTGGCCCAGCCATAGGTTTTTAAACGTTGTTGTGTTACTGTTAATGTTTATTGCTTATTTTCTGTTATGAGTTTTATTTTTATTGTTTTGTATTATTTGTTGTTATTGTTTTTATTATTGATGTATTGTGGGCTCGGCCTCATGTAAGCCGCACTGAGTCCCTTGGGGAGATGGTAGCGGGGTATAAATAAAGTCTTATTATTATTGTTGTTTTAATCTTTATTTATTAATGTTCATATTTTTTAATTGTTATATTTGCTATTTTGTATTTTATGATGCAGCATTGAATTGTTGCCCAATCTATAAAAAAGACAAATTGGGTCCTTTTTATGACTATGAAAAAAATAGAAAAAGAAAGAGACAAAGAAGATGTAAATAAAATAATGAAACAAAAGATAAGAAGATCCTGAGATTGGAATGGAAGTCATTTTATTTTATTTTTGATTTTCGTATTTTTATATTTTTTATTTTTGTACCTTTTTCTTCTTTTTTTCTCTCTTTGTGCTTTTTCTATTGATTGTGTTTCCTACTTTCCTATCATCTTCTTGAATATTCCCCCTCTTTCCATGTATTTATGTCTAAACTGGTGCTGGTGCTGGCCTACAAAGCCCTAAACGGTTCCGGCCCAAAATACCTGTCTGACCGCATCTCGGCCTACGAGCCCACGAGGACTTTGAGATCGTCTGGGGAGGCCCTTCTCTCGATCCCGCCTGCCTCACAGGCACGCCTGGCGGGGACGAGGGATAGGGCTTTCTCGGTGGTGGCCCCCCGGCTGTGGAACACCCTCCCTGTAGACATCAGACAGGCACCCTCCCTTATGACATTCCGCAAGAGATTAAAGACGTGGTTGTTTGAGAAGGCGTTTGATTAAGTGCTACAACAATTGGCAATGATGATTAGAACGGAATATGGAAAACGAGATTGGATTGTGATTCTATGATGAGACGTCGCGAATGATTTAGTGTAATTGTATTATTGATAGTGATGTTGTTATTGTTATTGTTGTTGTGATATTGCCTTTATTGTAAATTGTTTTTATATGTTGTACACCGCCGTGAGTCGTCCTAGGGCTGAGAACGGCGGTCTACAAGTGCAGTAAATAAATAAATAAATAAATAAATAAAAAATTATTCAAAAAATGAGAATTATTGCCAATTGGAAGCTGCCCTGAGTCTCCCTAGGGGTTGAGAAGAGCTGGGAAAAAATGTTTGAAATAATAATAATAATAATAATAATAATAATAATAATTGTTTATAGGTGGCTTGCCACTGCTTTCCTCTGAAGCGGAATTCTTGCCTAAGGTTGCTCAGTGGGTTTTCAGAAATTCAGAAATTCAAACCTTGGTCTCCAGACATGCAAACCATTACACCATGTTGGATTAGGGCCACCAAACCATGCATAAACAGATTTGCAAGAGATTAAATCGGACTGAACTCAGCGAGCCTTGTTTGCCAGCGTTCATGTTCTGAACTGGGCAATGGACTTGAGCAACCCGAGTTCAAGCTCCTACTATGCGAGAGTTTGCGCAAACCACTCCCTGGTGTTAATTGCCACCTTTGAGGGAGAGTCATGGCGGAGACGAACGCAACCTGTGACATTCTGGGAGCTCAAATGTGCCAACCTGAAATGGAGAGACCATAACCTGGAAGACTCCGCTGCCAATCCTGCCACTCTTGACCACCACTCACCCGAAGAAGGGTTCAGCTCAGCCTTCCAGAGAAAGGCGTCCTTTATGCAGTCAGCCCTACAAAAGCTCTTTCTGAAAACTCTTGTTTGCCCAAGTTAGAGGTCTGCCGAAACGCGAATTTCAGGAAACCTCGGCAGGACTATAATTATCTAGAGAACACAAGCAAAACGTGGTGCTTTCTGTGGGGGTCCATTCAGCCTCTGATGAGCACTCAGTGCTCCATAATAATAGAGATCAACATACGCACAAAGGGGACCCAGACCCCTTGCCGCTCTAGGAATGGCCAGCCCGGGCTCTCCAAACACAAGGACAAAATAATGATCAAGGGTAAAAAGTCCTCATCTCGCAGAAAGAGAAAGCACAATTACTTCACCTTCAAGGCACAAAATGGACCTAATGAGATTAAGTGGAAACGAACCCTTCCTTAGGGCCTGAAGCCACCCATTAATACGTGATTATTTTGAGGGAGGAACATTCCGTAAACATTTGGGAAAGAAACTTTTAATCAGTCTTCCTTGTGGGGCACTCTCAAATAACACACACACACAATCTTGAAGAACTCAAGCATTCTGGAAAAAGACTGGAGCAGTTAGTAATTTTTTTTCCAGGTAAACAACTGCAGAGGCTTCCGATATGTTCTAGAAGATGTTTTCTCCACTCCTTAATCCAGGATCATACGATATCCAGATCATACGAATCCAGATCATACGATCATACAATATCATACGAAAGCTGACTAGCACAACCTGGGGATCACAATCAGATACAGTGAAGACATCTGCCCTTGCGCTGTGCTACTCTGCTGCTGAGTATGCATGCCCAGTGTGGAACACATCTCACCACGCTAAAAAAGTGGATGTGGCTCTTAATGAGACATGCCGCATTATCACGGGGTGTCTCCGCCCCACACCACTGGAGGAATTACACTGTTTAGCCGGTATTGCACCACCTGACATCCGCCGGGAAGTAGCAGCCAATAGTGAAAGGACCAAGGCAGAGACATCTCCAGCTCATCCCCTGTTTGGGTATCAGCCAGCACGTCAACGACTTAAATTCAGACATAGTTTTCTAAGATCTACAGAGACACTCGCTGGAATACCTCAGCAAGCGAGAGTCCAAAAGTGACAGGCTCAAACACAGAACCTCAACCAATGGCTGATACCAAATGAGAAACTCCCCCCTGGGCACACAGAAGACTGGGCGATTTGGAAGGCACTGAACAGACTGCGCTCTGGCACCACAAGATGCAGAGCCAACCTTCAGAAATGGGGCTACAAAGTGGAATCCTCGACATGCGAGTGCGGAGAGGAGCAAACCACTACCTGCTGCAATGCAACCTGAGCCCAGCCACATGCACAATGGAGGACCTTCTTGCAGCAACACCAGAAGCACTCCAAGTGGCCAGATACTGGTCAAAGGTCATTTAATCAACTACCAAACTCACACATTTTGTATTTTGTCTGTTTGTTTGCTTTGTTCTGTTAGAAATGTAATATAATTGACTGGCTGCCCTGACACGAGAAATAAGTCCTTAATCCAGAAAAGATGAAGTATACTCTCCTATTCACTTCCCATACAGTCCCTACCTGAACATATGTGTGAGTGTCTCAAAAACTGAATATGCATTAGTCATGGGCCTGATTTTTTTTTATTTGTTTCATCCTTATCTCCATTTCATTACATGATTATCCGAGGGAGATTAGATCGGCTTCCTCACTCCTATCATTCCATTAAGACATGGCGATTTGAGCGGGAATTTGAAAATACGGAGTAACGGATATAATAACGGAATAACTATATGGCGGAACTGGACATTGTTTTAATGATTATCGATTGAAGTATGTTTCATTATAATGTTTGATTTCATTGTTGCTGATGTTTTTATATTGTATACTAGTCGTCCCCAGCCACACGTTGCTGTGGCCCAGTTTGTATATAAGTGTTTTGTGAGTGTGTGTGTTTTGCGTCTCTTTGATTCTATGATTCTATGTGTGTATTTATATGTTTGTGTATATGTGTATATATGTGTGTTTGCGTATATATGTAGTTTTGTGCATGCATTTTAATGCAATTTTTTTTTGCTTTTAAAGTCTCTTCTGCTGTGTTTTTCAATGTTTATATGAGTGACGGTCACTCATTGGCCTGACAGGTGTCTTGTGTCCAAATTTGGTGTCAATTTGTCCAGTGGTTTTTGAGTTATGTTAATCCCACAAACGAACATTACATTTTTATTTATATAGATTGTAATTGTGCCCTTGGTGGCACTGAATTCTTGCCTTGTAAACTGCCTCAAGTCGCCGGAAGGCTGAGAGGGGGGGGGGTATAGAAATGTACTAAATAAATACATTTATTCGGATGGCAGGAAACAGAAAGGCACTCCTAAAAGGAAAATGCAATCGATACGAAAGGTAGCCAGGCCTGTCTTTCCAATTGACTGCATGGGGGCTGGCAGAGCCTGTGGCCGAGCACCAAGTAAGGGTGCTCCTTACTCAGTGTTCGGCTGTAGGCCCTGCCAGCACCTGTAGGCCCGGTCTCTTTGGGCCTAGGGGTGCAGGCTTTGGACCTACATACCTGAGCCTCACAGGGCCTGCAGGTGAGCACCGAGTAAGGAGCAAGCCTTACTTAGCGCTTGGCTGCAGCCCCCCTGGCACTTTGGGCCTACATGCTCCACTTTGGCAAGAAAAACGAAATGCAAAGATACAGAATGGGGGATGCCTGGCTTGAGAGCAGTACATGTGAAAAAGATCTTGGAGTCCTCGTGGACAATAAGTTAAACATGAGCCAACAATGTGATGTGGCGGCAAAAAAAGCCAATGGGATTTTGGCCTGCATCAATAGGAGCATAATGTCTAGATCTAAAAAAAATAATGCTACCCCTCTATTCCGCTTTGGTTAGACCACATCTGGAATATTGTGTCCAATTCTGGGCACCACAATTCAAGAGAGATATTGACAAGCTGGAATGTGTCCAGAGGAGAGTGACTGAAATGATAAAAAGTCTGGAGAACAAGCCCTATGAGGAGCGGCTTAAGGAACTGGGCATGTTTAGCCTGAAGAAGAGAAGGCTGAGAGGGGATATTATAGCCATGTATAAATATGTGAGAGGAAGCCACAGGGAGGAGGGAGCAAGCTTGTTTTTTGCTTCCCTGGAGACTAGGACGCAATAGAACAATGGCTTCAAACTACAAGAGAGGAGATTCCATCTGAACATGAGGAAGAACTTCCTGACTGTGAGAGCCGTTCAGCAGTGGAACTCTCTGCCCTGGAGTGTGGTGGAGGCTCCTTCTTTGGAAGCTTTGAAACAGAGGCTGGATGGCCATCTGTCAGGGGTGATTTGAATGCAATATTCCTGCTTCTTGGCAGGGGGTTTGACTGGATGGCCCTTGAGGTCTCTTCCAACTCTTTGATTCTATGATTCTATGCACGAGCCTGGCAGGGTCTGCAGCCAAGCATGTAGGCTGGGAAGCGTTCCTTACTCGGTGCTTGGCATCAGGCCCTGCCGGGTCCAGGCATGTAGACTGCGAAGCCTGTACCCATAGGCCCAAAGCACCCAGACCTACAGGTACAGGCTTTGGGCCTATGTACCTGGGCCTGCAGGTGAGCACCAAGTAAGGAGTGCTCCTTACTTGATGCTTGGCTGCAGCCCCCCTGGCACTTTGGGCCTATACACCTGAGCCTGCAGCCGATTGTGTAGGCCGGGAAGCCTGCACCCATAGGTCCAAAGCACCTGGACCTACAGGTGCAGGCTTTGGGCCTATATTCCCGGGTTCAGCAAGGTTTGCAGCCGGGTGCAGAGTAAGGAGCACTCCTTATTCGGCACTCTGCTGCAGGTCCTGCCAGTCCCAGGTGCGTAGGCCAAAAGCATGCACCCATAGGCACAGGCGCTTTGGGTCTATGTGTAAAGTCCCCCTCACAAAAAAATCAACACAAAAACAAAACAAGTAAACAAATATATGACCTCTCAATTTCAGGAGGGTCAGACAAAAACAGATCAGGGCCCCCACCAAAAGCCAAACACAAAACAGACCAAGGTAAGTCCCGAATGCACAAGTGTTGTATGCATACAGTGCACAAGTGTTGTATGCATACAGCTTGACAAAAAGAACAAGCTACTTAAAAAGTTCTGAAAGCACATTTTGATCTTCGGAATGAAAAGAAGTTGGTAAATGCAAAACAAGTGACAACTTGATTAGAAATTAGATTTGTTTCAACAAGTGGCAAAGAGCCATTGTCCATAGCCCATAGGGAAAGTTCTCTTTCTTAATTAAACAGCAGAGAGCATGACCGATATCCTTGCAAAATCTTCTGCAAATGGAAAATACTGAAGAAAGATACCCAGCTTCCTCCTTCAACCACCATACTGGTTAGGGATTATGGAAGTTCTAGGTGCAAACACGTGAGGGCACTAGGCTAGAGATAACGGAGTATCAGGTTAATCCAAAGCAAGGGTCCATTTTTATCTCATGTGGCACACTCTCGCCAAATCAAATGAAACACAGCCCTCCGCGGAACAAAATGTGGTCTGTTTTTTAGTTGGCTGCATTACCTAATTTCCCTCCAGACACAAATGATAAAACATATTAATAACTCCCACGACCCACTTTATGTCCTGGTGTGGTTTGGGGGAGGTGGACCACAGATTATGGGATTTGTAGTACTTTACAACGCTTGGCCAACCACAGACCACTCTGCCTCCCACCAATGACACATCAAGACCAAACTTGGCATACAGAGCCCCCATGACCCACTCTACATCCTGGTGTGGTTTGGGGGAGGACAGACTACAGATGATGGGATTTGCAGTACTTTCACTCACTTCCCGAAACCACTGCGACCCTCATCCAATGACCGATAAGGACCACACTTGGCACACAGAGTCCCCGTGACTCACTCTACATCCTGCTGCAGTTTGGAGGAGCGCAGACCATGGATGATGGGACTTGAAGTACTTTCACTAACCCTGAGACCGTTGCGACCCTCATTCAATGACTGATCAAGACCAAACTTGGCACACAAAGCTCCCATGACCCACTCTACATCCTGGTGCAGTTTGGAGGAGCGCGGACCATGGATGATGGTCCGCGTTCCTTTCACTTACTTCCTGAGACCGCTGCAACCCTCATCCAATGACTGATCAAGACCAAACTTGGCACACAAAGCCCCCATGACCCACTCTACATCCTGGTGCAATTTCGAGAAGGATGGACCATGGATGATGGGACTTGAAGTACCTTCACTAACTTTCCAAGACCGCTGCAAACCTCATCCAACGACTGATCAAGACCAAACTTGGCACACAAAGCCCCCATGACCCACTCTACATCCTGGTGCAGTTTTGAGGAGGATGGACCATGGATGATGGGACTCCCAGTACCTTCACTAACTTCCTGAGACCACTGCAAGCCACATAAATATCTGATAAAGACCAACCTTGGCACACAATGCCTTTCTCAAATAACCAGGGCACCTCTGGGTCCCCAAGCTGTGTGTGTGTGTGTATGTCTATATATATATATATATATAGAGAGAGAGAGAGAGAGAGAGACATACACACACCACACACACAAATATTCTGAGGCTGAGGCAGAAGCGAGGAGAGATTTAAAGGCACCGTGCACCTTTTTTAACAGCTAGCTATAAGAAAGGGGCTATAAGGCTGTGATTTACATACTGCTTTGTATCTCCTCTTTCTCTCTTTTTTATGATTGGCTGCCTCTCTCCCGAGGGGGAGGGTGAAACCCCCTTCCACACACCATCGTTGCCTGGAGGCAGAAACCCGCAAAACAGCAAGTCCGCAAAAAGCGAACTGCAAAGTAGCAAGGGAGCACTGTAAATCCCAATCCATGCCAATCCATATTCTGTTAAAGCTAAGTTCAATGAGTATTCTAATTCGTTGTGTGTCCATTATGACATTGTAGAGAAATTTACTGCATAAGGTGTTTCCTTTTTTTTTTTTTTTTTTACAAAAGTTATAAACTTAGAAAAGCAAATACAGTTCTAGTACAGAGGTGCAAAGTCTATTCTAATTGTGATTATGTCAATCAAGATTTCATCTCAAGCCATCCAGATGTATCCTACAGCACCCAAATTGCTGCGCATGTTGCCCGAGCCTTGTCCTCACTCGAATGGAAGGGGAGCGGCAGCGTACAGAAAGTGAGCTATTAAGAGCTCGCAATTGGCAGATCAAAGGCCCCTGGGTTTGTTTCCCCACTCCAGAAGATCTCGGGAAACAGCAACAGGACAATTTTGACTTCTGCTTCTGAAAAAGTGCTGCAAGTCAAAAGAACAGGAGCCTGGCTTGCAACAGACCAACCAATGGTCTCCCGTGGCATAACACACTTTCTTGCAATCTAACCAGACAGGTTTTAACTTTAGGAGTGGGAAAATCTCAGGTGCCTTAGAAAATTGATGATGGCACCTACGTGTCTGGTTCCCTCCCATCTTTCATCCTGGACCATAGAGAGAAATCAGCTATTTTTTCCCAGATCCATATCTCAAGACGGCAAGCAGAGACTATCACGGAAACTGAACTGTGGAATGAATGCCATGCGGCACAACTTTAACTACCATTGCTATGGAACAATGGGAGTTGTAGTATTGCAAGGTCTTTGGCCTCCTTTGCCAAAGAGTGCTGGTGCCTCACCAAACTACAACTTCAAAGAAACCATAACAATGAGTGCGTAACATGGAGTCAAACTGTACTAATTCAATTGTGTAGATCAGCGTTTCTCAGCCTGGGGTCAGGACCCCTGGGGGGGGGGTCACGAGGGGGCGTCAGAGAAGTCACTAAAGACCATAAGAAAACACTGTATTTTCTGTTGTTCATGGAGGTTCTGTGTGGGAGTTTTAGCCCAATTCTATCATTGGTCAGGTTCAGAATGCTCTTTGATTGTAGGTGAACTATAAATCCCAGCAACTAGAACTCCTAAATGTCAAGCTCTATTTTCCCCAAATGCCACCAGTGTTCACATTTGGGCATATTGAGTATCCGTGCCAAGTTTGGTCCAGATCCATCATTGTTTGAGTCCACAGTGCTTTCTGGATGTAGGTGAACTACAACTCCTAAACTTAAGGTCACTGCCCACCAGATCCAGTATTTTCTGTTGGTCATGGGGGTTCTGTGTGGGAGATTTCGCCCAATTCTATCATTGGTCTGGTTTGGAATGCTCTTTGATTGCAGGTGAACTATAAATCCCAGCAACTACAACTCTCATATGTCAAGGTCTATTTCCCCCAAATGCCACCTGATCACATTTGGGCATATTGAGTATTCGTGCCAAGTTTGATCCAGATCCATCACTGTTTGAGTTCACAGTGCTCTCTGAATTTAGGTGAACTATAAATTCCAGCAACTACAACTCCCAAATGTCAAGCTCTATTTTCCCCAAACTCCTCCAGTGTCCACATTTGGGCATATTGAGTTTTCGTGCCAAGTTTGGTCCAGATCCATCATTGTTTGAGTCCACAGTGCTCTCTGGATGTAGGTGAACTACAACTCCCAAACTCAAGATCAGTGCCCACCAGATCCAGTATTTTCTGTTGGTCATGGGAGTTCTGTGTGCCATCGTTGGTGGAGTTCAGAATACTCTTCGATTGTAGGTGAACTATAAAACCCAGCAACTACAACTCCCAAATGACAAAATGAACCCACCCCCACCCCAACCGCACCAGTATTCAAATTTGGGCTTATCAGGTATTTATGCCAAATTTGGTCCAGTAAATGAAAATACATCCTGCATATCACAGATTTACATTATGATTCGTAATAGTAGCAAAATCAGAGTTATGAAGTAGCAACAAAAATAATGTTATGATTAAGGGTCACTATAACATGAGGAAGTGTATTGAGGGGTTGCAGCATTAGGAAGGTTGAGGACCACTGGTGTAGATGATCCTACGTGACTTGTAAGCCCATAGCCAATTTTTCAAACTATACCATATGTGATCTATAGACTTTAAGCAGACATGGGCAAAATTCGGACCTCTGGGTGTTTTGGACTTCAGCTCCCACAATTCCTAACAGCCTACCCACAACAAGTATTTTTAACTTTTTCAGAGACTCCATAGTGTTACTCATTTTAAAGGTAGTATATAAGGATTTAAGGGCCATCCATCAATCCCACAGATGTTCAAACTATTTAATAACAAAATATTAAGCTCATAACAATTCTATTATCCAAAAACACACCGTACAAACCACACGCAGCACCCTAAAATGTTTTGAAACAGACGCCAATTTGAAGTTAACCAGAAAATAAGCCAGTTATGTTCTCTTGTAAACAAATATAAGGCCCTGTTTTTATTAGGATCACTACAATGCCAGAAATAGGAAATGCTTTTGGGTTGGGTTGTTGTAAGTTTTTCGGACTGTCTGGCCATGTTCCAGAAGCATTCTCTCCTGACGTTTTGCCTGCATCTATGGAAGGAATCCTCAGAGGTCATGAGGTCTGTTGGAAACTAGGAAAAAAGGGTGTATATATCTGTGGAATAACCAGCGTGGGAGAAAGAACTCTTGTCTGTTTTAGGTAGTTGTGAATCCCCATTTTCCTAGTTTCCAACAGACCTCACAACCTCTGAGGATGCCTGCCATAGATGCAGGCAAAACGTCAGGAGAGAATGCTTCTGGAACATGGGCAGACAGCCTGAAAAACGTACAACGACCCAGTGGCCCTTTCTGGCCATGAAAGCCTTCAACAATACATTGCTTTTGGGTTCTCCAGGTACACTAGAGTCCCTCTGCGGAGGTCAAGATTGGACGGGATATAAATGTCCGAAATAAATAAATAAATAAATACACTAGTTAGGGGATGGGAAGGAAAAATATCAAAAAATCAAATCAGATTATGTGGCCAGTGCGTTGTCGAAGGCTTTCATGTCCAGAATCACTGGGTTGCTGTGAGCTTTCATGGTTGTATGGCTATGTTCCAGAAGCATTCTCTCCTGACATTTCGCCCACATCTATGGCTAGCATCCTCAGAGGTTGTGAGCAAAGTCAAGACTTTCTGTATATATTTCAGATTTCAATATTACTGTATGGTCTGACATAGGATTTGTGCTACATTAGAACAGTAAAGACAAATATCACTTAAGTAAAATAAACATTAAATATTAAATAATCACAAAATGAAATAAGGTGTAAACACTATAAACTAATCTTGGAATCTGCTATTGCAACACATCCAATGAAGTGGTTTTAAACCAGTATAAAAATGATTAGGACTAAGTACGTTCCAGTCTACTGTTGGAAATGGGGCAAGTGAGGTTTACATATCTGTGGAATGTCCATGGTGTCCACAGCACCTGATGAACCAACCCGGACACAGCATATTAGTTTGTTTTGTTTTTTGTGTCAGGAGCGACGTGAGAAACTGCAAGTCGCTTCTGGTGTGAGAGAATTGGCTGTCTGCAAGGACGTTGCCCAGGGGACACCTGGATGATTTGATGTTTTTATCATCCTTGTGGGAGGCTTCTCTCATGTCCCCGTATGAGGAGCTGGAGCTGATAGAGGGAGCTCATCCATTTAACCCTCTGCGCCACCGGGGGCTCCAGCATATTAGTTGAGAACACAGAAATGCTGGACCACTCTCACAACCATCATGTCAGATTACACAGAGAAGCCATTCAAATCCACAAGAAACATGTGGACAATTTCAACAGAAAGGAGGAAACCATGAAAATGAACACAATCTGGCTTCCAGTATTTTAAAAAATCTAACATCAGGACAGTAAATAAAGAACAACACTCAGGAAACAGGGGAATTCCAGACAGGAAACAATCAGGGCCAGCTAATACCTCCCAACAAAGGATTCCCCCAGGGAGGAAGCAGCCAGGATTTGCAACTACAAGGCTATCCAATGCTAATCAAGGTGGCCAATTGCAACATTCACACTTGCCTCAAGCAGACAAGAGTTCTTTCTCCCATCCTGGACATTATTGCACAGATATATTAACCTCACTTGCCTAGTTTCCAACAGATCTCACAACTTCTGAGGATCCCTGCCATAGATGTGGATGAAATGTCAGGAGAGAATGCTTCTCAAACCCAACCCAGAAAACTCAGCAACGCTATGTGGCCAGTGTTTTAAAGCCACTCTTTTAGCAGCACTCTGCTCAAGAATGTCAGCCAAATCTCGAGCTCCCAAAGTTTAGCTTACTTGACACAGAAGGCGACACCAAACAAGGAAGTATTTCCATGAAATGAGCCAATTCCTTTCATTTTCCCAGACCTCAGAAGAGCACCAAAATCATGGATGTGTCATTCAGGCTACCAAGGAATAATAAATTATGGAACAGTGGAGGAAAATGTGGAAATTATGCTACATCAACCGACTTCCAGTACGGACTGCAAACACGGTCCAAGTGTTTTTAGTAGCACGCACACGAAAAGACGGCAACATCCAAACTGCACTTTGTACTCTTTCTTAACTTTTGCACTCATCATGAGCACAGAAAGGTGCCAGTGAAGGGATTTATATATCTCCATATTTACAGCATTAAAAACACTCAATTGGGGCTAGATCAAATAGTAGATACAAAGCCATACCCGTCCTTTCTTTAATTCAGATCCTTTCAGCTTTAGTTTTGGATTAGTGATCGATGAGTAATACGTCTCTGCACTACAAAATGGGCAGCCCGTGGATATAATTCAGACCTGAGGCCGACAAACATTCCTGTGGCCTTCTTATCATGTTTTTTTAGGAGTCAAGAGTAACCCCAGGGATTCATTTCTCCTCTCTATAAACATCCCCTTGCTTTGTTTTTGGGTACATCCCTAGTTTGCACTAATCCATCTAAAACACAGGTGTGTGCTTTCCATCTTAAGAACAGCATCTTGAGGTCTGAGGATGACCTGGGAAGGAATCCCACTGGAGAATTGCGGCACACCAAAATATTTGGGAGTCACTCGGGACCGTGCTCTGACTTACAAGAAGTACTGCTTGAGTATCAGGCAAAAAGTAGGTGCTAGAAACAATAGCATCCAAAAGCACAACCTGGGGATCACAACCAGACATAGTGAAGACATCTGCCCTTATTTATTTATTTACAGCATTTCTACCCCACTCTTCTCACCCCCGCAGGAGGACTCAGAGCGGCTAACAATGGCAATGATTCGATGGCGCAATAATTACAATTATAAAAGCAAAATAAAATCATACAATACATTAAAACTGCCAGAGTGCGACAAAAGCTTTGAAGCTTAGAAGAATGGACACTTTGAGGCTTCAGTAAAAGCAAACATTTAGCTTTACTGAGTAGAGCAAATATACAGCACACATTCGAATTTACATCCAACCAAACAGAAGACAGAAACAAGACAAAAGTACCGAAGTAAGAACAAATTCTTATCTCTGAGTTTGCAAAACCCACTACTAAAACAACTACAATCAGTTTGCAAATAACCATGCTTAGCAAATATGACACATGTAAAGCTGCATCATGCTAAAGTTTGCAAACAAAAGGCAAATTGGAATTCATAAGGGAAGATGCATAGGGATTGCAGGGTTTTAAAGGGTTATTGGGAGGCTGCATCACAATTATTATTATTATTATTATTATTATTATTATCATCATCATTATTTACTATATTTATACACCACCCCTCTCAGCCCACAGGGCGGTTTACAGTCACACCAAAACCATAAAATACAATTAAAAACATTAATATAAATATAAAACCAAGCAAAATCAATATGAAAGCTATACAGCTTTCAACCCAAGAGTTAAAGGTGCTGAACCAGTACAGTAAGCATAAAGGTTTCCCCTTGACATTAAGTCTAGTCGAGTCCGACTCTAGGGGTTGGTGCTCATCTCCATTTCTAAGCCAAGGAGCTGGCATTGTCCGTAGGCACCTCCAAAGTCATGTGGCCAGCATGCCATGTTGTTACCTTCCCACCAAACCAGTACGTATAGTTCTACTCACATTTGCATGTTTTCGAACTACTAGGTTGGCAGAAGCAGGGGCTAACAGTGGGAGCTCACACTGCTCACAGATCTGAACCACTGACCATTCAGTCAGCAAGTTCAGCAACTCCGTGGTTTAACCCACTGTGCCACTAGGTGATCTTTTACAGCAGTATAAATTCAAAAAACAAACAATGCCTTTCTCAAATAATCCAGGCACTGCTGGGTCCCCAAGCTAGTAAGAGATATCTATATCTATATAAATAAAATGTAATGTTCGTTTGTGGTATTCACAGAACTGAAAAAACCCTGGACGAATCGATACCAAATTTGCACACAATATACCTATCAGGCCAATGAGTGACCATCACTCATAAAAACACTGAAAAACACTGAAGAAGAGACTTAAAAGCAAAAAAAAAAAATTACAAGCATGCACAAAACCACAAATATATACACAAAACACATTTATACAAACTGGGCCACAGAAAAGGGTGGGAGGGGATGGCTAGTAAGGGAATAAAAGCTTGAGAGGTCTCTGGATCATTTTCAGAGGAGAAAACAAATCAAGCATTAATGAAATCTTTTACTTTGGAGTTGCTGCAATGTGAGGAATTTGCATGACACCGCCTTAACTCTTTCCTATGGCACGCAGCAAACACAGAGGAACTGATCGGCAACTGAAGGTAAAACAGGGCAGGGTGAGCCACAACTAACCACACCCCCAGCGGAAAAAAGGAAGTTTAGATACAAATCCTTTGTACTGATTTTACAAGATGCACAAGCTCAGGCTTTGGCGAATTCCCAACGGAAGAGGATTCCAATCATGGCCGCTACCGGAAACTTTTCTCTGCACATGACTGTGTTCCTTCACTAAGCAAGAAAGACATGAGGACTTTTACTCAGAAACAAGTTCAACTGAACTCAACCAGCATTTTGGAATTAAAGCTGAAATGTTATACAGTGTTCCCTCCCTTATTGCGTTCTAGGACCTCCCGCAATAAGTGAAAAACCGCAATGTAGGGACGCTATATTTATTTTAATATTTATACATTATTTTAGTAGTTATAGACTATTTTAAGTCTTTATAAACTTAAAATAAAGTGAAGGAAAGGCCCTTCAAGGCTGGAGGGAAGGAGGATTGAGGAAGGAAACTGCCTCAGAGAGTAGCAGTGGCAAAAACCCGCAAAACAGCAAAAATAACCACAATATATATATATTTTAAACTAGCTGTCGCCTGCCACATGTTGCTGTGGCCCAGTCTGGTGATCTGGAAAATAAAGGATTAGAAAGTGTTGGTTTCTAATATATGTAATTTATTTCTGCTTGTGGGTAAATAGTATTTCTTCCTGTTTCTTTGTCAGTGTAGATGTGGAGAGTGTCTGGTTTGCCTACTCTGGAACAGGCAACATATAGTTGTCCTTCTTTAGGGGTCCCTTTCAAATCTACGATACTATATCTGTGTGTGTGTGTGAATCGTATATATTGATCTATATCTATGGCTGGATGGCTCTTTGTCAGGAGGGCTTTGATTACGTTTTCTTGCCCTGGTGAAGGGAGTTGGACTGGATGGCCTTAAGTATTTTGTGTTGGTCATGGGGGTTCAGTTTGCCCCAATTCTGTTGTTCGTGGGTAAAGAATTATCTTTGATTGTAGGTGAACTATAAATCTCAGTAACTACAACTCCCAAATGTCAAGGTCTATTTCCCCCAATCTCCATCTGTGTTCATATTAGGCATATGGAATATTCATGCCAAGTTTGGTCCAGATCCATCATTGAGTCCACAGGGCTCTCTGGATGTAGGTGAACTACAACTCCTAAACTTAAGGTCAATGCCCACCAGATCCAGTATTTTCTGTTGGTCATGGGACTTCTGTGTGCCATGTTTGGTTCAATTCCATCATTGGTGGAGTTCAGAATGCTCTTTGTTCGTAGGTGAACTATACATCCCAGCAACTACAACTCCCAAATGACAAAATGAACCTCCCCACCAACCCCACCAGTATTCAAATTTGGGCTTATCGGGTATTTATGCCAAATTTGGTCCAGTAAATGGAAATAGCTATTTCTGGCTCAATTTCACCATATCAGGAATGCATGCCAAGTTTGGTCCATATCCATCATTGAGTCCACAGTGCTCTCTGGATGTTGGTGAACTACAACTCCAAAACTCAAGGTCAATGCCCACCAAACCTTTCTACTGTTTTCTGTTGGTCATGGGAGTCCTGAGTGACACTTTTGGTTCAATTCCATCATTGGTGGAGTTCAGAATGCTCTTTGATTGTAGATTAACTATGAATCCTAGGAACTACAACTCCCAAATGACAAAATCAATTATTTTGAGTGATGGTCACTCCTTGGGTTAGTAGGTGTCTTGTGGCCAAATTTTGTGTCAATTCCTCCAGTGGTTTTTGAGTTATGTTAATCACACAAACAAAAATTACATTTTTATTTATATAGATTAATATTTTTGGAAAACCGCGAAACAGCGAGTCTGCTCAAAGCGAACCGCAAAGTAGAGAGGGAACACTGTACTTTAGGCAAAGAAAGTAAAATCTTTAAAGTCTCTTATGCCAGCAAAGCCCGGCATTTGCGTGCAGATTCATCCATTATGACAATCAGATGCAGCACTCCTTGAGGGAGAGGAAAGAGGCCCCAAGTACAAAAAGCCCAGTTTATCAAGCAAGCCTGACATTGGGAGTAAGATTTATCAAGCGCAAAGTCCTTATTTGCCATCTCGCACTGATTCGGCAGAGATACGAACCATGGACGAGTTACTGCTGACACGGCAAAAGACCTGGAAAGTGCTGTTGATTAAACCTTTCCAGCTTTTATGTATATCAAGCGCTGAGATAAAAACCGCAAATAAAGAAATTCTGCAGAGCGGTTGCGCAAAAGGCACTGAAGCAACGCTTTGAAAAGAACCGTTCTGCTCAACAGAACATGTCTCCACATGAGCCTGAGCGCCTGCCAAAGAACACGATACCATGAACTTTAGCAAAAGATCCAAGAGGCTGAGAAAGGAAGTCGTAGCGCTGGTGGAAATACATCACAACTTACAGATAAAAACAAAGATAGACATTTGGTTGGTGGGAAAGAAAGCAAGTCACACTTTCATTAGCACTTCTCGCTGTGAAAAGAAGACAGTTCAAAAAGAAAAAAAGGAGCGGGTAAAGCGCGGAAATGGTTTACAGGTGGGTTCAAAGACAACGGAGAGATACCAGTGTGTATCAAACCAAGGTTTAATATCTTCTGTCGTCCAAATGTGTCCAAAAAGTTAGCAAAATTATTGTCTTAAGAACATCTACGAGGGTTATCTGGAAAGTAAGATTACAAGATTGAATCTATTTTACTAAAACTTCCATGGATTGTAGCATAGTATTACTGTACATTTTTTTTCCACATCATCACCATTCAGCTTAATACATTTTGTCATCCGTGGGACGGGTTTTGATGCCTGTGTCATAGAAATTTCCTCCGCCTTTTTCAGTCAGTTCGCAACTTCGATTTTTACCTCGTTTTCCTCAGAAAAGTGTTTTCCACCCAGGTGTTCCTTCAGTTTAGTGAACGGATGATATATTCACTGGGTGCAAGATCAGGGCTGTGAGATGGGTGGCTTAAAACATCCCAACCAAAGGAAGTCAACAACTCTTGTGTTGCATGAGTGGTGTATGGATGTGCATTGTCATGAAGGAGATAAGACTCCCAACGTCAGCATCCCACAACGTTTGTTTTGGATGCAAATTTTCTTCATGGTCTCACAATATATTCTGTACCCATTTTGTCACATGCTATCTTGATATTATGTTCTCTCTATAAACTGAAATGATTTCGCGACTAACTGCAGTGGCGGTCATGCCCGTAGCATTTAGGTAGCGTATTACAGCATGGACTTCGCAATTGGGAGGGAAACAGATTGAGGACGCTCATCTCTAACCTTCACCACAACACCAATCGATGAGCTACTGACAACTGGCACTGCTTGTTCACTTCCACTGGCTTCCCGCTACATGGCAGTGATCCCATCTTCCCCTGAGAAAACTCCCAGTGAGAACTATGTGCCCTGTAACCTTGCTTTCCAGATATCCTTCATACTGCACAAACTTTGCACTTGGGAAATGGAATGAGGATGCTCATTTCTAACCTTCACCACAACACCAGTCGATGAGCTACTGATGACTACCGCTACTTGTTCATTTCCGCTGGCTTCCCGCTACATGGCAGTGATACCAACTTCCCCTGAGAAAATATCCAGTGAGAGTTACGTGCCTTCTAACCTTACTTTCTGTACAGCACAAACTTTGCACTTGGAGGGAAATGGAATGAAGATGCTAATTTCTAACCTTCACCACAACACCAGTTGATGAGCTACTGACAATTGGCACTGCTCATCCGCTTCCGTTGGCTTCCCGCTACATGCCAGTGATACCAATTTCCCCTGAGAAAATATCCAGTGAGAGTTACGTTCCTTGTAACCTTACCTTCCAGATATCCCTTGTACAGCACAAACTTCATACTTGGAGGGAAATGGAATAAAGACACTCATTTCTAACCTTCACCACAACACCAGTCGATGAGCTACTGATGACTGGCACTGCTCGTCCGCTTCCATTGGCGTCCCACTACATGGCAGTGATACCAACTTTCCCTGAGAAAATTCCCAGCGAGAGTTACATGCCTTGTAACCTTACTTTCTGGATAAACCCCATACAGCACAAACTTCGCACTTGAAGGGAAATGGAATGAGTCCCCTTTCGGGGGGAGAAAGAAAGAAATAAATAATTTTCTAACTTTCACCACAACACCAGTTGATGAGCTACTGACGACTGGCACTGCTTGTTCACTTCCTCTGGCTTCCCACTACACAGCAATGATACCAACTTCCCCGAGAAAATTCCCCATGAGAGCTATGTGACTTATAACCTTACTTTCCGGATAACCCTCATATAATGCAAATCTATCTCTAACTCAGAATTTATGTCCAGTGGAGTCAAGGTAAGTCTGTGCAGGATTGCAGATCTACTTTATGGATTTGGTCAAAAGATAATATGCCATTTATCTGTGTTTCCTTCCTGAGAAAAGATGGAGGGAAAGGAAAGACATCCAAGAAGACCTTTTTCTTTAAGGCAGCCTAAACTTTGGATGTTTCCCACCTCCTGTTCCAACACTCAGAAAACGTAGAGCTATTCTTAAAGACCCAACAAAGAAAGCTGGATTTTGTCAGTGGGCTTTTAAACATGAATGCATGATCAGACTTGCTTCGTTTAGTTTATTTATCATTCCTACAGACTTTGCACCGTGAGAAGCTGTTCCCCAATTTTTCTCCCATTTATCCTCACAGCCTTCCTTTGAGGCTGGTTAGCCTGAGAAATGACTTCCAACAGGGAAGCCATGTTAGCCTGTCGTAGGAAAAGCAAAAAAAAAAGATTCTGTGGCAACGTGAAGCTGAACAAATTTATTATGGCAAATGATTCCAATGGCTATAGTCCATTTCATCGCAAGTGCTTTCCGGAATCTCCGAAGCATATGATGGGAGCGAGACTGTCGATAGTGGAGGCCAGAGGGAAATTAAATACAGAAAGTTCTAACCGTGACCGTACCATTATGAACACTGACCATTCAGAAAACGGTTGCACTAGATAATGCAATCAGTACGTGTAATGAGATAAATTGCCATTATTCCAATTCAAAATCTCAGGAGGTAAAATTGGAACAGAAATTCTGAATAACACATCTTATATCTAGAACTTGCATGCCACAATAATAAATTGCTAAGATGCCACAGGTTTCTAATTGATTATGCTGCAAATAAAGCGGCAAAATTACACATATGATTCATGACGGTAAGATGACACATTTTTATAGTCAGTGGCAGTGAGTTAAACCGCTGAGCTGATGAATTTGTTGACTGAAAGATCACAGGTTCAAATCCAGAAAGCAGAATGAGCTCCCACTGTCAGCCCTAGCTTCTGACAACCTAGCAATTCAAAACATGCAAATGGGAGTACATCAATAGGTACCCCTCCAGCGGGATGGTAACGGCGCTCCATGCAGTCATGCCAATGGCCACCTTGGAGATGTCTATGGACAATGCCGGCTCTTCAGCTTAGAAATGGAGATGAGCACCAACCCCCAGAGCCAGACATGACTGGACTTAATGTCAGGGGAAAACCTTGACTTTTACCTTCTAATTGCAGAGCAACCCCTGTATCTACCTCATAACTTAAGATCATCCGGGGAGGCCCTGCTCTCCCTCCCACCAACATCACAAATGCAGCTGGTGGGGATGAGAGACAGGGCCTTCTCGATGGTGGTCCCCCGCCTGTGGAACACGCTTCCAAGAGAGATACGATCAATCCCATCCCTCCTGGCTTTCAGGAAGAAAGTTAAATCATGGCTTTCGGTCAGCAGACACAAATTATCACTTTAGTGGAAATGGATTGGAAAGGCAATTTACACGAGGATACGATTCTATTTGGTAACAAATGTTTTTATATTGTTTAATTAGTGGCTTATATATTTTATGTATTTTAATGGTTTGATGGTTTAATGGTTATTGTATTAATTGTTCATGTAATGGCATCGAATTGCTGCCTATGTAAGCCATCCTGAATTCCCCTTTTGGGGTAGAGAAGAGACGGGATATAAATACCAGAAATAAATAATAAATAAATAATACATAAATAAATCTTTTTTCAGACTTACTGTGTTCAGCAATTATCACAGATAAAACGCATTCTATTGAATGATCAACTACTGGCAGAAGCACACCACAGAAATGCTTAGAACGGACATATTCTATCAGATCGGAGTAAATAAAGCCACAGGTTTTGGCTCCACAGCTATGAAGAAAGTACCATATAGAGTATAAGCCGACCCAAATATAAGCTGAGACACCTAATTTTACCACAAAAAAACTGGGAAAACATATTGACTCGAGTATAAGCCAAGGGTGAGAAATGCAGCAGCTACTGGTCAATTTCAAAATAAAAATAGATATCAATAAAATTACATTAACTGAGGCATCCGAAGGTTCAATGTTTTTGAATATTTACATGAAACTGTAATTTAAGATAACTGTCCAATGCCGATTAAACCATTATTCTAACCTTCTTCAATGTAAATGTGCTTACCTATCCTTCCAATAATAATAAAGAGAGTAAAACGATAAATGTACTAAAAATAATAATAGAATAAAATAATAACTTTAATAAAAATAATAGTAATAGAGTAAAATAAAAAATGTAATAAAGATAATGTAAATGTAATAACAATATAGAGTAAAACAATAAATGTACTATTAGAGTAATATAATAATGTAATAATGATGATAATAATAAAGTAAAATAATAAATTTAATAGTAATTGAGTAAAATAACAAAAATGTAATAAAATAATAATAGAGTAAAATAATATAAATGTAACAATAATAATAAATAATAACTACTCTATATAAATAAAAATGTAATGTTCATTTGTGGGATTAACATAACTCAAAAACCACTGGGCGAATGGACACCAAATTTGGACACAATACACCTATCAGGCCAACAAGTGACCATCGCTCATAAAAACACAAAAAAATACAGTGGAAGGGACTTAAAAGCCAAAAAATCAAAAAGACGCTACAGTGCTTGTACAAAACCACACACACACACACACACACACACACACACACACACACACATATATATATATATATATATATATATATATATTTATATATATATTTCAGGCAAAAATTGGTATGATAAGAAACAAAGATGGCAGGGACCTAACAGAAGCTGAAGAGATCAAGAGAAGGTGGCGAGACTATACAGAAGATCTGTATAGGAAGGATAATAATATTGAGGATAGTTATGACGGTGTGGTGAATGAATTAGAACCAGACATCCTGAGGAGTGAGGTTGAATGGGCCTTAAGAAGCATTGCTAACAACAAGGCAGCAGGAGACGACGGGATCCCAGCTGAACTGTTTAAAATCTTAAAAGATGATGCTGTCAAGGTGATGCATGCCATTTGCCAGCAAATATGGAAAACACATGAATGGCCATCAGACTGGAAAAAATCAACTTATATCCCCATACCAAAAAAGGGAAATGCGAAAGACTGCTCCAACTTCCGTACAGTGGCCCTTATTTCTCATGCCAGTAAGGTAATGCTCAAGATCCTGCAAGGAAGACTCCAGCAATACATGGAGCGAGAGTTGCCAGATGTTCAAGCTGGGTTTAGAAAAGGCAGAGGAACGAGAGACCAGATTGCCAATATCCGCTGGATAATGGAGAAAGGCAGGGAGTTTCAGAAAAACATCTATTTTTGCTTCATTGACTACTCTAAAGCCTTTGACTGTGTGGATCATAATAAATTGTGGCAAGTTCTTAGTGGGATGGCCATACCAAGCCACCTTGTCTCTCTCCTGAGGAATCTGTACAAGGACCAAGTAGCAACAGTCAGAACTGACCACGGAACAACAGACTGGTTCAAGATTGGGAAAGGCGTACGGCAAGGCTGCATACTCTCACCCAACCTTTTTAACTTGTATGCAGAACACATCATGCGATGTGCGGGGCTGGATGAATGCAAAGCTGGGGTGAAAATTGCTGGAAGAAACATTAACAACCTCAGATATGCAGATGACACCACTCTGATAGCCGAAAGCGAGGAGGAGCTGAGGAGCCTTCTAATCAAGGTGAAAGAAGAAAGCGCAAAAGCCGGGTTGCAGCTAAACATCAAAAAAACCAAGATTATGGCAACAAGAATGATTGACAACTGGAAAATAGAGGGAGAAACCGTGGAGGCCGTGACAGACTTTGTATTTCTAGGTGCAAAGATTACCGCAGATGCAGACTGTGGCCAGGAAATCAGAAGACGTTTACTTCTTGGGAGGAGAGCAATGTCCAGTCTCGATAAAATAGTGAAGAGTAGAGACATCAGACTGGCAACAAAGATCCGCCTAGTCAAAGCCATGGTATTCCCTGTAGTCACCTACGGATGTGAGAGCTGGACCTTAGGGAAGGCTGAGCGAAGGAAGATCGATGCTTTTGAGCTGTGGTGTTGGAGGAAAGTTCTGAGAGTGCCTTGGACTGCGAGAAGATCTAATCAGTCCATCCTCCAGGAAATAAAGCCCGACTGCTCACTGGAGGGAAAGATACTAGAGACAAAGTTGAAGTACTTTGGCCACATCATGAGGAGACAGGAAAGCCTAGAGAAGACAATTATGCTGGGGAAAGTGGAAGGCAAAAGGAAGAGGGGCCGACCAAGGGCAAGATGGATGGATGGCATCCTTGAAGTGACTGGACTGACCTTGAGGGAGCTGGGGGTGGTAACGGCCGACAGGGAGCTCTGGCGTAGGCTGGTCCATGAGGTCACGAAGAGTCGGAGACGACTGAACGAATGAACAACAACACATGTATGTATGTATGTATATATGCATGTATATATATGCAAACACAAATATATACATACATACATACATACACACACATATTTACACACACAAAACACATGTACACAGACTGGGCCACAGTAACACGTGGCAGGGGACGGCTAGTAATACAGCAAAATAATGTAAATGTAATAATAATAATAATAATAATAATAATAGAGTAAAATAATATAAATGTAATAATAATAATGATAAAGTAAAATAATAAATATAATAAAAATAATAAATAGTAAAATAATAAATACCCTTAACTCGAGTAAAAGCCGAAAGGGGCTTTTTCTGCCTAAAAAAGGGCTGAAAAGGCTTATACTCAACTATATACAGTAAATATTTCAAGTACACATAAATCTATTCCATTTATATATTTTTATCACCAGTGCAGGTTATGGCTGCATTTATATGCTGACAAATGCCTAAGGGAGAGACAGAGTGTGTTCACATACACAATGTGTGCGCGTGTGCATGTGTGTGTGTGAGACACAACTGCTGTTGCACCTATCAGGGCACACTACTGCTTTCCTAATGAGCCGCCAGCAATGGAGATGTCCTACTTTAAGCCCTGCAGGGGAGGAATTACAATAATCGAGCTTCTATTGTCACTGGGGACATGTGTCACTGTTGTGAGGTCGTCATAAGATAAAAATAATACCATAGGCAGGAGCCAGCTGCACAGCTGAAGAGGTAATTTTCATATTACATCTGGTAAATGGCCGTCTGCTCAAAGGACAGGCATCGAGATTCCTCGCTCAATACCCTGAGCCTTAGAAACAAATCCCTTCCAACCAACGGGGCAAAGCAAGGCGGGGGGGGGGGGGGGATAGACATTCTCCCAGGCTTGGTGTCGATGGCCAATCCAGCCAGCTGGCAGAGTCAGCCAAGCACTCCCTTCCAGCCAAGACAAGGTCCAGGGCCCACAGTACGAAGTTAGAGGGCATGCAGCATTTTATTTATTTACTGTATATACTCAAGTATAAGCCTAGTTTTTCAGCCCCCTTTTTTTAGGCTGAAAAAGCTGACCTCGGCTTATACTCGAGTCAAAGTTATTTATTATTTTACTCTGTTATTGCTATTATTTTATTACATTTATTATTTTCCTCTATTATTGGTTTTATTACATTTGCATTATTTTACTCTATTATTATTTTATTACATTTATTTTACTCTATTATTATTATTACATTTATTATTATCCTTTAGTATATATTGTTATTACATTTATTATTTTACTCTATTATTGGTATTATTACATTTGCATTACTTGACTATTATTTTATTACATTTATTTTACTCTATTTATTATTATTACTATTACATTTATTATTTTACTTTATTATTGTTATTACATTTATTATTTTACTTTTTTATTATTATGGGAAAGATGCGTAAGCACATTGACACTGAAAAAGGTTAGAATAATGGTTGAATCAATGTTGGTCAGTCATATTTTAAATTACAGTTTTATGTAAACATTGAAAAACATTTAACCTACTGTTTCCTCAATTAATGTAATTTTATTGGTATCTATATTTTTTTTTGTATTACCAGTAGCGGCTGCATTTCCCACCCTCGACTTATATTCGAGTCAATAAGTTTTCCCATTGTTTAATATAAAGTTTTATTCAGTTTTATAAGCAGAAACAAATACAACGAAAGAGTGAGAACAATAACAAAATAGGAAAGGTAAGAAAGAAGAAAAGAAGTAGTAAAATTAAAAATGCAAATGCAAAAATTACTAACCCCCCCCCCCCAAAAAAAAGACTGAAAAAATGTGACTTCCATTTCATCTTCTCGGTTAATGTCTTTTCTTTTATTCTATATCTTTAAAAATACTATATTTGTTTTAGCTAAACGCTCTTAAAGTCCTTCAGATAGTCGTGGAAGAGACCCCAATTTGTCCTTTATAAATTATTTCCCATATTCTTCTTCAATAAAAATGTCAGTTCATCCATGTCTTTTATTTCTCTCATTTTTTGGTGGTAAAATTAGGTGCCTCGGTTTCTATTCGGGCCGGCTTATACTCGAGTATATACAGTATTTATTTACAACATGTATATGCCGCCCTTCTCACCCGAAGGGGACTCAGAGTGGCTTACAACATATACATATCTACACATACAATATATTATATTATTAGCATAGTACAATATCAGTATTAAATATTACTATATTGTATTAAACCATTATATTGTAATATTATTTGTAATATTACATGTAATATAAATATATAATTATATCATATTATTATTAATACTAGCGCTCCCCTGCCACACGTTGCTATGGCCCACATGGGGGTTCTGTGTCGGAGGTTTGGCCCAATTCTGTCATGGGTAGGGTTCAGAATGCTCTGTGATTGTAGGTGAACTATAAATACCAGCAACTACAACTCCCAACTGTCAAGATTGTAGTTTCTCCAAACTCCACCAGTGTTCACTTTTGGGCATATTGAGTATTTGTGTAGAGTTTGGTCCAGATCCATCATTGTTTGAGTCCACAGTGATCTCTGGATGTAGGTGAACTACAACTCCAAAACCAAAGGACATTGTCCACTAAACCCTTCCAGTATTTTCTATTGGTCATGGGAGAACTGTGTGCCGAGTTTGGTTCAATTCCATCGTTGGTGGGGTTCAGAATGCTCTTTGATTATAGGTGAACTATAAATCCCAACAACTACAACTCCCAAATGACAAAATCAATTTTTTGAGTGAAGGACATACATTGGGTTGTTAGGTGTCTTGTGTCCAAATTTGGTGTCAATTGGTCCAGTGGTTTCAGTTCTGTAAATCCCACAAACGAACATTTTTATTTATATTAGTATTATATTGCATTACATTATCATATAATATTATAAAAATTATATGTATATATATATATTATATTATTAACACAGCACAGGAGACAAGATGATGATCCAACGCTGTTTGGCTTAGAACGATCCTATCAAGAGCCCCACCAAATGCTGAGAAATCTTTTGGAGGCGGTTGCATTTCAGACCCTTCCATACAAGCCTGCAGAGCACTCAAGAAATGACTTTAATTTGGTGTGTTTTCAAACCACAGAGTGTTTTTTAAATGGGTTTCTCAATGAGGGGAATACATAGGTATCAGGTTAACAAGGTTTGCTGAAAGACAACTTTCTCAATACCATCTGCAATAAACAAAAAGAGGCGGTGAGGTGTATTTCAGGCACGCTCTCAGTTCTCAACCGGAAAAATGTCAAGGTCCAAAACTACTCCCTGAAGGTGCGCAGTCAGCCGCTTTACATGATCTTCTACAACCCAAGAAGAGTTCCCATTTTTGTACCGAAATTGCTCCCTGAAGATAGAAAGCCTGAAAACCACTGCTTTAAATCAATTACTCCAAATATCCAGCCAATAGAGACTTGCACAAAGGGCCATTGCCAAAAAAACCCTAATGCATCCAAGGATCTGTGGCCACAGAAGCAAATTTTCATGCTCCGGAGCAAAGCCAGAACCAAAGTAATGCCCAAGAAGGTCTTGAGATGTATAATTACTCCTTTTAAGAAGCTTGCTGCTCTCATTCCACAACCTTCTAAGAATGTCCTCTGGAACCATTCCCCTCTCTCGCATGATGAAAAGCCCTGGCATTATAGTAGACTGGGTTGCTGTGAGTTTTCCAGGCTGAATGGCCATGTTTCAGAAGCATTCTCTCCTGACGTGGATCTTTGTCTTTACTCTCGTGGTTTGTCTTTACTCTTATGGCTTGCGGACAAGTCTACATAAGGACCACCAAATGCAACGCCCAAACACAAATCTGGGAAACCATGAAAATGAACAAAATCTGGCTACCAGTATTTTCAAAAACTCTAAAATCAGTACAGTAAATAAAGAGCAATACTCAAAAAACAAGGGAAATAAAGACAAAAAACAATCAGGGCCAGCTAATACCTCTTCTTCAATAAATGCTAGCGGGGTACAAATAAAGTTAATAATAATAATAATAATAATAATAATAATAATAATAATAATACCTCCCAAAAATAATAGTAATAATAATAGTAATAGCAATAGCAATAACAACAACAACAACAACAACAATAACAATAACAATAACAATAATAATAATAATAATAATAATAATAATAATAATAATGGTGAGAAGGGTGGGTATAAATATAGGAAATAATAATAATAATCATCATCATCATCATAATAGTATGGATTGTCAATGTTGCAATCCCAGGTGACAGCAGGATTGCAGAGAAACAACTGGAAAAGCTTACACAATATGAGGATTTAAAGATCGAACTGCAAAGACTCTGGCACAAGCCAGTCAAGGTGGTCCCAGTGGTGATCGGCACACTGGGTGCAGCGCCTAAAGACCTTGGCCTGTACTTAAACATAATCGGCACTGACAAGATTACCATCTGCCAGCTGCAAAAGGCCACCTTACAGGGATCTGCACGCATTATTCACTGATACATCACACAGTCCTTGACACTTGGGAAGTGTCCAACGTGTGATACAATAATAATAACATAATAATAACACTTTATTTATACCCCGCTACCATCTCCCCAAGGGACTCGGTGATCCAATACAACAGCCAGCAGAGTGATCTTGTTTGCTGTGGACTCATCTTGTTGTGTTTCAAATAATAATAATAATAATAATAATAATAATAATAATAATAGGGGCAAGAAGGGTGGGGTATAAATATAGGAAATAATAATAATAATAATAACATCACAAAGTCCTAGGCACTTGAGGAGTGTCTGACGTGTGATCCAATGCGACAGCCAGCATAGTTATCTTGTTTGCTGTGTACTAATCTTGTTATGTTTCAAATAATAACAATAATACTTTATCTATACATTGCTACCATCTCCTCAAAGGGACTCGGGGCAGCTTACAAAGCACTCCAGGATATACAGACAACATGCAAACAGGTGAAAACAGCACAAAAGTATAAAAAACAAGGGACATAAAATTATAACAACAACCCCCTCTTAACACATGTAGCATAAAATCAAAACAATACAAAACAACTAACTGCCATCAGTTCACAGGTACCAAATGTCAGCTTCATATGGATTCCCCCAGGCAGGAAGCAGCCAGGCTTTGAAGCTGCAAGGCTATTCAATGCTAATCAAGCTGGCCAATTGCAACATTCACACTTGCCTCAAACAAACAAGAGTCCTTTCTCCCGCCCTGGACATCATTCCACCAATATATACACCTCATTTGCCTAGTTTCCAACAGACCTCACAAGCCTATAGATGTAGGCGAAACGTCAGGAGAGAATGCTTCTGGAACATGGCCATACAACCTGCAAAAATCACAGCAACCCAGTAATTCCGGCAATGAAAGCCTTTAACATTATATTAGACTACCCCCAGTTTTGTTTTGTTTTTTGTTAGAAGGAAGTTGCACAGGGCATCAGTTGTTCTAGAAACATCATTATCTGGATGTGTAATCTATGCACAAGAACAGCAAGAAAAAGAGAGCCCATAAAGCACAAACCAGCATAATATAATACTCATAAAATACAACAGAATGCAGGAATAAAACCGGCGTCACAAAATATACAGAAATGTTTATATGGTTTTGCTTATTGATAAATTTCACTAGCTGTTTTTATAACTAACTATTTCACAGCACGAAGTATAATAATAATAATAATAATAATAATAATAGTAATAATAAATAATCAAGGGCCTTCTGGATTATCCAGGAAAAGCACTGGTTAAGCAATGTCGGCCTATGTCTGAAGCATATCTTCAGTCAAAATATGTTTTATTTTTTTATTTACGAAATGTTTACATGGTTTTGCTTATTGATACATTTCACTGTTTTTATAACTAACTGTTTCACAGCACCAATGATGATGATGATGATGATAATAATAATAATAATAATAATAATAATAATAATCAAGGGCCTTCTGGATTATCCAGGAAAAGCACGCATTCAACAATGTCGGCCTATGTCTGAAACATATCTTCAGTCAAAATATGTTTTATTTATTTATGAAATGTTTATGTGGTTTTGCTTATCAATACATTTCACTGTTTTCATAACTAACTATTTCACAGCACCAATAAATAATAATCATCATCATCATCATCATCAAAGGCCTTCTGGATTATCGAGGAAAAGCACTGGTTAAGCAGTGTCGGCCTATGTCTGAAGCATATCTTCAGTCAAAATATTTTTTATATATTTATTTACAACCTTTATATGCCGCCCTTCTCACCCCAAAGGGGACGCAGAGCGGCTTACAAGATATATATACACACAATATATTAAATTATTCGCATAGTACAATATCAGTATTATTTATTACTATATTGTACTACAACATTATATTATAATATTATTAGTAATATTACATGTAATATAACATATATAATTATAATATTGTATTCTTTTTGTCATGTCAGGAGCGACTTGAGAAACTGCATTTCGCTATAATATTGTATTATTATTATTATTATTATATTATTAATATTATAATATTGTATTATTATTATATTATTATATTGTATTATTATTAATAGCATTACATTGTATTGCATTATAATATTATAAATATTATATGTATATACAATAATAAATAATAAAATAATGCTAGTTTCTACAGAAAGGAAAACCCCAGCTCAATTCTTCACTTTTAGTTGGCAACAATGAGCAATGGAGTTTACCAGAAATATTTCTGACTCTCACTGAATTCTCAAATGGTTCTTTCAAGGAAAGTAGGAATCTAGAAACTTGAGGATTTTTTTATCACATAGATGTAGCCCAAAGGACCTCCTGCTTGAGTACATCTAGATGTGATAATAATCTCAGAAACTGAAAACGCTCGTTGCAGCTAGGAGTGCAGACAGCCTTTAAGCTGACATAATATTGAATGAGAGGTCACATATCCCCAACCACCAATGAAGTCAAAAGCCACAAGACTTCGGTATCTGACTCTGCGGGGAAACCAATACAAACAGGCGCAGGACACTAAAGGAACACAGTGTACACAGTCTTTTGAAGGCTCATTTGTAAGGCTTCGGTGATTCCTGTAATAAACAAACCTCAAAAGTGTTGCCCCATTTTGAACATACAGGAGCTGTACTTTAGGAACACGTATATTGCACAACTCCAAAAAGCAGAATTGCTTTTGGCTATTTTGCAATAGGTAAAGAAGTTAAGGCCGTGCTTTTCTGAGCCACCTAAAAGAGCTTAGCAACATCTACTATGATAATGTTTTCACCTTTATTTCAACACCAGCTTGGGTACTCAGTGGTGCCCGGGTTATTTGAAAAAGGCACTGTTTGTTTTGGGGTATTAGATCATATCATTTAATTAGTAACAGTATTAGCAAAAAAATTCCAGTCTTTGATTTCATTTTTATGAATGCTCCCATTAGGAAATGCATAACCATGTAAGTGAACTACAATTCCCAGAATTGTGGGTCAATCTTCCCCAAACCAGGCCTGTATACACAGCTAGGCATGTTGGATCTGTGTGTCAAGTTTGGTCCAGATCTGTCGTTGGCTGGGTTCAGTGCTCTCCAAATAAGAGTGAACTACAACTCCCATATGCCAAGAGCAGTCACCCCTAAATCCTGCCAGTATTTACAGTTGGTCATGTTGAGTCTGTGTGCCAAGTTTGGTCCAAATCTGTCGTTGGCTAGGTTCAGCGCTCTCTGGAGAAGAGTGAACTACAACTCCCATTGCCAAGAGCAGTCCTGCCAGTATTTACAGTTGGTCATGTTGAGTCCAGATCTGTCGTTGGCTGGGTTCAGTGCTCTTCAAATAAGAGTGAACTACAACTCCCATATGCCAAGAGCAGTCACCCCTAAATCCTCCCAAAATTTATAGTTGGTCATGTTGGGTCTGTGTGAGAAAGTTTGGTCCAGATCAATCATTGGCTGGGTTCGCAGTGCTCTCTGGATGTAGGTGAACTACAACTCCTATCAATCAAGGTCAATTCCCTCCAAACCAGGTCATGGAGGTTCTGCATGCCAAATGTGATCCAGGTCCATTATCAAAGGGGGTCACAGTGCTCTGCCTTGATGCAGGGTAAACTACAACTTCCATCTTGTTGAATCAGTCCCCCAAACCCCTTCAGTCTGTTCAGTTGCTGATCAATTCTTCTGTGTTTGCTGTGTGCCATAGGAAAGGGTTAAGGGAGAGGCAATGGGTGGGGTCATGCAAATTCCATACCAATGGAGAAAGGAACCCTGGGATGCCTGCCTATGATGTTTGGGGAGGATACTGGCAGGGTTTGGGCTACATGTTCATAATGCTAACAGTAACCTGCAAGTCAGTTGAGGATGTGCCTCAGCGCTTGGAACTATAGCCTGATTGTGAAGGCCGGAGGCTGCCTGTCTAAGTGGACACCTCTGCCACATACACACATACACATTTTTCACTTTTACTATAGACCAGCAGTCCCCTGCCTTGCATTGCTGTGGCCCAGTCTGTGAATATGCGTTTTGTATGTATGTGTTTTGTGTGTGCATATATTTGTGTATATGTGTATATATGTGGTTTTGCGCATGTATTTTTATTTTTTTGGCTTTTTAAGTCTGTGTTTTTCAATGTTTTTATGAGTGATGGTCACTCGTTGGCCTGAGAGGTGTATTTTTATTTATATAGACTATCTATATTTATATCTTTATATAGACCATCGTTGCTGTGGCCCAGTCTGTGTATATGTATATGTGTGTGTATATATTTGTGTATATATGTGTTTTTGCATATATGTGTGTGTGGTTTTGTGCATGCGTTGTAGTGTGTATGTGTGTGTATAATTTTTTCGCTTTTTAAGTCTCTTCTGCTGTGTTTTTATGAGTGATGGTCACTCATTGGCCTGAGAGGTGTATTGTGTCCAAATTTGGTGCCAATTTGTCCAGTGGTTTTTGTATTATGTTAATCCCACAAACGAACATGACATTTTTATTTATATAGATACTAGCCGTCCCCTGCCATGCGTTGCTGTGGCCCACTCTGTAAATATGTGTTTTGTGTATATGTGTATATATGTGTATATGAGCGTGTATATTTTTGTGTATATGTGTATATATGTGTGTTTGCATATAGGTGTGTGTGGTTTTGTGCATGCCTTGTAGACTTTGTATGGCTTTCTAAGTCTCTTCTGCTGTGTTTTGCCATGTTTTTATGAGTGATGGTCACTTGTTGGCCTGATAGGTGTCTTGTGTCCAAATTTGGTGTCAATTCGTCCAGTGGTTTTTGAATTATGTGAATCTCACAAGCAAACATTACATTTTTAATGATATATAGATATGGATAGTCGATAGATTGCAAGCAGCACATACACCTTAAAGCAGATACTTCTGCACATCTGTTGGCCTTTGCCTGGAAGCAGCCAGAGACAAAAATAGGTTTACAGTCTAAGTTACAGCTCCACTTTATACAGTCCGTATAACTTACATCGGAGGTAACTTGCAGGGCAAATTAAGGAAGCGGTGGATGTCCTGCCAGAGCATTCAAGGGTCTGTTCTGCAAATGACCTCTTTTTGTTCGTGATTTTTCCTGCAAACGCCTTTCAGTTCCAGGGCTGAAACCATGTCCTTGTCTCCCTAACTCAACGGCTTGGAAGCACATCTGTTATTTTAATAATTCAAGCTTCCTTCAGTGCCTAACATGCTGCCATTCTTAAATAAGGCAGGGTTATTTTCCTATAGAATGAGAGTACATGTGGAAGAGATTCCATGAGATTATGTTCCTAAAACTGGTGTGATTGTTATAAGTTAGCAGGCACCATGGCAACGCTAACTTCACCCTTGCGTCTTTGTACACCCCAAGAGCTAATGGAGCGTAGATGTGAGCAAACTGTGCTGCAAATCAAGAACCCCACGGCTCACGGCTCACCTCTGCCACAAACTTAATCAGTAGCCTTGGGCAAACCACTCAATTCATTCTTCCGACTCAGTCCCAAAGGGAATCCCAAGACAGTGCACACAAAATGATAAAAAAAAACACACTACTGAATTAAACAAAGGCATAACAACAAATTTAAAATCAAATCAATCTATTAATTTGTTTACGACATTTATATCCTGCCCTTCTCGCTCCAAAGTGGACTCAGAGCGGCTAAATACAATATATTATATTATTAGCATAGTACATTAGTAGTATTATATATTACTATATTGTACTATACCACTATACTGTAATATCAATAGTAATATTACACGTAATATGAAATATAAAATTATTCTATTGTATTATTAGTATTATTATTATATTATAGCACACTATTATGATCAATATTATATGTACATAAAATATAATTATTGGCATAACACAATATTAGTATTATATATAACTACTATATATACTCAAGTATAAATCTAGTTTTTCAGTCCTTTTTTTAGGCTGAAAGTCTCCCCCGGCTTATACTCGAGTCAATGTTATTTATTATTTTACTTTGTTGTTGTTATTATTACATTTATTCGTTTATTATTGCTGTTATTATTACATTTATTATTTTACTCTATTATTGTTATTATTATTATTATTATTTTACTCTATTATTATTATTGGAGGACACGTAAACAAATATACACACATATAAACAAATATACACACACACACTTACAAAACACATATAACACAAACTGGGCCACAGCAACGTGTGGCAGGGGACAGCTAGTTAATAATATTGTAGTATAGTGGTATAGTACAATATACCGTATATACTCGAGTATAAGCCAACCTGAATATAAGCCGAGGCACCTAATTTTACCACAAAAAACTGTGAAAATGTATTGACTCAAGCATAAGCCGAGGGTGGGAAATGCAACATTTTCAAAATAAAAATGGATACCAATAAAATTATATTAATTTAGGCATTAGTAGGTTAAATGTTTTTGAATATTTACATAAAACTGTAATTCAAGATAAGACTGTCCAACTCTGATTAAACCATTATTCTAACCTTCTTCAATGTAAATATGCTTATTTGTTTACAATATTAGCATTATATATAACTATATTGTACTATACCATTATACTACAATATTATTAACTAGCTGTCTCCTGCCACGCATTGCTATGGCCCAGTTTGTGTATATGTGTTTTGGAGTTTTGGAGTTGTAGTTCACCTACATCCAGAGAACATTGTGGCCTGAAACAATGATAGATCTGGACCAAACTTGGCATGAATACTCAATATGCCCAAATGTGAACACTGGTGGAGTTTGGGGAAAATAGAATTTGACATTTGGGAGCTGTAGTTGCTGGGATTTATAGTACAACCAAAGAGCATTTTGAAGCCCACCAATGATAGAATTGGGCCAAACTTCTCACATAGAACTCCCATGACCAAAAGAAAATACAGGAAGGGTTTGGAGGGCATTGACCTTGAGTTTTGGAGTTGCAGTTCATCTACATACAGAGCATAGTGGCCTCAAACAATGATGGATCTGGACCAAACTTGGCACGAACACTCAATATGCCCAAATGTGAACACTGGTGGAGTTTTGGGGAAAATAGACCTTGACATTTGGGAGCTGTAATTGCTGGGATTTATAGTTCACCTACAATCAAAGAACATTTTGAAGCCCACCAATGATAGAATTGGGCCAAACTTCTCACACAGAATTCCCATGACCAACAGAAAGTACTGTGTTTTCCGATGGTCTTTGGTGACCCCTCTGACACCTCCTCGTGACCCTGACCCCTAGGTTGAGAAACACTGATCTAATTCATTTCAAATACATCAATGCAAAAGGATAGCATAATACATGTTCATAGGGATTCCATTGTACGATTTTAGCACAAAACGTCTCAGATTCAACTGGTATCTCCAGTTAGAATGATTATGGGTTGCAAGTGGCAGGAAAGGAATCATTTTGACAAGAGATCCTGCAGAGCCTTTGCGCTTCTTCTCAGCTAGACTGACAAGTCATCTTATTTATACAAATCGCATCAGCCTCAAAACCATCTGCAATACAAATACTGACCTACCTTATAAAAGTGTTGTAAGATTACTGAGCAGATACATACAAATCATTTGGGTGGGGGAAAGTGGGCCAGTTCTTCTCACTGTCATCTCTGATCTCTTTAAAGGAGATAAGGGTTTAGTTATAACAATGTTGTCAAGATTATAATCTGTTTCGGTTATCATATAGTTGGATAGTGTTTTTTAATGCGAACCAGGCAAAGCTGTGCCCTTTTAAGCCATTTTGGATTAAAGAACACGCTGAAACGCTTGATTGAAACCGGTGGGACTTTAAATATCTACTTCCAATGTTTTCTGGCTGTCTCTATAATGCCAGAAGCAACCCACTTCCAAATCAAGAGACAAATACCAGTTTAGCTCCTGCCTTATTTATTTATTTACAACATTTATATGCCACCCTTCTCACCCTGAAGGGGACTCAGAGCGGCTTACAAGAGATATATATATATATATATATATATATATATATATATATATATATATATATACATACATACACATACACATACACACACACACACACACACACACACATATAGGGGTGACGCAGATATCTGAAGTGGCTTGGGATTGTGTAATAGCTGGTCTATTTTAACCTTCATTTTAACCTTCGTTTTTAATTTTTGTGGTGTGAAATTTTACCTTGGCATTTTAATGATGATATTTTTAATTATCTTTTAACTTAATCAAGTTTGAATGTATGTTAGTTCACTATTATGGGAGTCTTAGGATAGTGATTATTGTCTATTTATGCACGTTTCTGTTTTTAATGTTGATACGGTCAATGGACTAATCAATAAACTTTGCTAATATATATATATATATACACACACACACACACACACACACACACACACACACATACAATAGATTAAATTATTAACAAAGCACAATATCAGTATTATATATGACTATATTGTACTACACCATTATATTGTAACATTATTAGTAATATTACATATAAAATATATAATTATAATATTATATTATTATAACTATTATATTGTATTACATTATACTATTATAAATATTATATGTATATACAATATATTATATTATATTATATTATATTACTAGCCATCCCCTGCCACACATTGCTCAGGCCCAGTCTGTGTATATATGTGTTTTGTGTGTGTATGTACGTGTATATACATGCCCTCCAAATTGGGAAGTTTATCTTCACAACTTTGTGTTTTATGAGTTACCTGCAAATAACCTACTCCTATTTTTATCTCATTATTTCCATTTTAACTTTACATTTGGCCTTCCCACTGTTTTTAATTGTGTGTTGTCTTATTGATAATGTTGTATATTTTATTGTCTATGTTTTTATTTTAATTGCTTGTACTGTTGTTGTTTTGCTTGTATTGTTGTATTCGGGCTCGGGCTCATGTAAGCCGCACCGAGTCCCTTGGGGAGATGGTAGGGGGTACAAATAAAGTGTTATTATTATTATTATTATTAAATCATTTTATCCTGTTCATGTGGCCCGTCCATTGTTATCGTGATTGTGCTTATTGGAATGTTATTTTATTACTGTGTTTATATATATATATATTCTCTCTATGTAATTTCTGATGATTTTGTTTGATGTTTATGTCTGGGTGTTATTTTGTTGTAATATGCTGTCCGAGCTTGGCCCCATGTAAGCCGCTCCGAGTCACCACTGGGGAGATGGTGGCGGGGTATAAATAAAGATTATTATTATTATTATTATTATTATATGTGGTTTTGAACATGCGTTGTAATTTATTTTTTATTTTTTGGCTTTTTAAGTGTCTTCCGCTGTGTTTTGCAGTGTTTTTATGAGTGATGGTCACTCGTTAGCCTGATACGTGTCCTGTGTCCAAATTTTGTGTCAATTCGTCCAGTGGTTTTTGAGTTATGTTAATCCCACAAACTAACATTACATTTTTATTTATATAGATTAGTAAAGCACAGGAGACAAGATGGAACTGTCTTCAACTTATCATCATATTATGTAGTTAAGTACATCTATATTGCTCTGTTTTGATTTATATCATATTTAAATACTTTAGTGTCTATTAGACTTTACATTTATGGCTACTTGAAACTCCTCCAACTCGGCCATCAGACCTTATTGGACAAAGTTTGTGAACAAAAATGCTCTGCATCCATACAGACGCTCAAGGACCAAGATGGGCATATTTTTCAGTGCGCCAAACTCCACAGTCCGAACCTGGAAACCGTCTTCCACATACTCCATGTGCTAGAGGTGTCCAACTGCATCTGGGTCATACCATACATAAAAATACATACATAAAAATATGCTATGTATAATTAAAAAATGGAAGAAATACAAGACTGACAGTACCAACATTTAATATGGTACTCCCACCCTGTTGCCCATAGCAAGCAATGAGAGCCCCCAAGGGAGCCGGTGTCTATCCCTACTGAGATTATTGTCATGCAAAGTTGGTGCCATACATCTAGTATTCTAGCAACACGGTTTAGCATATAGCAGCTGCATGCATGCATAATGTGTTCTCTTTTCGGGAGACTGTCAGTCATCCGGCAGGACAAGAACGGCCCAGAGAAGTGGCTGCTGGTGGGATGGCCATGAACAGAGCAAACTGAAATTGTTATGGACAGCTCTATGCTCCAAAGTTATTTTCAAAGCTCTAAAAGTGTGTTTTCTGCATAAGTGACTACCTATCTATATATATCTATACCTATATACATCTATCTATATATCTATCTATATAAATAAAAATGTAATGTTTGTTTGTGAGATTAGCATAACTCAAAAACCACTGGACGAAATGCCACCAAATTAGGCCACAAGACACCTACTAACCCAAGGAGTGACCATCACTCAAAAAACTGAGTTTGTCATTTGGAAGATGTAGTTCCTAGGATTTATAGTTAACCTACAATCAAAGAGTATTCTGAACTCCACCAATGATGGAATTGAACCAAACATGGTACACAGGACTCCCATGACCAACATAAAATACTAGAAGGGTTTGGTGGGCACTGATGTTGAGTTTGGGAGTTGTAGTACACCTACCTCCAGACAGCACTGTGAACTCAAACAATGATGGATCTGGACCACACTTGGCACGAATACTCCATATGCCCAAATATGAACACAGATGGAGTTGGGGGAAACAGACTCTGACATTTGGGAGTTGTAGTTACTGGGATTTATAGTTCACCTACAACCAAAGAGCATTCTGAACCCCGCGAATGATAGAATTGGGGTAAACATCCCACACAGAACCCCTATGACCAATAGAAAATACTTAGGGCCATCCAGTCCAACTTATTCACCAGGGCAAGAAAACATAATCAAATACTGTTTACCCACAAGCATAAAGAAATTACATATATTAGAAAACAACATTTTTTCATTATTTTATTTCCCAGATCCCCAGACTGTGCCACAGCAATGTGTGGCAGGAGACAGCTAGTATCTATTGTTATTGTTATGGTCATTTTAAAGCTAATTGTATTGTTTTAATCTGTTTCTGTAAACCGCTCCGAGTGGCAGTGTACAAGTTGAATGAATGAATGAATGAATGAATAAATAAATAAATAATATGAATAAAAATATAATGTTAGTTTGTGGGATTAACATAACTCAAAAACCACTGGACGAATTGACACAAAATTTGGACACAATACACATATCAAGCCAATGAGTGACCATCATTCATAAAAACACTGAAAAACACAGCAGAAGGGACTTAAAAAGCCAAAAAAGCAAAAAGACACTACAGCGCATGTGCAAAACGACTCTCCAATGAGCAAGTTCAGCAGCTCAGCAGTTTAACCTACGATTCACAGTGACCACAAGGGAGAAACATACTCTTCCATAACCCTAAACATTCCCAGTAGTTATGAGTACTTTCTCATAGTAATCCTTGCCAAGAAGGATAGAGACAGTCTCCCCATGGTGGAAGGGTGTTTTGATCTTACAACAATACTACTATGCCACTTTCCCACTCAAAGGTTCTCAGTGACGAAGAGGAGAGGCTTGTCTGAGGTTGAGTCATGACCGGGGACTTTTGACTCATAGCCCGTACTCCTAGAAACCATGTCACACCAGTTCTAAACAACAGGAAACAATCATGTGTGCGAGAGAGGCTACCCAACGTACATGAATTATGTTAAGGCATTTGAAACACTTCCGTATTTGTTGTGTCCCCTTGTCTCTCTTAGTTCCACTGTGCTACACAAAAAACTAGGGCAGCAATGGTGTTTAATGTGTAGGAACTAGGAACCCACTGAAATCCACAAGCATGTGGACAATTTCAACAGAAAGGAGAAAACCATGAAAATGAACAAAAACTGGTTACCAGTATTTAAAAAAACCTCTAGCATCAGTACAGTAAATAAAGAGGAACATCCAAAAACAGGGGAATTCCAGACAAGAAACAATCAGGGACAGCTAACTCCTCCCTACAAAGGATTCCCTCAGGCAGGAAGTAGCCAGGCTTTGAAGCTGTAAGGCTTTTCAATGCTAATCAAGTTGGCCAATAGTAACATTCACAGTTGCCTCGAACAGACATAACTTCTTTTTCACACCCTGGACATTCCACAGATATATAAACCTCCCTTGCTTTGTTTCCAATATACCTCACAACCTATGAGGGTGCCTGCCATAGATGTGGGTGAAATGTCAGGAGAGAATGCTTCTGGAACATGGCTAGACAGCCTGGAAAACCCACATCGACCCAACCCAAGGGCTGTTTGTGACACTTCTCAAAGCAGCAAGGATAGCTGGTGCTTTGTTACAAGGCACCTGTCTTCCACATACATCCCGCTCCACTTCTTACTCTTTTTTGTGATGTGTTTATGTCTATCTGCTTTGCGGCCTACAGAAAAGATTCTAATATTTGTACGATGAGTAGAAAAATTAAGCAGCTATGCAAATGTTTAGTAACAAAGCACCAAGTAAGATAGGGACATATAGATGCCAATAGAGTTGAAATATGACATTTAAATTTTAAAGCACACATTCCGGTCCAGAAAAACTGCTACACAGAGGAAGCTTAAACATCACTGTGTTGAAGAAATAAAAGAAAAGACAAAATTGCAAATCTCAAAAACGGGAACCCAACATTAGTACACAAATTCTGAGATGCTGTCAGGCTTCTCACCTGACTCGTGCTAAGACTCAATCAATAATAGAACACTTCAGACTTTGAGCATCTAATCCTTCCTTCTCCAACCAGGAAACTTCCAAAGGCCTGGATGATACATCCTATCATCCTCAACTAACATACCCACAGTTAAATATCCAGGTTTAGTTTATTATTCTTCCTTCTTCCTTGCCAATGCACTTGTTCAAGAGACAATACTCCTTCAAGAGTCATTATCCACTCCTGTGAGTCAGAATAAAGATAATCCTCTCTCAAAAGTGACCAGAATCAGATAATCTATCAAGTCAACCCCTCACTCCTTCCATGAAGTTCTACTCCAACTCCCTAACCACAACTGTGTTTGTAAAATGCTGGCAAATTTATTCACAGATGTCCAATAATCAAGTCTTTATTTTAAAATTCTACCCTCTTATCCTTGATATACTGCTGAAAACAAGAAAGTTTGAAAAAGCAAGCAGTGAACAATAAATGACCACTAAATCATTATCTATCCCTCACTTCCAAATGCTAACAATTCACCCATTTGACGTTCTCTGACCTGCAAAGAAGCACTGCTTGAATATCAAGCAAAAAGTGGGTGCTAGAAACAATATCATACGAAAGCTGATTGGCACAACTTGGGGATCACAACCAGACACAGTGAAGCCATCTGCCCTTATGCTTGGCTACTCCACTGCTGTGTACACATCTCACCATGTTAAAACAGTGGATGTGGCTCTTAATGAGACATGATGAATTATCACAGGATGTCTACGCCCTACACCACTCGAGAAATTACACTGTTAAGCCGGTATTACACCACCTGACATCCGCTGGGAAGTAGCAGTCAATAATGAAAGGACCACATGCACAGGCCCGTCCCCTGTTTGGATATCAGCCAGCATGCCAATGGCTTAAATCAAGAAATAGTTTTCTAAGATCTACAGAGATACTCGCAGGAACACCTCAGCAAGTGAGAGTCCAAAAGTGGCAGGCTAAAACCCAGAACCTCAAGTAGCAGCCAATAATGAAAGGACCAAGGTAGTGACATCTCCGTCCCATCCCCTGTTCGGATATCAGCCAGAACAACAATGGCTTAAATCAAGAAATAGTTTTCTAAGATCTACAGAGATACTTGCAAAAACACCTCAGCAAGCAAGAGTCCAAAAGTGGTAGGCTAAAACCCGGAACCCCAAGAAGCAGCCAATAATGAAAAGATCAAGGTAGCGACATCTTCGGCCCATCCCCTGTTCAGATATTAGCCTTAAATCAAGAAATAGTTTTTTAAAGATCTACAGAGATACTTGCACCTCAGCAAGCAAGAGTTCAAAAGTGGCAGGTGAAAACCTGTAACCTCAATACCAAATGAGAGACTCCCTCATGGGCACACAGAAGACTGGGCGACTTGGGAGGCGCTGAACAGACTGTGCTCTGGCATCACGAGATGCAGAAATGGGGCTACAAAGTGGAGTCCATGACATGCGAGTGAGGAAAAGAGCAAACCACAGACCACCCATTACAATGCAACCTGAGTCCTGCCACATGCACAATGGAGGACCTCCTTAGAGCAATGCCAGAGGGAGTCCAAGTGGCCCGCTCCTGGTCAAAGGACATTTAGTATAATGCCAAGTTTTTTATATACATTACAACTGTACCCTTGGTTCACTCCTGATACAATAAATAAATACGCATTTGCAATCACCCCTCCACACTGGAGGTTAAACTTTTGTGCCTCAGATCATCCACAGAGGAAAGAAACTGAGGCTGAGAGTATTTATAGGAAGAACCCAAGAAGTTGTCTTCTACCAGGTAAGATTATTTTTCCATCTAGCCCAGTACTGCATTCTTTAACTAGCAGCAGAGTTTTCAGACACAATCCCATCATCTGAAACTTGGCCTTTATAATTGGTGTTTTAAACCTTCTGTTTACAATATTTATGCTCAACCACTGAGTTATAGTCTAGCCTTACTCAAGGTTAGAAAAACCAATGTGGCTTCCACAGACTAATCTAATCCCTTATTCTTAAATGCAGCTATGACACCAGGTTGGGCAGCTTCTAAATGGCAAATAGTAGCACGAAAATCCAAAGCACAGAGTTGTTGTAGGTTTTTCGGGCTATATGGCTATGTTCTAGAAGCATTCTCTCCTGACATTTCACCTCTGAGGATGCCTGCCATAGACACAGGCGAAATGTCAGTGTGCCTTCCCTGTTGCAGTGTGCCTTCCCTGAATAAAGGAAACAATCCCATGCAAATACTCTGAGAAGCACTTTAATTACTTTTGATTTAAAACCCTCCAAGTAGATACATCCTCTGTTCATGCCCACCATTTATTTTTAAAGTTTTAACTATTACATTTGGCCCAGCCATAGGTTTTTAAATTCTTGTGTGTTATTGTCTACTTGTGAGTTATATTAATTGTATTGTTTATTGTGTTTATTGCTTGTCATTTTATTATTGCTTGTTGTTTTTGATGTGTTGTTGGGCTTGGCCTCATGTAAGCCGCTCCGAGTCCCTTGGGGAGATGGTGGTGGGGTATAAATAAAGTTTACTATTATTATTATTATTATTATTATTATTATTATTATTCTCAGGAGAGAATGCTTCTAGAACAACGGTTCTCAACCTTCCTAATGCCGCAACTCCTTAATACAGTTCCTTATATTGTGGTGACCCTAACCATAACATTATTTTCATTACTACTTCACAACTGTAATTTTGCTCCTGTTATGAATCATCTTGTAAATATCCAATATGCAGGATGTATTTTCATTCATTTGGCACAAATACTCAATACGCCCAAATTTGAATGCTGGTGGGGTTGAGGGGAGGATTGATTTTGTCATTTGAGAGTTGTAGTTGCTGGGATTTATAGTTCGCCTACAATATCAAAGAGCATTCTGAACTCAACCAGTGATGGAATTGAACCAAACTCTGGACACAGAGTTCCCATGACCAACAGAAAATACTAGAACGGTTTGGTGGGTATTTATTGACCTTGGGTTTTAGAGTTGTAGTTCACCTACATCCAGAGAGCACTGATGCATCTGGACCAAACTTGGCACGAATACTCAATATGCCCAAATGTGGACACTGGTGGGGTTGGGGAAAATAGACCTTGACATGCTGGGATTTATAGTTCACCTATAATCAAAGAGCATTCTGAACTCCACCAATGATAGAATTGGGCCAAACTTCCCACATGGAACTGCCATGACCAACAATACTGTGTTTTATAATTGTCTTTGGCGACCCCTTTGACACCCCCTTGCGACCCCCTCAGGGGTCCCGACAACCAGGTTGAGAAACACTATTCTAGAAGATGGCCATATAGCCCGAAAAACCTACAACAACCCAGTGATTCTGGCCATGAAAGCCTTGGACAACACAAATCCAAACCACAATTTATATCGCACACCTACCTTGCTGTCATGCATGTAAGATTTACCTAATTTCATTCCAAACAGAATAACAACCATCTCACACTTTGTCTCCAAAGAAAGCACAACCTTTCTTTATCATCTCTTCCACTAAGAACTACATTCCGCAATTAGAACAGAAAACTACTATTCACACAATACAGAAATTCCAGTGACTGCTATTTATATAACCCATGCAATATCAGGAAGGGGATAACTGCTCCAAAAAAGCCCTGTAGTATACAATGGTAAAGAATTGACCAGAAGCGAAGGGTATAGTCCAGATAAATGCAGTTACATGTACTTCAGCATCAAGTTTATCAGGGCAGGATCTGGAAATGAATAATAATAAAAAGCAATGCACATTCTTTAGAAACAAACTGTCCCAAGCCTGACTTGGTTCTGCCTTACCTGCCAATTCATGGTGAATCAGGTCAGCAAAGTTGGGGTCATCACCCCACCAGAATATCATCAGCTCTCTGCGCCCAGGCCTTTGGTCTCGTCGCCATACGCTCAAAACGTCGGCCTTCAGGCAACGGCTGTAGCTGCTTAGGATGGGGTCTTCTTCCGTCACCGGGAAAAGAATTGGGGCAGATGTTGGGCCCTCCCATACGTATCGCTTCCATTTAATCCCCGTTAAATCGGCCTGGAGGGAAAATGCAACATCAGTTAGGGCTGGATGATCTCTGTGTACATTTCAGCATTTATCAAAACAGGAGATTTCTAGCCATTTCACAGCCTTTCCCATCACACTGAACATGCAGCACTTGGAGGTCACAAAATAATTTGTTTCTCTTATGACAAATGTCTGTGAACTGTAGCCTCAACCTCTATTCCATTCAAACCAGTGGTTTTGATTATTCAAGTCCATTCTAGAATTACAAAGCATCAAAGAGCACATCACTACTTTTTGGCATCCTGTTGAATACCCCCATATTGAAAATGTGTATTCTGAGAGTCTAATACATTCCTCAACATTAACTGACCCACCTTCAGATAGGTCGTTTACTGTCAGAAGTAATAACAACAACCCTGAAGCAAATAATTTTTGGAGTCAAGAATTCTGCTGAAAAATGACAACCACTGAAAAAAATAACAACTGTCCTTATTTCTGGTGGTGCAATGGGTTAAACCCATGCGCCGGCAGGACTGAAGACCGACAGGTTGGAGGTTCGAATCCGGGGAGAATGCAGATGAGCTCCCTCTGTCAGCTCCAGCTCCCCATGCAGGGACATGAGAGAAGCCTCCCACAAGGATGGTCAATCAATCAAAACTTTATTCCAGTTCATGACCAGCACAAAGTGTATATACAAATCCAGATCACAATATTGGGACCCAGTCCCATAATTCACATCCAACCCAAAGGGTTGTAGACTTCAAACTCCAACAAATTTTGAAATCGAAGCTAAAAACCAATGCAAGAAGTTATTAAAACTTAACATCAAAACATCTGGGCAACATCCTTGCAAACAGCCAATTCTCTCACACCAGAAACGACTTGCAGTTTCTCAAGTCGCTCCTGACACACACACACACACACACACACAATAAAAATAAAATTCCCTTCCAGAGAATCTCTAAGAAAGATCTAGTTTTCAAAAACACCCTGTTGGGACAACTTTAGGTAATTTTAACTACAACCCAAGTCATTCAAGACAGCTTAAACAAATATTTCTTGCTCTCCTCCATCCAGAAACACAACTTTTTGAGAAAATCACAAATACTAATGGTAATGTTTCAACCAGTCTCGGTTTTGGTTTGTTTGTAAAGCAAAGGGAGCAGCAAGTTGCAAGCAGGGCTCAGTCCAGGGTTCAACTTCACCACCCTGCGATTGGGGAAGTGCATACTCCACTTCTTTTGCAGACAATGAAGGATTTCCTGCTTATTTAACTCCAATAAGGAAGCTCCCACTACACTAGCTCTATCTGCAACGGTTTATGTTTTTGGAAAGGGGGGGGGGCTGGGGGACATAATACATTAAACACATAGGCAACCCCATGGGAGTAGGTCAGTTTTGTGATCCTGCAGAACATACCCATAACTACACATAAGCAGATCAATTTCATTATATTCCACTTCCAGGATTAAATAACACCAACCAGTCAAAATCTGCTACCAATTTGCATTAAGGGGGGGATCAGACAGAGGTCACCAAAACCTAGACTGGGCAGGAAGTTCAACTGGATCCTAACTCAATTAAGACTGAACTGGCTCACCTAACAACAATAAACAAACCAACAAATAAAGACATCAAGACAAGGGTGCAATGTAAAAGAAAGGGTTGCTACTCCCATTCATCTGTAAGTCGAAAAAGCAAAATCTCCAAATTGGATTGTTGTGAGTTTTCCAGGCTGTCTGGCCATGTTCCAGAAGCATTCTCTCCTGACGCTTCACCCACATCTATGGCAGACGTTTTGAGGTCTGTTGGAAACTAGGCAAGTGAGGTTGATATATCTGTGGAATGATGTCCAGGGTGGGAGGCAAGTGTGACTGTTACCAAAGGCCACCTTGATTAGCATCAAGCTGTTCGAAACTAGGAAAATGCTTCTTCAGGAGAGAATGCTTCTGGAACATGGCCATACAGCCAGGAAAACTCACAACAACCCAGCGATCCCAGCCGTGAAAGCCTTCGACAATAAATCTCCAAATTCCAGTGAAGGGATTTTGCCGACAACCCCCCAAGACCTCTTGTGTCACTTTCACAGTTTGGTTTTCCTTGTTATTTCTAAGGAATCAAGCAAAGTTGGCCTAGTAAACAGAAAATGCATTTTGGTGTGTATTTTTTTTGGTATGTGTATGTGGGTTTTTTTTGGGGGGAGGGGGTGAAAAAGCTGAGGAAAAAGTCACTATCAAAAAGACACACCCGAAATCTTTGTATTAGGGAAGACAGGCCAGAAATGAAAGAGGTGAAGGAGCGTGGAAAAAAAATGGAAGTTAGGAGGAGAATCGAGAACAAAAACAACAAAAGGAGAGAGAGAAGGAGGCAAAAATATAAATCCGAGGAATGGTGGCAAAGCGAAGACCAATCAGGGAAAGAAAAACAAGGGCTGGTGTACATGTACACAAATATGTGCGTGTGTGGATCTAGACATGTGTGTACACAGAGGGAGCTGGAAAAATGTCTGGCAAGGCCTACTCCAGCAGGAGCAATGCTAAAAATGGCTGCTCGCTCGCTCTCCTATTCACTCCCCTCCTTCCCTTGCTTTCCTTTCCTTTCCTCCCTTCTGCTGGTGAGCTCTCCTCTCCCTTCTTCTCCCTCCCACCCCAGACTTTCCCGTCCACCAAGGTTTATCTCTGATCCGTAAAACCTTTCCTCCTCCTTCTCCTCCTCTTCCCCCCCTTCCTTCAACCTCCACCATCATCCACCCTTTGGGTTGATTCAAATCGCCCCCCAAAACCCACCCCGAAAGGCTCCCAAGAGCCACACACCGACTCACCAGACAGAATAGGTTGGAATGGCAATCCTCCAGGCTGGCCCCGTTGGGTACGAAGCAAGAACTCATCCTCACAGCCACAACCCACACGCCATTATCCCACAAGCCTCCGACAAGAAAGAAAAGAGACAGACAGGGCGAGAGAGAGAGAGAGAGGAAGGCACACAGCCTGAGAAGGGAGGGACACACAGCACACTCTCGCACACACCAGCCAGCAAGGGAAAGGGCCCCCTTTTTTTCCTTTTTTAAAACCCACACAACCACAAGAAGAGCCCAGGGAGGAGTTTTCGGAGGGGGTTGCACGGTGGCGTGTGCGCCACAGCACACAAATAGATCGGGATAAATAATAATAATAATAATATCTATTTATTATTTAATGATATCAAATACCAGGGAGGGGAAAGGAGAGGAAGAAAGGAATCTTCTTCCTCTGAGGAGCTCAATTTCCGAACCCCAAAGAGATAAATAGAGAGGAGGTTAGAGAAAGGAGGCTGGGGTTACTTCAAGGCGAAAAGGAGGGGGGCAGAAATGGGAAAAAGGGGGGGGGGAGAGAGAAAGAGAGAAAGAAAGACACAAATAATCCAGCGATTGAAAGGCGGGTGGGAAATAAATCCAGGAATCTCTGTCTCTTTTTCCTCCTCACGAGCAGAAATGCAATATATGGGATCAAATGGTCATCTTGAGGTTTTTCATCTTGGAGAGGAAGAAATGCAGCAGATTGTTCTTTTTTCTCCCCCTCCCCTTCTTCTCGTCTCTCTCCTCAGCCAGACATAGACATATTTTCAGTTAAGTCAATGAGAAGGGGACAACTTTCTAGTCTGGTATCTCCTCGATGGGTTGAATGTGGATCAAACGTTCCCCTTTGCCCCAAATTTAATTTTTTTCCTTCTCCCAGAAGGTGGGGAATTCCTGTTTGCGTAAAGTGTCTTCCAAAGTTTCCAATAATTCAAACTTGTGGCCCAATCCAGAGGGGTCTGTAGGGTGGGAGTTTCCTGATGCAGCGGTGCGAAAGGAAGAGGGTCTGACCCAAAAGAAGAGAATTCCAAGGAAGAAAGGTTTGCTTTTGGGTTTGGGAAGTGCAAGGCCTGAACTTCAAGACCCCCCAGAGACACTGAAAAGATGCAAACACTCCTCCAAAAAGAAAAAGTTCTGATTTTTCTGACACTGTAGTTGAACAAAACTTCTGCTTCAGGTTGTTGACAGAACCTTTCGAAAGGAAAAACAGCCAAAAGAAAAGTTTTGTTTCTCCCCTCTTGTCAAGTCCACACTGGAGGGTCCTTTTTCCTTGACAGGAAAAAATGGGGAGAAAGAACTTCTTTCGAAGGGAAGAAGAGAAAAAAACAAAACACCTTTTCCTCAAAATCCCAAAATTAATTCCTCGGCAGAAATGACAAAATCCCTTCTCCCTTGTTCACTTCCTTCTGATGTCTGCTTTTTTCTTCCCCTGAACCAAAATAGGGGTATTTTCCAATAATTATAATAATGACAATAATTTAAAAAGGCGCGGAGAATGAAAGAAATAGAAGATCAAGACGAATCCGTTGGGTCAATCTGCTAGGCCAGAAGTCTCTGGATGCTTTTTGTTGTTGAAAGAACCACCAAAGAGTCCTTATATTCCCTTCTCCTTCTTTAAATGGACTCACGAGAAAAGAGAGGAGGTGAGAAAGTTAGACAAACAGGAGCAAGGAGCTTGTCTCTTTTCCTTTCTAGAGAGAGAAGATAATTCTATTTCAATAGATCAAAATGGCGTGGAATTGTGGAAGGATGTTTATGTATAAATATAAATGTCTCTAGGTGCCTCTCTATGGAAGCTCCCTTCCTTCTTTCCTCTCCTAAAAGGGATTCTTTTGGGCCTGTATTCTCTTCTTGTTCCCAAGAGGTGGTTTTCCAAGTGAGAAAGTTCAAAACAAACCGGAACGAGGAGCTTGTCTCTTTTTTCCTTTCTAGAGAAGATAATTCTATTTCAAGAGATCAAAATGAGGTGGAATTGTGGAAGGAAAGGGTTCTTGAAGACGTTTATGTCTATAGGTGCCTCTCTATGGAAGCCCTCTTCCTTCTTTCCTTCCTTCCTCTCCTGAAGGGATTACTTCAGGTCTGTGTTCTCTTCCTGTTTCCAAGAAAACACAGGGGGTGAGAAAGTTCTAGAGCGGAGGGAGAAGGTAATTCCACACCCCGATGTATCAAAATGCTGTGGAATTGTGGAAGGAAAGCTTTCTTGAAGATGTTTAGGTCTATAGGTGCCTCTCTAGGGAAGATTTCTTCCTTTCCTTCTCTTCTCCTGAAGGGATTCTTTCAGGCCTGTGTCCTCTTCCTGTTTCCAAGAAAAGGCGAGAAAGTTCAAGAAATCAGAACGAGGAGCTTGTCTCTTTCAAGAGCAGAAGAAGGTAATTCCACACCTCGATGTATCAAAATGGTGTGAAATTGTGGGAGGAAAGGGTTCTTGAAGATGTTTAGGTGCCTCTCTAGAGAAGCTCCCTTCTTTCCTCTCCTGAAGGGATTCCTTTGGGCCCGTGTTCTCTTCCTGTTTCCAAGAAAACACAGGAGGCGAGAAGATAATTCCACACCCCGATGTATCGAAATGTTGTGAAATTGTGGGAGGAAAGGGTTCTTGAAGATGTTTAGGTCTATAGGTGCCTCTCTAGGGAAGCCCTCTTCCTTCCTTCTTTCCTCCCCTGAAGAAATTCTTTCAGGCCTGTGTTCTCTTCCTGTTTCCAAGAGGAGGTTTCTCAAGTGAGAAAGTTAAAAGCTTGTCTTTTTTTCCAGAGCAGAGGGAAGAAGGGAATTCCACACAGCGATGTCCCAAAATGGGGTGAAATTATGGAAGGAAAGAGTTCTTGAAGATGTTTAGGTGAGCTCCCTTCCTTCCTCTTGTGGAGGGATCCTTTCAGGCCTGTGTCCTCTCCGTTTCCAAGAAAACACAGGAGGAGAGAAGGGAATTCCACACTCCGATGTCCCGAAATGGGGTGAAATTGTGGGAGGAAAGGGTTCTTGAAGATGTTTAGGTGCCTCTCTAGGGAAGCTCCCTTCCTTCCTCTTCTGGAGAGATCCTTTCAGGCCTGTGTTCTCTCCCTGTTTCCAAGAAAACACAGGATGTGAGAGGGTAATTCCACACCCCGATGTCCCAAAATGGGGTGAAGTTATGGAAGGAAAGAGTTCTTGAAGATGTTTAGGTTCCTCTCTAGGGAAGCTCTCTTCCTTCCTCTCCTGAAGGAATCCTTTCTCTCCCTGTTTCCAAGAAAACACAGGAGGTGAGAGGGTAATTCCACACCCCGATGTCCCAAAATGGGGTGAAGTTATGGAAGGAAAGGCTTCTTGAAGATGTTTAGATCTATAGAGTTCTTGAAGATGTTTAGGTCTATAGGTGCCTCTCTAGGGAAGCCCTCTTCTTTCCTTCTTTCCTCTCCTGAAGAAATTCTTTCAGGCCTGTGTTCTCTTCCTGTTTCCCAAGTGAGAAAGTTAAAAGCTTGTCTTTTTCCAAAGCAGAGGGAAGAAGGGAATTCCACACCGCAATGTCCCAAAATGGTGTAGAATTGTGAGAGGAAAGGGTTCTTGAAGATGTTTAGGTGCCTCTCTGGAGAAGCTCTCTTCCTTCCTCTCCTGAAGAGATTCTTTCAGGCCCTGTTTCCAAGAAAACACAGGAGGTGAGAGGATAATTCCACACCCCGATGTCCCAAAATGGGGTGAAATTATGGGTTCTTGAAGATGTTTAGGTGCCTCTCCAGGGAAGCTCCCTTCCTTCTTTCCTTCCTCTCCTGAAGGGATTCTTTCAGGCCTGTGTTCTCTCCCTGTTTCCAAGAAAACACAGGAGGAGAAGGGAATTCCACACCCCGCTGTCCCAAAATGGTGTGGAATTGTGAAGGTGTTTGTGCCTCAGTATCAGTGTCTATAGGTGTGTCTCTGAGGAGTCTCTCTCTCCTGCTCGCTTTCCTCTCCTGAAGGGCTTCTTTGGGGCCTGTGCTCCCTCTCTTCTTCCTGACAGGAAGCCAGGCCGCTCTCCCCTGACAGGTAGGCAGAAAGAAAGAAGGGCCTTCCTCCTTTTCCCCTCTCCTCAGCGGTGCCTCTGCTTGCGGCTGCCCAGCCTCGGCATCCTGAGAGGTGGCTTCTCCTCCTTCTCCTCCTTCTCCTCAGCGAGTCTCTCCCATTCTTCCTTCGGCAGCTGAAAAGGTTGACAAACCAAAAACAAGGGTGAGGGGGGGGGGTTATGAATCAATCTCCCCTCCTTCCCCTCTTCTCAATCCCTTCCCAAGGACTTACTCTCCTCCCTCCTCCTCAGAAACAAGGCCTGGATCCGAGGATGATGAGGATGATGTGATGTTGCCCTCTCTCTCTCTCTCTCCCTCCTCCTCCTCTCCCTCCTCCTCCTCCCTCTTGTCTCTTTCTCCTCTAATGGCGGCCAAACAGCAGGCCAGCGTCGTCGAGAGGGGGAAATCGCGCTCCCATTGGCTGCCCTCCTTTTCTGCCTTCGCCTTCCCGCGCCGCCCATTGGAGGAGCGCCCTGTCACGTGGCGGCGCGTCCCGCCTCCTTCTCTTCCCCCCTCCCCTCCCCCCAGATGGCGAGGAAGGGAAGAAGGAAGGAAGGAAGGAAGGCAGCCCGCGCAGGCGCAGAAGCGCCGCCAGGGGCGCCAGAGAGCCAGCCAGCCAGCGAGAAGGGAGGCGGCGCCGCCAACGAGATCCACCGCGGCGGCTGCTGAGCCAGCGCCATCTAGTGGCTTGGTGGGAAAAATGCAGGGGGAGTCTTCATTAGTCTGAACATTGCTATCTCTATCTATCTATCTATCTATCTATCTATCTATCTATCTATCTATCTATCTATCTATCTATCTATCTATGTATCTATGTATGTATGTATGTATCTATCTATCTATCTATCTAGCTATGTATCTATCTATCTATCTATGTATGTATCTATCTATCTATGTATCTATCTATCTATGTATGTATCTATCTATCTATCTATCTATCTATCTATGTATCTATCTATCTATCTATCTATCTATCTATCTATGTATCTATCTATCTATCTATCTATCTATCTATCTATGTATCTATCTATCTATGTATGTATCTATCTATCTATCTATGTATCTATCTATCTATGTATGTATCTATCTATCTATCTATGTATCTATCTATCTATCTATCTATGTATCTATCTATCTATCTATGTATTAACGATGTATCTATCTATCTATCTATGTATCTATCTATCTATCTATCTATCTATGTATCTATCTATCTATGTATGTATCTATCTATCTATCTATGTATCTATCTATCTATGTATGTATCTATCTATCTATGTATGTATCTATCTATCTATCTATGTATCTATCTATCTATCTATGTATCTATCTATCTATGTATGTATCTATCTATCTATCTATGTATCTATCTATCTATCTATGTATCTATCTATCTATGTATGTATCTATCTATCTATCTATGTATCTATCTATCTATCTATCTATGTATCTATCTATCTATGTATCTATCTATCTATCTATCTATCTATCTATGTATGTATCTATCTATCTATCTATCTATCTATCTATGTATCTATCTATCTATCTATGTATCTATCTATCTATCTATGTATCTATCTATCTATGTATCTATCTATCTATCTATGTATCTATCTATCTATCTATGTATCTATCTATCTATGTATGTATCTATCTATCTATGTATCTATCTATCTATCTATGTATCTATCTATCTATGTATCTATCTATCTATGTATCTATCTATCTATGTATCTATCTATGTATCTATCTATCTATCTATCTATCTATCTATCTATGTATCTATCTATCTATCTATCTATCTATGTATCTATCTATCTATCTATCTATCTATCTATCTATCTATGTATCTATGTATCTATCTATCTATCTATCTATCTATCTATGTATCTATCTATCTATGTATGTATGTATCTATCTATCTATCTATCTATGTATGTATCTATCTATCTATGTATCTATCTATCTATGTATGTATCTATCTATCTATCTATCTATCTATCTATCTATGTATCTATCTATCTATCTATCTATCTATGTATCTATCTATCTATCTATGTATCTATCTATGTATGTATGTATGTATCTATCTATCTATCTATCTATCTATGTATCTATCTATCTATGTATCTATGTATCTATCTATCTATGTATCTATCTATCTATCTATCTATCTATCTATGTATCTATGTATGTATGTATGTATCTATCTATCTATCTATCTATCTATCTATCTATCTATGTATCTATCTATCTATGTATCTATCTATCTATCTATCTATCTATCTATCTAAATCAAGGGTCCTCAAACTTTTTCAACAGAGGGCCAGGTCACAGTCCCTCAAACTGTTGGAGGGCTGGATTATAATTTGAAAAAAAAATGAATGAATTCCTATGCACACTGCACATATCTAATTTGTAGTGCAAAAACCACTTAAAAACAATACAATAATTAAAATGAATAACAATTTTAACAAATATAAATTTATTAGTGTTTCAATGGGAAGTGTGGGCCTGCTTTTGGCTGATGACATTGGATTGTTGTTGTTGTTGTGCACTGTCAAGTTGTTTCAGACTTAGTTTGACCCTGAGCGAGGGCCGGGTAAATGACCTTGGAGAGTCGTATCCGGCCCCCGGGCCTTAGTTTGAGGACCCCTGATTTAAGTAAAGGTAAAGGTTTTCCACCCACTCTGGGGGTTGGTGCTCATCTCCATTTCTAAGCCAAAGAGCCGGCGTTGTCCGTAGACACCTCCAAGGTCATGTGGCCGGCATGACTGCATGGAGTGCCGTATATGTGGATATTTATATGTGTTTGTGCACATATATATACATGTGTGTGTATGAATGTGTGCATGTGCATATGTGTATGAGTGTATGTGTATATGTATATATAGTGTATTTGGGGGTATTTAAGTCTGTTCCGCTGGGGTTTTGTGTGTATGGGTGATGGACACTCATTGGACTGTTAGGTGTCTTGTGTCCACATTTCGTGTCAATTCGTCCAGTGGTTTTTTAGTTAGGTTAATCCCACAAACGAACATTACACTTTTGTTTATATAGATTATACTGTATTATTATTAGTATTATTATATTGTATTACATTATAACATTAGCACCAATATTATACGTATTTATGTCTATCTATCTACCTACCTATCTATCAATCTATCCTGTATCTATATAAATAAAAATGTAATGTTTGTTTGTGGGATTAACATAACTCAAAAACCGCTGGGCCAATTGACACCAAATTTGGACACAAGACACCTATCAGGCCAACGAGTGACCATTACTCATAAAAACATTGAAAAACACAGTGGAAAGACATTAAAAGCCAAAAAACAAAAATACATTACAATGCATGTGCAAAACCACACACACACACACACACACATATTTATGCAAACACACAGCTGATAAACTGGATGGGATTTCTGTAGGTCAAAACACCTGAGGACCCACAGGTTGATTCAGATCAAGGGTTCGACGGCATGATCATCAAGTTTGCAGACGGGACCAAATTGGGAGGGAGAGTCAATACTCCAGAAGACACTACCGGAGTAGGTGAACCAGTGAGGAAGTCGGATTATGTCGCAGTGGAGAAAACAAAGCGAAAAAGGAGATCAGCGATAAAATATTTTGCTCATTTTAAACATGTGGGATTGAGAACAGGAAAAACCGGACGGCTCCTTTGGACTGAATTTCTCAGAATTACATCCACCACAGTGTCTTTTCCCCCTTCCTGTGTGGATGCTAGGAGTGTGCAAAATTATCGTTACTCTTTGTATTTCGTATCAAATTCATTAATTTCGTGCGTATGAATTGATACAAGAAACCTGAATCTGCAAAGAGGACTAAAGTCAGGTAGTAGTAGTATAAATCTGTGCTAAGTTGAAGTTATGTGGTTGTGTGACATCAAGACAGACAAGGGATTCCTCTTGTCGCTTTTTTGGAGGGGAGAAGTGTTTGTGTATAAAGTTTTAAAAATCAGTAGAGGAGACTGAGAACACAGCATTCTGGGAAATGTAGTTTGGGAGGTGAGGCCTCCTGTGACCCCGCCCTAAACTACATTTCCCAGAATGCAGTGCTGCTCAGCATCAGAAAGTCCTAATGAGAGCTGCAGCAGCCAGGCGCTTAGAGCCAGTCTAATAACAATAAATAAATAAAATTATTGAATCTGCAAAGAGGACTAAAGTAGTAGTATAAATCTGTGCTAAGTTGAAGTCATGTGGTTGTGTGACAAGGCAGACAAGGGAGGTTGTCACTTTTTGGGGCGGGGGAGAAGTCTTTGTGTATAAAGTTTTAAAAATCAGTAGAGCAGACTGAGAACACAGCATTCTGGGAAATGTAGTTTGGGAGGTGAGGCCCCCTGTGGCAGAGAATGCAAAAGGCCCTGCCCTAAACTACATTTCCCAGAATGCAGTGCTGCTCAGCATCAGAAAGTCCTAATGAGAGCTGCAGCAGCCAGGCATATTGAGCCAGTCTAATAATAATAATAATAATTATTATTATTATTATTATTATTGAATGTGCAAAGAGGACTAAACTCAGTAAGTAGTAGCATAAATCTGTGCTAAGTTGAAGTTATGTAGTTGTGATCATAAAAACAAACAAGGGATTCCTGTTGTCGCTTTTTTTTGCGGGGGGGAGTGTTTGTGTATAAAGTTTTAAAAATCAGTAGAGGAGACTGAGAACACGGCATTCTGGGAAATGTAGTTTGGGAGGTGAGGCCTTCTGTCGCAGATAATGCAAAAGGTCCCACCCTAAACTACATTTCCCAGAATGCAGTCCTGTTCAGCATCAAAAACCCCAAATGAGAACTGCAGCAGCCAGCCGCTTAGAGCCAGTCTAATAATAATAAATAAAATTATTGAATCTGCAAAGAGGACTAAAGTAAGTAGTAGTATAAATCTGTGCTAAGTTGAAGTTATGTGGTTGTGTGACATCATGGCAGACAAGGGATTCCTGTTGTCGCTTTTGGGGGGGGGGGAGAAGTGTTTGTGTATAAAGTTTGAAAAATCAGTAGAGGAGACTGAGAACACGGCATTCTGGGAAATGTAGTTTGGGAGGTGAGGGCTTCTGTGGCAGATAATGCCCTAAACTACATTTCCCAGAATGCAGTGCTGCTCAGCATCAGAAAGCCCAAATGAGAGCTGCAGCAGCCAGCCGTTTAGATACAGTTTAATAATAATAAATAAAATTATTGAATCTGCAAAGAGGACTAAAGTCAGTAAGTAGTAGTATAAATCTGGTCTAAGTTGAAGTTATGCAGTTGTGTGACATCAAGGCAGATAAGGGATTCCTGTTGTCGCTTTTTTGTATAAAGTTTTAAAAATCCCCAAAAATCTGTAGATGTGTGAATCTTTCTGAAACTTCTGGGGATTGATGCTCTGGTTATCTTGTGCATTGTATATAAAATTAAATTAAATCACTCTTATAGTTTTTTTTAAAAAAACTTATAAAAACTTTGAAAATTCCCAAAATACAGTGGAGCAGGGCCTTCACAGAAGATCTTAACCTCTGAGTTGGTTCATAGAGGGAGATACATTCGGATAGGGAGATACGTTCGGAAAGCTGCGCCGGAACCATTTAGGGCCTTATAGGCTAAAGCCAGTACTTTTGAATTAATCATCATCATCATCATCATCTAAACAGCAAAACAGCAGAGGGAAAACAATCAGGGACACCTAACCACCTCTCAACAAAAGATTGCTCCAGGCACTTCCAGGCTATCAAATGCTAATCAAGGTGGTCAGTTGAAACATTCACACCTAGCTCCAACAGACAAGAGTCCTTTGTCCCATTCTGTTCTTTCCACAGATATATAAACCCATTTGCTTAGTTCCAAAAGACCTCACTACCTCTGAGGATGCTTGCCATAGATGCAGGCGAAACGTCAGAAGAGAATGCCTCTAGAGCCAGGCCATATAGCCCGAAAAAACCTACAACAACCCAGTGATTCCGGCCATGAAAGCCTTCGATAATACATAATAATCTTTATTTATACCCCACCACCATCTCCCCAATGGGGACTTGGAGCGGCTTACATGGGGCCAAGCCCGGACAACTTGTTACAGCAAAATAAAACCAGAACATAAACAAGCAACATCATCAAAATTACATAGAAAAAAAAGTAAATACACAGTAACAAAACAACATTCCAATAAACACAATCACAATAACAGTGGGCGGTGAATACAGTAGCAGACTGGCAGCCAGTGGGGCTGACGCAATAGGGGGGATGTATGTTCCCTATACGTTGCTCCGGTGAGCAACCTAGCTACCGCCCATTGGCCTACTTGAAGCTTCCGAACAGTCTCCAAAGGCAGCCCCACATAGAGCACATTGCAGTAGTCTATTCAGGGATGTAACCAGAGCATGGACAACTGTGGCCAAGTCTGGCTTCTCAAGGTACGGATGCAACTGGAACACAAGTTTTAATTGTGCCAATACTCCCCCGGCCATCTCTGAGACGTGAGGTTCCAGGCTCAGCAATGAACCCAGAAGGACTCCCAAGCTGTCAACCTATGTCTTCAGGGGCAGTGTAACTCCTTCCGAACTCTGTTCGGCCTTGCAACTGACCAGGAGGGCATCTGTCTTGTCTGGATTCAGTTTCAATTTGTTCTCCTACAAACAGCTTCCGAACAGTCTCCAAAGTCAGCCCCACATAGAGCGCATTGCAGTAGTCTATTTGGGGATGTAACCAGAGCATGAACTACAGAGGCCAAGTCTGGTTTCTCAAGGTACGGACGCAACTGGAACACAAGTTTTAATTGTGCGAATACTCCCCTGGCCTCCGCTGAGACCCGAGGTTCCAGGCTCAGCGATGAACCCAGGAGGACTCCCAAGCTGTGAACCTATGTCTTCGGGGCAGTGTAACCCCTTTGGCCTTGCAACTGACCAGGAGGGCATCTGTCTTGTCTGGATTCAGTTTCAATTTGTTCTCCTACAAACAGCTTCCGAACAGTCTCCAAAGGCAGCCCCACATAGAGCGCATTGCAGTAGTCTATTTGGGGATGTAACCAGAGCGTGAACTACAGAGGCCAAGTCTGGCTTCTCAAGGTACGGACGCAACTGGAACACAAATTTTAATTGTGCGAATACTCCCTGGTCTCTGCTGAGACCCGAGGTTCCAGGCTCAGCGATGAACCCAGGAGGACTCCCAAGCTGTGAACCTATGTCTTCAGGGGCAGTGTAACCCCTTCCGAACTCTGTTCGGCCTTGCAACTGACCAGGAGGGCATCTGTCTTGTCTGGATTCAGTTTCAATTTGTTCTCCTATGAACAGCTTCCGAACAGTCTCCAAAGGCAGCCCCATATAGAGCGCGTTGCAGTAGTCTATTCGGGGATGTAACCAGAGCGTGAACTACAGAGGCCAAGTCTGGCTTCTCAAGGTACGGACGCAACTGGAACACAAGTTTTAATTGTGTGAATACTCCCCTGGCCACCGCTGAAACGTGAGGTTCAGGCTCAGGAGGATTCCCAAGTTGTGAACTTATGTCTTCGGGGCAGTGTAACCCCTTCGGCCTTGCAACTGACCAGGAGGGCATCTGTCTTGTCTGGATTCAGTTTCAATTTGTTCCTACTCATCCAGATCGTCACAGCTGCCAAGCACCGATTCAGGACCTGGGCATCCTCCTTAGAAGCAGGTGGAAAGGAGTGATAGAGTTGGACGTCATCTGCGTACGAGTGACATCGAACTCCAAAACTCCAGACAATCTCCCCCAGCGGTTGGACTGGATGGCCCGTGTGGTCTCTTCCAAGTCTATTATTCTAGGATTCTCTGCACCTCGTGCACTTTAATTCTCGCAAGCTGTCGGTGGTTTGGAGGAGCGACTGCCTGCCTCAGAGCCATCCCTGCAAGCCGCCTGCCCTCATTTCGGTCACCATGGAGAAAACCATCTGCCTCCGTTCCTTCCGAAGGGTGGGACTTGCCTTCCAGAGGGAGACAGCCCCCCACCCCCCAGCCCCACTTCAAAGCCAGGCACAAACAATCAGGGAACGAAGCCGCACTCTTTTCAAGAAGGTCGCAAATTAATTTTTAATTAGGACATGCAACCACAGCGTTTTCTCGGCGCGTACCTTCCACCTTGCCATTCTTCTTCTGCCAGCAGGTGAAGACTTTGGTTTTGTTTCGGCAATCCTTTCCACAGAGGGAGAGCGCTGATCGGAAAGTGCCCGATTGTCTATAGTTATTTTATTAATTGCTCTCCAGTCTCGTTTGCACAACATCACGCTTTCTATTCCGTCATCTGAGTGATTGATATATAAGGGTGGGCCAAAAAGTAATGCCTCATGGGTCATACAAAACGTTCTGGATGAACAACAGCATAACAATACGAGGGTTGAATGAAAAGACGGCAGTTCTGGTATGCAGCAGGTACTGGCTTGTTCAGTAGACTCTCCTGTACAGTTCCATTTTGGCAGGAAGCCTTAGCATTGGATGATTGTGAGGTTAAAGTGAAAAGTAATGCATCCACTTTCGTAACTGCTTAACAGACAGCAGTATTGGTATGCGGTAGGTACTGGCTTGTTCAGTAGACTCTCCTCTACAATTCCATTTTGGCGGGAAGCCTTAGCATTGAACGGTTGTGTTGTTAAAGTGAAAAGTAATGCCTCCACCTTTGTAACTGCCCAACAGATGGCAGTACTGGTATGTGGCAGGTACTGGCTTGTTTAGTAGACTCTCCTCTACAGTTCCATTTTGGCAGGAAGCCTTGGCATTGAACAGTTGTGTTGTTAAAGTGAAAAGTAATGCCTCCACCTTTGTAACTGCTCAACAGATGGCAGTACTGGTATGTGGCAGGTACTGGCTTGTTTAGTAGACTCTCCTCTACAGTTCCATTTTGGCAGGAAGCCTTGGCATTGAACAGTTGTGTTGTTAAAGTGAAAAGTAATGCCTCCACCTTTGTAACTGCTTAACAGATGGCAGTACTGGTATGTGGCAGGTACTGGCTTGTTTAGTAGACTCTCCTCTACAGTTCCATTTTGGTGGGAAGTCTTAGCATTGAATGGTTGTGTTGTTAAAGTGAAAAGTAATGCCTTCACCTTTGTTACTGCTTGACAGATGGCAGTACTGGTATGCGGCAGGGACTGGCTTGTACAGCAGACTCTCCTCTATAGTTCCATTTTGGCGGGAAGCCTTAGCATTGAACGGTTGTGTTGTTAAAGTGTGAAGTATGGAACCCTGCACAGACGGTCGGTCAATGCAACTAAAGCAATGTGCAGTCACTGAAGGTGTCATCCCAAAGGAGATTCATCAGAGAATGCAAGCTGTTTGGGTGATTGTGTTGATGTGAGTACTGTGCGTTACAGGGCAAGTAAGTTTTAAAGATGTTGAGGTGGGAACATCTGACTTGCGTTGAAAAACAAAGAATTGGACGTCCTGTCACAGCAACCACCGAGTTTCACAAGCAAAAGCTTGACAGATTAATTCAGGATGATCATAGTATCACGCAGAGAGAAATTTCAAGCATAATCGGCATTTCACAAGAACGTGTGGGTCACATTATTGCTTTGCTTGGTTATCAGAAGATCTGTGCACAATGGGTACCCAGGATGAGAGAGCTGTGAGGCGCTGGTTGCGGAAACAGAGTGTCAACTTCTTCCGCGACGGCTTCAGAAAACTTGTTCATCGTGGGCAGAAATAAATCCAATTGTCTGGTGATTATGTAAGAAAGTGAATTGTGGTAGTTAAAGAGCACATTCTAAGGACTGTTCACAAGAACTCGTGGGTCACATTATTGCTTTGCTTGGCTATCGGAAGATCTGTGCACGATGGGTACCCAGGATGAGAGAACTGTGAGATACTGGTTGCGGAAACAGAGTGTTGACTTCTTCCGCAACTGCTTCAGAAAACTTGTTCATCGTTGGCAGAAATGAACAGATCTGCGCACGATGGGTACCCAACTGCTAGGTTGGCAGGAGCTGGGGCTAACAGTAGGAGCTCACCCCGCTTGCCGGATTCGAACCTGCAATCTTTCGGTCAGCAAGTTCAGAAGCTCAGCGGTTTAACCCACTGCGCCACTGGGGGTTCCTTCAAGTTGGAAACAACTTCCAAATGTATCAATATCGAACCTATTACAGTACCATGGAATTGCACTGGAGAATCTAGAAAATGTCCAGGGAAAATATATTTTTTCCGACGTGGGTACTGTATTTTCTAGGCATTTTACATCCCTCCGCCGTCTTGTTGATAATATGAAGAGATCCCACTACAAATGGGTTTGCAAAATATTTACCATGGAGCAGGAGCGTGATGTGCACGAACCCGGCGGGGCAAGGTACAGAAGAGTGTTTACATGCCGAGTGTTTCTCTGGACACCGATCGGCTCGCTGAAATCCTAGCAGGTGTATCTAAGCACTGGTACAGCATAAGCACAAGATAACGGCGTGCGACGTAAGCACATGAACTCCCCGGCCGATAAACGACAGCATTCACAATTGATAAGGTCCTTTGGCAGGCGACTCCCTGTTTGCGTACGGCTGTATGAGCTTTCAAGGCTTCACATGCCCTGCAAACAGTGTAACTCAGTGGTCCTCAACCTTCCTAATGTCACAATCCCTTGATGCAGTTCCTCATGTGGTGGTGACCCCCAACCATCACATTATTTTCGTTGCTACTTCACAACTGTAATTTTGCTCCTTTTATGAATCATCATCATGTAAATATCTGATATGTAAGAGGTATTTTCATTTACTGGACCAAATTAGGCACAAATACCTGATACGCCCACATTCAGGTTGGAGAAAGGGATTGATTTTGTCATTTGGGAATTGTAGTTGCTGGGATTTATAGTTCACTTACAATCAAAGAGCATTCTGAGCTTCACCAACAATGGAATTGAACCATGTTTGGTACACAGAACTCCCATGACCAAGAGAAAATACTGGAAGGGTTTGGTGGGCATTGACCTTGAGTTTGGGAGTTGTAGTTCACCTACATCCAGAGAGCACTGTGGACTCAAACAATTATGGATCTGGAGCAAACTTCGCAAGAATACTCAATATGCCCAAATGTGGACACCAGTGGAGTTTGTGGAAAATAGACCTTGACATTTGGAAGTTGTAGTTTCTGGGATTTATAGTTCACCCACAATCAAAGAGCATTCTGAACTCCACCAACGATGGAATTGAACCATTTTTGGTACACAGAACTCCCATGACCAACAGAAAACACTAGAAGTGTTTGGTGGGCATTGACCTTGAGTTTGGGAGTTGTAGTTCACCTACATCCAGAAAGTATTGTGGTGTCAAACAATGATGGATATTGATCAAAAATTGGCACAAATACACAATATATCCAAATGTGGACACTAGTGGAGTTTGGGGAAAATAGACCTTGACATTTGGGAGTTGTAGTTTCTGGGATTTCTAGTTCACCCACAATCAAAGAGCATTCTGAACTCCACCAACAATGGAATTGAACCATTTTTGGTACACAGAACTCCCATGACCAACAGAAAACATTAGAAGTGTTTGGTGGGCATTGACCTTGAGTTTGGGAGTTGTAGCTCACCTACATCCAGAGAGTATTGTGGTGCCAAACTGAAGCCGAGACTTCAAAACAATGATGGATATGGACCAAAAATTGGCACAAATACTCAGTACATCCAAATGTGGACACTAGTGGAGTTTGGGGGAAATAGACCTTGACATTTGGGAGTTGTAGTTGCTGGGATTTCTAGTTCACCTACAATCAAAGAGCATTCTGAACTCCACCAACAATAGAATTGGGCCAAACTTGGCACACAGAACTCCCATGACTGACAAAAAATACTGGAAGGGTTTGGTGGGCATTGACCTTGAGTTTTGGAGTTGTACTTCACCTACCTCCAGAGAGCACTGTGGCCTCAAACAATTATGGATCTGGACCAAACTTGGCATGAATACTCAATATGCCCAAATGTGAACACTGATGGAGTTGGGGAAAATAGACCTTGACATTTGGTAGTTGTGCTTGCTGGGATTTATAGTTCACCTACAATCAAAGAGAATTCTGAATCCCACCAATTATAGAATTGGGCCAAACTTCCCACACAGAACCCCCATGAGCAGCGGAAAATACTGTTTTCTGATGGTCTTTGGTGACACCCCCTCGCAACCCCCCAAGAGGTCCTGACCCCCAGGTTGAAAAACACTGGTGTTACTCCAAAGGGTGCATATTACAACCCCACTCCTTTCTACCTGGCGATTTTTGTCCATTTCCAAAGCCTCCACAGGTAGGTCCTATAATAATTATTATGGTGGAGGCCGAAAGGTAATTTGCTGTTACATTTACAATTCAAAACAAAGCGATTTTTAGGTACCTGAATGTTATTTCCAAGGCTTTCCCAGGATCACAAAAGTGAGATCCAGCCCATAGTCCTGATTCCACGTCCGGGAACACTCTTATCAATGTCTTTATTGGAAAGGCCTCACATTAAAAGCCCAGCCTTCATCGAAAGTGATCTCGCGTTAGCGTGTTTGCTGCAATACATGACATGAAAAGGAAAATATTAATATTTGAGGTGCAGCAGATGGCCCCGTAGGAGGGGAACGCAGACTGGCAGACAATACACTCGACTCCACTCGCTTGCAATGTCTCTAGCAAATCAAATATATTCCACCAGCAGAAAAAGAAAAACAGAATCGGCATCTCCAATTTATAATATGAAGGCGACGGTTTGTCTTTTCTACCCTACCTCTATTTTGGTTCTTTCTCAAGAACTCTGCAGAGCGCTAAAAGGTAAAAGACACAAAGTCTAGTCATGTCCGACTCTGGGGCTCTGGTGCTCATCTCCATTTCTAAGCCGATGAGCCGGCGTTGTCCATAGACACCTCCAAGGTCATATGGCCGGCATGACTGCATGAAGCACAGTTACCTTCCCACCAAAGCAGTACCTATTGATCTACTCACATTTGCATGTTTTCAAACTGCTAGGTTGGCAGAAGCTGGGACTAACAGTGGGAGCTCACCCCACTCCCCAGATTCGAACCCCCAACCTTTCAGCTAACTGTTCAGTTAAATGTTTTTAGTTTATTTCAGTTACTTCCATGGTTTCAAGCTGTGTGTTATAATTTCCTTAATTTTGCTTGCCATCTTTTTCACGCAAAATGGTGTAGAGGTAAATTAATACAAATAATAATGCACTTTTATGTGTCAAAATATGTGTGTAATAATAATAATAACAATAACAGTATATTGTTCCACATATTTTAACACACACCACCAATATAGTGTTGTTATTATTATTATTATTATTATTATTATTATTATTATAGCACACATATTTTGCATTGTTGTGTCAAAATGCGTGAAAATACTTATTATTATTATATTATTATTATTTTAACACACATATTTTGTAAAGCTGTTGTTGTGTCAAAATGTGAAAAATAGACGGTTATTATTATTATACACACGTATTTTGCATTGTTGTGTTAAAATATGTGAAAATAGACTTATTACTATTATTTTAACACACATATTTTGCATTGTTGTGTCAAAATATGTGAAAAATAGACTGTTATTATTATTATTATAGCACATCTTTTGCACTGTGTCAAAATATGTAAAATACACTGTTATTATTATTTTAACACACATATTGTGCGGTTATTGTTGTGTCAAAATATATGAAAAATAGACTGTTATTATTATTATTATTATTATTATTTTAACACACATATTTTGCATTGTTGTTGTTTTTCTATGTTAAAATATGTGGAAAATAGACTGTTATTATTATTATTATTTTAACACACATATTTTGCATTGTTGTGTGTTAAAATATGTGAAAAATAGACTGTATTGACTTTGTGGAGGGTAGCAAGGCTGTTTAAGAAGGCATTTGAATAAGAAGTGCAATGATTGGTAATTTGACCATAGGAATGGAACAACGGAAATGATACCGGATTGTGGGTTTGACGATGAGACGACACGGAATGGCTTTTGTAGTAATGTTGATGTTTTTGATGAGATGTGTTTTGATAATGATGAATTGTGGATTATTTTACCCTATGTTTTGTATTTTGCACCTGTTTTTCTATGTTGTACACCGCAGTGAGTCGCCCTTGGGCTGAGAATTGCGGTATAAAAGCGAAGTAAATAAATAAATAAATAAATAATAGCAAACCAAAGCAAAAGAAGGGGGGGGGCTGAACCCTTGCTTCGCTAATATCAGTCCACACAATCCATGCCGATTGCTTGACTCCCCACTCCATTAAATCCAGTCCAAAAAGATCCTGAAAATCAACCGTGGTGCAGCCCGGAGGTCTCCTGACCAGCTGAAATTTCCCAGTGCACAGTAAACCCTGCAATGCTATATATCAAAATAAATGCTGAAAGCTTTGCAGTATATTACGTGTTTTTGCTATTTCGGCACTTACCGGGGCATTGTAAGAGGCATTCCCCTATGGCTTGCTTGTACAAATGTTCTTGCCACGGCTAGTCAAGGCTACTGTGGACGGGCTTTCTTGATTTTTTATCCAGAGCTTTCAGGACAAGCCTGTGACACGTCCTTGCCCTTCTTACTTGCCGGGGTTGCCACAAACAGTGCTCCCGAGGTCAGGCATGTAGCCGGGGGGGGGGGGGCTCGGGGGGCTTCAGCCCCCCCCCCGAAATTTTCATGGTGGTTCGCGAAAAGGCCTTAATGGTGCATTATTTAAACTGTTATGTTTATTCATATTATGATCTGATCACCATACTCAATATATCCCATATGCATGGGGGTATTGGGGTAATGATACAAAAGGTTTGCTAGGCTAGACCCTCTTTCACTCAGACTCAGCCCCCCCCCCGAAACTCAGCCCCCCCGAAACTCCCCCCCACGGAAAAAAAATCAGCCCCCCCCCCCCCCGAAACGAAATCCTGGCTACGGGCCTGCCCGAGGTCATTTGCAACCTGCATCAAATGATTGGGAAGGAGAAGCTGTACAAAAGAGAAGAGCGGAAAGGTTGGCTTGGCTTTCGAATTGCTTGAATCCAAGGTCCCATCATGCCCTAGAATCCCAGTTGGAAGTGACCACCATCCAGTCCAACCCCATTGGAAGTAGGAAAATCCCAATCAAAGAATCCCCAACAGATGGCCATCCAGCCTCTGTTTCAAAGCCTTCACCACACTCTGGGGCAGAGAGTTCCACTGCTGAACAGCTCTCAGATGTTCAGGTGGAATCTCCTTCCTTTCCTATCGCTTGAGGCCATGGGTCAATTGCATCCTAGCCTCCAGGACAGCAGAAAACAAGCTTGATCCCTTCTCACTATCTCTTGACCCATGGCCCTCCTCATGTCTCCTCTCAGCCTTCTCTTCTGCAGACTAAACTTGCCCAGCTCTTTCAGCTGCTCCTCATAGGGCTTGTTCTCCAACCCTTGATCCTCGCCCTCTTCTGGACACCTTTAGAGTCAACATTTCCCTTCAATTGCAGTGCCCAAAATTTCTGACACCCAGCAGATGCGATTACATTCAACTCAACAACTGATTTGAGTCCACAGTGATCTCTGGATGTAGGTGAACTACAACTCCAAAACCAAAGGACACTGCCCACCAAACCCTTCCAGTATTTTCTGTTGGTCATGGGAGAACTGTGTCAAGTTTGGTTCAATTCCATCGTTGGTGGGGTTCAGAAGGCTCTGATTGCAGGTGAACTATAAATCCCAGCAACTACAACTCCCAACTGACAAAATAAAAAAAAATGAGTGAAGGACATACATTGGGTTGTTAAGTGTCTTGTGTCCAAATTTGGTGTCATTTCGTCCAGTGGTTTTTGAGTCCTGTTAATCCCACAAACGAACCTGACATTTCTATTGATATAGATATATACGTCAGGAGAGAATGCTTCTGGAACAGTTACTATGCAGCCTAGAAAATTCACAGCAACCCAGTATAACCCATCCTTGAACAGATGTAATGATAACCTCTGAAACCAGAAGCCTAATTGTCTATTTCGTCCATTGTTTACATGCCACCAAGTAGGGAGTCCTTGGCCCTGTGCTTTGGACAATACTAAGAATGGAAAAGCCATGATGTACAAAATGCTCTAATTCAGAAGTTCTTTGAGTGCGCACTTACAGCACTCGTCGGCCCCTGAAACGATGGCGTGCCGCGCATCCCACAACTCACGTTGCTTCCGCTGAAATGGAGAGATGACTGAGAAGAATGAATCCTAAATCTGTAGTGTCAGTTCCCATCTTTTGATGTTTTTGCGCAAGGTCCACCTCCTCCCCATCCCCAAATATTGCATATGCCAAACTGGAGTTTAATTAGATGGTAACCGTCGGGGCTTTGGCACTTAGGAAGTAATAAATACTCCTCAAGCTCATAAACTCTAAGGCAGGAGGAAAGGTTATTAATCTGATGAATGCACACCCAAACGTGTGCCGATACACACACACGCATACAAGGGTGGGTCAAAATATCATGCCTCCATCAGTCTTCCAGTATTTCTCAGCCTTTTGAATGCCATGACCCCTTGATACAGTTCCTTAGGTTGTGGTGACCCCCAACCATCACATTATTTTCGTTGCTACTTCGTAACTGTCATTTTGCTACACTTATGAATTGTAATGTAAATATCTCATATGCAGGATGGATTTTTATTCAATGGACCCAATACCAGATACACCCAAATCTGATACTGGTGGGTTTGGGATTGATTTTGGCACAAATACTCAGTATGCCCAAATGTGAACACTGGTGGAGTTTGGGGAAAATAGACCTTGACATTTGGGAGTTGTACTTGCTGGGATTTCTAGTTCACCTACAATCCAAGAGCATTCTGAACTCCATCAAGGATGGAACTGAACCAAACCTGGCACACAGAACTCCCAATACTGGAAGGGTTGGGTGGGCACTGACTTTGAGTTTGGGAGTTGTAGTTCACCTACATCTACGGAGCACTGTGTACTAAAACAATGATGGATTTGGACCAAACTTGGCACCAATACTCAATATGCCCAAATGTGAACACTGGAGTTTGGGGGAAAGAGATATTGACATTTGGGAGTTGTAGTTTCTGGGATTTATAGTTAACCTACAATCAAAGAGCATACTGAACTCCACTAATGATGGAATTGAACCAAACTTGGCACACAGAACTCCCCATACTGGAAGGGTTTGGTGGGCATTGACTTTGAGTTTGGGAGTTGTAGTGCACCTACATCTAGAGAGCACTGTGGGCTAAAACAATGATGGATCTGGATCAAACATGGCATGGATACTCAACATGCCCAAATGTGAACACCGGTGGAGTTTGGGGGAAATAGACCTCGACATTTGGGAGTTGTAGTTGCTGGGATTTATAGTTAACCTACAATCAAAGAGTATTCAGGACTCCACCAATGATGGAATTGAACCAAACTTGGCACACAGAGCGCCCATGACCAACAGAAAATACTATATTTTCCAATGGTCTTTGGCGACCCCTCTGACACCCCCTCGCAACCCCCCCCCCCCGGGGTCCCGATCCCCACGTTGAGAAATGCTGCTATAGAGCTACGTTTTGCAGAAGACCCTCTTACGGCGTCTTTGTCATCATCTCCACTCTTCCAGAGGTCCTTTTGCCTAGCCTACCAGGCCAAGGATTTAGAAATGTACTATTTCTGACTCTCCGGATTTATATCCCAAGCAGCTGTGCCAAGAAGTCACGGGAATCAAGCTGCCATTTGGAGAGCACTATCATCTATTAACTTCTCCTTGGGAAGCTTTGATTTCAGCAGCTTTGCAAATAACTGCACAACGCACAAACCTGCGCAATTCAGCTTCCCAAGCCAAGGAACCTCATCTTCAAAATCATACGTTGCATTTGAGCACATATAGTACTACTACTACTACTAATAATACGATATTATAATTATATATTTTATATTACATGTATTATTACTAATAATATTACAATATAATGGTGTAGTACAATATAGTAATATAGAATTCTGATATTGTACTATGCTAATAATATAATATAATGTAATATAATATAATATATAGTATTTACATATAATATTTTATATATTATAATGTAATGCAATATAATACTACTAGTAATATGATATTATAATTATATATTACTTGTAATATTACTAATAATATTACAATATAAATAGTATAGTACAATATAGTAATATTTAATACTGATATTGTACTATGCTAACAATATAATGTAATGTAATATATTGTGTATACATATAATATTTATAATTATATAATGTAACACAATATAATACTACTAATAATATGATATTATAATTATATATTTATATTACACTAGCAGTCCCCTGCCACACGTTGCTGTGGCCCACATGGGGATTCTGTGTGGGAGGTTTGGTCCAATTCTATCATTGGTGGGGTTCGGAATGCTCTGTGATTGTAGGTGAACTATAAATCCCAGCAACTACAACTCCCAAATGTCAAGATTCTATTTTCCCCAAACTCCACCAGTGTTCACATTTGGGCACACTGAGTATTTGTGGCAAGTTTGGTCCAAATCCATCATTGTTTAAGTCCACAGTGATCTCTGGATGTAGGTGAACTACAACTCCAAAACCAAAGGACACTGTCCACCAAACCAAGTATGTTCTGTTGGTCACGGGTGTTCTGTGTGCCAAGTTTGTTTCAATTCCATCGTTGGTGGGGTTCAGAATGCTTTTTGATTGTAGGTGAACTATAAATCCCAGCAACTACAACTCCCAAATGACAAGACCCTTTTTTTAGTGGAGGACATACATTGGGTTGTTAGGTGTCTTGTGTCCAAATTTGGTGTCAATTTGTCCAGTGGTTTTTGAGTTCTGTTAATCCCACAAACGAACATTATATTTTTATTTATATAGATGCAATATTACTAACAATATTACAATATAATGGTGTAGTACAATATAGTAATATATAATACTGATATTATACTATGCTAATAATATAATATATTGTGTGTGTGTATGTATATATATATATATATATATATATATATATATATATATTGTAAGCTGCTCTGAGTCCCCTTGGGGGCGAGAAGGGTGGCATATCAATGCCGTAAATAAATAATAAATAAATATATGTACCACTAATTGTACATTTTTGGCAAACGATTCCTCCGCGATGCTTGCATTTTATGTGCCACCCTGTCTCATATCTGTGACTCTAACAAACACAGTTATTCACAGATGTTTCCATACACTGTTTTCACAAATTTGCACGCTGTTGTGTGATTTTTTTTACATAAGCACACATGTTTCAACTGATTTTTTTAAAAGATACTGCAGTCCTCCATTGCAGAAGAGCACAATTTGAAGAATAGCTGCATTCTGGAGCACAGATTGGTTTGGAAATGTGATATTAAATAAGTTTGTGTTAGAACAGGAACCGAACTAATTTCTCCTCCTCCTTCCCTACAATGGGGACAGATGGCGATAAGCAAGGAGCAAAGCTCTCTTAGCAGCTTATTCCTGAAGGAGAGACCACTGAACACAAGACGCAAGAATAATGATTGGGCCATCCATGTAAACAGAGCTTCCAAAAGATATTTTGCATAGCAAAATAAAAATAATTGTTGTTGTTACCTTCTACAAACCTCCTCTACTAGTTATTTGTTATGTATATAATTCATATTGCTTACTATATTGTATATGTGTGTATTGGTATGCATTTTTCCTTAACTCTATGTTGTGGGAGGGACTGCAGACCATGTGATCAGATCTGGGACTATTCAGGACTCAGACTCCATTTTAGAAAGGCAGACTCCATTAGACTCTCAGAATGTAGAGATGTTTTAGATGTTTTAAGGAAGAGTAAATAATAATAATAATAATAATAATTATTATTATTATTATTATTATTATTGAGGGAATAATAATAAACATTGAGGGAAGTCAAGAGTAGTAAACTGCTTCAAGTGCAAAAGACAAAGAGGGAATACCGTCAAAACATAATCTAGAGCAGAAGAGAAAACTGGCCAAAGGCGGCTCTCCATGGACAGTTCCTGGGAAAAATTGAGAGCCAAATGGACAAAGAAAAAACATGGCTGTGGCTCACAAATGGGACTCTGAAAAAGGAGACAAAGGAGGGCCCGATTCTGGCAGCCCAAGAACAAGCCATTTGAACCAATGCCAACAAAGCCAGAACTGAAAAGTCAACAAAAGATCCCAAATGTAGACTCTGCAAAGAAGCAGATGAAACAATCGATCACATCCTCAGCTGCTGCAAGAAGATTGCCCAGACGGACTACAAGCAGAGGCACAACACCATTGCTCAGATGATTCATTGGAGCTTGTGTCACAAATCCTATCTGCCTGCGACAACTAACTGGTGGGATTGCAAGCTGGAAAAAGTTACAGAGAATGAACACGGCAAACTCCTCTGGAACTTCTGGATTCAGACAGAGAGAGTTTTGGAGCATAATACTCCTGACCTCTCAATCATGTTGAAAAACAAAGTATGGATCGTCGATGTTTCAATTCAGGTGACAGCAGGATTGAAGAGAAACAACTGGAAAAGCTGACATGATATGAGGATTTAAAGATCGAACTACAAAGACTCTGGCACAAATCAGTAAAGGGGGTCCCAGTGGGGATCAGCACACTGGGTGCAGTGCCTCAAGACCTTGGCCTGCACTTAAACACAATCAGTGCTGACAAAATGACCATCTGCCAGCTGCAGAAGGCCAACCTGCTTGGATCTGCACGCATTATTCGCTGATACATCACATAGTCCTAGACCCATGATGGCGAACCTATGACACGTGTGTCAGCACTGACACGCGTAGCCATTTTTGATGACACACAGCTGCATGCGGCCGCATACAGAGAAGATGGGGCCACATCCCAAGAAGGACATTTCATCCTCAGCTCCTACACCAGCATTTTTCTATAATGCCGAGATATATCGCATTATAGAAAAAGCAGGTAAGTTAAATAATTAGTTTTTGGTTTATTAAATACAGTTATATATTACAATAATATATATTTGTTATTAAACTATAAATATCATGAAATTATGTTTTTTTCTCAAAGTGATACCCCACCCGAGTTATGCTCGGTTTTTTTGGCGAGTATTGGCACACCAAGCTCAAAAGGTTGCCCATCACTGTCCTAGACACTTGGGAAGTGTCCAACGTGTGATCCAATACAAAAGCCAGCAGAGTGTCTGCTGTGGACTCATCTTGTTGTGTTTTTAATAATAATAATAATAATAATAATAATAATAATAGAGTAAAATAATGGAAATGTAATAACAGTAGTAAAATAATGAATGTAATAATAATAATAAATAGTGTAGAATAATAAATGTAATAATAATAACAAATAGTTAAATAATAAATGTAATAATAATAATAATAATAATAATAATGGGCTGTTGTAGGTTTTTTCGGGCTATATGACATGTTCTAGAGGCATTCTCTCCTGACGTTTCGCCTGCATCTATGGCAAGCATCCTCAGAGGTTGTGAGGATGGTCACTAGAACATGGTCATATAGCCCGAAAAAACCTACAACTACTCAGTGATTCCGGCCATGAAAGCCTTCAACAACAATAATAATATTCTAATAATAAATAACCTTGACTCGAGTATAAGCCAAGCGGGGACTTTTTCAGCCAAAAAAAGGGCTGAAAAACTAGGCTTATACTTGAATATATACAGTAAATGTATTTTAATTGTATAGTGTGGTTAAGGCATTGAATTTGTGCCTATCTGTAAGCCGCCTTGTGTCCTCTTCGGGGTAGAGAAAGGTGGGATATACATATCATAAATACATCTACATAAATAAAAATGTAATGTTCGTTTGTGGGATTAACATAACTCGAAAACCACTGGACGAATGGACACCAAATTTGGACACAATACACGTATCAGGCCAACAAGTGACCATCACTCATAAAAACACTGAAAAACACTGCGGAAGAGACTTTCAAAGCCAAAAAAGTAAAAATAAAACATCACAACACATGCACAAAACCATATATATATACACAAAAACACATATATACACATATACACAAATATATACAAACACATATATGCTCACACAAAACACATACACAGAAAAGGGGAAGGAAGGAAGGAAGGAAGGAGAGAAAGAGGGAGAGAAAGAGGGGAAGAAGGAGAGAAGGAGAGAAAGAAAGGTAGAGAAGGAAGGAAGGAAATAAAAAAGTGAAAAATGGAAAGGAAAGAAGGAACGAAAAAGAGAAAGAGGGATGGAAGGAAGGAAAGAGACAAGGAAGGATGGAACCAAAGAGCAAAGGAAGCGAGAAAAGAAACAGGTAGAGAAGGAAGAAAGAAGGGAAAGAAAAAAAGGGAAGGAAGGAAAGAGGGAGGGAAGGAAGGAGAGAAAGAAAGAAGGAGAGAAAGAGGGAGGGAAGGTTGGCCACATCAATAAAGTAATAAATAAATATCTAGAAAGAAAAATGTAATGTTCATTTGTGGGGTTAATATAACTCAAAAACCACCGGACGAATTGACACCAGATTTGGACACAAGACACCTAACAACCCAATGTCCTTCACTCAAAAATTGATTTTTTTTTCATTTGGGAGTTGTAGTTGCTGGGATTTATAGTTCAACGATTGAATTGAACCAAACTTGGAACACGGTTCTCCCATGACCAACAGAAAATACTGGAAGGGTTTGGTGGGCAGTGTCCTTTGGTTTTTGGAATTGTAGTTCACCTATATCCAGAGATCACTGTGGACTCAAACAATGATGGATCTGGACCAAACTCTACAAGAATTCTCAATATGCCCAAATGTGAACACTGATGGAGTTTGGGGAAAATAGAAACTTGACATTTGGGAGCTGTAGTTGCTGGGATTTATAGTCCACCTACAATCACAGAGCATTCTGAACCCCACCAACAAGAGAATTGGGCCAAAACTCCCACACAGAATCCCCATGTGGGCCACAGCAATGCGTGACAGGGGACGGCTAGTCTATATACATAAAAATGTAATGTTTGTTTGTGGGATTGACACAACTCAAAAACCACTGGACAAATTGACACCAAATTTGGACACAATACACCTATCTGGCCAACGAGTTACCATCACTCATAAAAACACTGGAAAACACAGCGGAAGAGACTGAAAAAGTCACAAAAAATGCATTACAGCGCATGTGCAAAACCACATATATATATATACACGCAAATGCACATATATACATATATACACAAATATATACACACACAAAGCACAAATACACAAACTGGGCCACAGCAACGCATGGCAGGGGATGGCTAGGAAATAATATCCTCATGGCAGACACTTGTGGCAGTGAAAGCATTCCCTTATTTGAAATTCAGAAGCGCGCACACACATACAGAGCTCTCCCCCCCCCCCTCGACCCCAAACGAAAACAATCCAACTTCCCAATATAAAATCCTCAGGAGGACTGCTATTCATAGCGCATATGCAGATGGCTTTGCCATGGAGAGAAAATCAAACTTGGAGATAAACGTCTCTGTCTTTGAAGAATATTTTCAAGTTTTGGAATATCTAAGAGGTCTAACTTCATCCCCTCCGACGTGAAATGTATTTCTATTTAGGAAGAGGAGAATTGCCAAATCAGAAGGGGCACGTGGCCCCTCTCCCCCGCCCCGCAGCCCCCTTTCCACGGGCCTCAGCTAACACGGAAGACAGCCGTCATCAAATTTATTCAAGTTTCCCTTGTCAACAATATCATTAACCAAATCCCTCAAATTCAAAGTTAATAAAAGCATCTGGGTTTTCTAGCACAGCAAGACCGGCTTGCATATTTAAACCGCATACATCGATGAATTTGCATTGGACCACATTTGCATATTAATGAAGGACTAATTGCGCTTTCAGTCGGTTTCATGCATATGAATTTACTATTCTTTGTATGATTTTCTGAATGCTTGAAATGATCCAGATTTTTTTTTAAAAAAAACACATGAACTTTAAAAAGGAGCTTCGGAAATATTTGCAAGAAGAGGTTCTCAGATTATTTTCACCCATTCCGACATTTATGTCTCATCAAGTAACAACAGATAGTATAAAATAATATTTGGGTACAAGTTGGCCATTGCTTCCTGAGATTTTAAGCCAGGGATGGGCAAACTTAGGGCCTCTGGGTGTTTTGGACTTCAGCTCCCACAATTCCTAACAACCTACCGAAGTTTCCCCACGTCTGGTATAGAGAATGGGAAATGAATGAGATGAACTTAATCTCTTAATGCAGGAAGGCAAAGTTTGACCATGCCTGAAGTGGCTAGAGGCCATGCCTAGGATTCAGCTAGTCCGCTGATCTGCAGGCATAGTTTTATTCACCTCTCAACTGCATTGCTAGTAAAAGGAGCTATCCCAGCTCAAGTCCCCATTTGTTGGGGCCAATCTACATCACGTTCTACAGCCCTTCAGGTGGCCCCTCCAGGTGTTTTGGACCAGCTCCCACAATTCCCAACACCTTACCAAAGTTTTCCCATGCCTGGTAGAGAGAATGGGAAATGAATGAGATGAACTTAATCTCTTAACGCAGGAAGGCAAAGCTTGCCCATACCTGATATAGCTAGATGTGAGCTATTTCTCAAGTTGGTTTGAGACAGATCCCAGTTCAAGTCCCCATAGATTACTATTTATTGGGGCCAGTCTGAATCACATTCTACAACCCTCTGGGTGGGCCCTCCAGGTGTTTTGGACTTCAGCTCCACCAATTCCTAACAGCCTACCAAAGTTTCCCCATGCCTGGTAGAGAGAATGGAAAATGAATGAGATGAACTTAATCTCTTAATGCAGGAAGGCAAAGTTTCGCCATGCCTGATATAGCTAGATGTGAGCTGTTACTCAAGGCGGTTTGAGACAGATCCCAGCTCAACTCCCCATAGATGACTACTATATATTGGGCCCAATCTACATCGCATTCTACAGCCCTTCAGGTAGGCCCTCCAGGTGTTTTGGACTTCAGCTACCCCAATTCCTAACAGCCTACTGAAGTTTCCCCATGCCTGTTATAGAAAATGGGAAATGAATGAGATTTATTTATCGTGTCATCCGCAACCAGAACATTGTATTACATTTCTAACAGAACAAAACAAACAAACAGATTAAAAAAAACACAAATTTTGCAAACTTGGTAGCTGATTAAATGTCCTTTGACCAGTATCTGGCCACTTGGAGTGCCTCTGGTGTTGCCGCAAGAAGGTCCTCCATCGTGCATGTGGCAGGGCTCAAGTTGCATTGCAGCAGGTAGTCAGTGGTTTGCTCTTCTCCACACTCGCATGTCGTGGATTCAACTTTGTAGCCCCGTTTCTTAAGATTGGCTCTGCATCTCGTGGTGCCAGAGCGCAGTCTGTTCAGCGCCTTCCAAGTTGCCCAGTCTTCTGTGTGCCCAGGGGGGAGTCCCTCATCTGGTATCACCCACGGATTGAGGTGCTGGGTTTGAGCCTGCCACTTTTGAACTCTCGCTTGCTGAGGTGTTCCAGCGAGTGTCTCTGTAGATCTAAGAAAACTATTTCTTGATTTAAGTCACTGACGTGCTGGCTGATACCCAAACAGGGGATGAGCTGGAGATGTCTCTGCCTTGGTCCTTTCACTATTGGCTGCTACTTCCCGGCGGATGTCAGGTGGTGCAATACCGGCTAGACAGTGTAATTTCTCCAGTGGTGCAGGGCGCAGACACCCCGTGATAATGCGGCATGTCTCATTAAGAGCCATATCCACTGTTTTAGTGTGGTGAGATGTGTTCCACACTGGGCATGCATACTCAGCAGCAGAGTAGCATAGTGCAAGGGCAGACGTCTTCACTGTATCTGGTTGTGATCCCCAAGTTGTGCCAGTCAGCTTTCGTATGATATTGTTTCTAGCACCCACTTTTTGTTTGATGTTCAGGCAGTGGTTCTTGTAGGTCAGAGAACGTTCCAGAGTGACTCCCAAGTATTTGGGTGCACTGCAATGCTCCAGTGGGATTCCTTCCCAGGTAATCCTCAGAGCTCGGGATGCTCGTCTGTTCTTAAGGTGAAAGGCACATGAATGAATGAGATGAACTTAATCTCTTAATGCAAGAAGGCAAATTTGCCCATGCCTGAAGTGGCTAGTCCGCTGATCTACAGGCGTAGTTTTATTCACCTCTCAACTGCATTGCTAGTAAAAGGAGCTATCAAATCCATTCTAAACAGCAGCTGACACTCCAGGCAGTTTGAGACAGATGACTACAGCCCTTCAGGTGGGTTCTCCAGTGGTTTTGGACTTCAGCTCCCACAATTCCTAACACCTTACCAAAGTTTCCCCATGGCTGGTATTGTTGTTGTTGTTCATTCGTTCAGTCGTCTCCGACTCTTCGTGACTTCATGGACCAGCCCACGCCAGAGCTCCCTGTCACCACCCCCAGCTCCTTCAAGGTCAGTCCAGTCACTTCAAGGATGCCTGGTACAGAGAATGGGAAATGAATGAGATGGACTTAATCTCTTAACATAGGAAGTCAAAGTTTCCCCATGCCTGATATAGCTAGATATGAAGTGGTTAGTTTGCCCACACACATATTAAACCTAACACTCCAAATCACTTCTATATCTGCATAATCTGGGCTTCACAAAACGATTTGCCCCAAATATTTTGTAAGCCTTACTGTTCTCTTTGCACCAGATCTTGCACATATTGACCCTGTACTACATTTCCCATGCTCCAAACTGACAAAGCGATACTATGATCTGCATGAATATTGGTTTGCTTAACCAGCACATTCAAAAGGTGCCAGCCGTCATCATCTTGGACTACAGTTCCCATCACCCCAAACCGGAACAGCCACTGGATGCAGCACCTGGGGAAAAAATGCTATGATAGGTTGCTGTGAATGTTCTGGCTATGAAAGCCTTTGACAACACAATGGCATTATAATCCCACATGTCTGGGGAAGGCTACCTTAAGCCAAGCAGTGTCAACAAGACCATCAACTTGAGACTTCAGCGAGGGACTCCCCGATGCCAGTTGTATCAAGACTGCGGCATAGACGGAATTGCTATCCTCCCTTTCCTTGGCAAATATTCTGAAATGAAATAAAATAAAAATGTAGGAAGTGCCTGATTGCCGTGTCCGCCCCAGGCAAGCAACAGCATTTGCAATGGTCTCCTGTGGTCCTTCCTGAATTTTTCTCTTTCATCCGGGAAGTAATCCCAGCTCTAGAACGAAAGCAAAGGATCCGCTCAAGTTATAAAAGATTGGGCATCCCATCTGTTGGAAATGAGCAGTATATCCTTTTCCCTCTCTATCTCTCTCGAGGTAGCTTATCACCAAAATGCAGATGGTACGATATCCCATCCAGACGTTTGGCATTGCACGGGATTCTCCCGCTTCCCCCACTTCCCATCCTATCTTTACCCAGAGCTCACTGTCTGTAACGTATCTGGGAATTCTCGTCAGAAAAGGTAAATTTCTAAACTCTAGGTTTACTCCACGTGTACATCTCCACTGGAGATCAAATGTACACAGGATCCCCCCCCCCCCACCTCCATGACCCATTATACATCCCGGTGCAGTTTGGGGGAGGATGGACCACAGACATTGGGATATCTAGTACCTTCACCCAATTTGCCTCCCACAGCCCACTGTGACCCCCCACAAATGACGGACCTGGACTACATTTGGCACACAGACACCCCCCCCCCCATGGCCCAATATACATCCTGGTGCTGTTTGAGGGAGGATGGACCATGGACATTGGGATATCCAGTACCTTCACCCGATTCACCTTCCACAGCCCACTGCAACCCCCACAGCCCACTGCAACCTGGGCCACATTTGGCACACAGACCCCCCCCCCCCCCATCCCATGACCCATTATACCTCCTGGTGTGGTTTGGAGGAGGATGAATCATGGATGTTGGGATATATTCAATACCTTCACCTAATTCCCTTCCCACAGCCCACTGCGACCCCCCACGAATAAAGGACTTGGACCACATTTGGCACACAGGACACCCCCCCCCCCAATGGCCCAATATACATCCTGGTACTGTTTGAGGAAGGATGAACCACGGACGTTGGAATATCTAGTACCTTCACCCAATTCCCCTCCCACAGCCCACTGCAACCCTCCACAAATGACGGACCTGGACCACATTTGGCACACAGAACACCCCCCCCCCCCCCCAAATGGCCCAATATACATCCTGGACCACATTTGGCACACAGACTCCCCCATAACCCATTATACATCCTGGTGCGGTTTGGGAGAGGATGGACCACAGACATTGGGATATCCAGTAGCTTCACCTGATTCACCTTCCACAGCCCACTGCGACCCCCACGAATGAAGGATCTGGTCCATATTTGGCACACAGGCTCCCCCATGACCCCTTATACATCCTGGTGCGGTTTGGAGGAGGATGGATCATGGACGTTGGGATATATTCAATACCTTCACCCAATTCCCCTCCCACAGCCCACTGCAACCCCCCATGAATGACAGACCTGGACCACATATGGCACACAGATTCCCCCATGACCTATTATACATCCTGGTGTGGTTTGGGGCAGGATGGACCATGGACATTGGGATATATTCAATACCTTCACCCAATTCCCCTCCCACAGCCCATTGCAACCCCCCACGAATGATGGACCTGGACCACATTTGGAACACAGGACACCCCCCCCCCCAATGGCCCAATATACATTCTGGTACTGTTTGAGGGAGGATGGACCACGGACGTTGGGATATCCTGAACCTTCACCCGCATCTCTGTATACGAACCCACACAATCTCTTCGTTCATCTGGAGAGGCCCTAATCTCGATCCCACCAGCATCGCAGGCGCAATTGGTGGGGATGAGAGAGAGGGCCTTTTTGGTGGTGGCCCCTTGACTCTGGAACTCACTCTCTAAGGACATCAGGCAGGCCTCAACCCTGGCAGTCTTTAGGAGGAGCTTGAAGACGTGGTTGTTCCAGTGTACCTTCCCGGAATAATGATCCCATAGCACTTTGTCCTCCAAAGCACTTTACACTTTTAGGTCTGCTCGTATGTCCTTCCACAAACGCCACTATCACCTTTTCGTCCATGCTTCGTCCATGTAAAATTTTAATTTTACATTTGGCCTTCCCATAGCTTTAATTGTATGTTGTCTTATTGATAATGTTGTATGTTATTGTCCATGTTCTTTATTTTAATTGCTTGTATTGTTGTGAATATTGCTTGTATTGTTGTGTTTGAGCTCGGCCTCATGTAAGCCACACCGATGGTAGCGGGGTACAAATAAAGTGTTATATTATTATTATTATTCACCCAATTCGCCTCCCACAGCCCACTGCGACCCCCCACGAATGACGAACCTGGACCACCGCAGGGGTTTGGGGGAATGGACCTTGATGTTGGGAGCTGTATTTATTATTTTTTTGGGGGGGTTCTTTTACCCCGCCCTTCTCACCCCGAAGGGGACTCAGGGCGGCTTACAAAAGCAAAGACACAATTTGATGCCTGCATCATAAAAACAATCATACACAAAATTACACCAATACACAGTTAACAACAATTATGCATTATAACCATAAAATCAATGAAATCAATAAAACCAAATACAAACCCAATTTCTCCTCTTACATGGTCAGCGTTCGCTATTCATAGATCTAGTTTTACGTTCCACTTCATCAATCCTGCTGGTCTTACTCGCCTGGTTGTCTGATTTAATTGCCGGAGTGCCCAAAGGCCTGGTCCCATAACCAAGTCTTCACCCTTCTCCTAAAGGCGAGGAGGGATGATGATGCCCTGATTTCCCCCGGGAGTGAGTTCCACAGATGAGGGGCCACCACTGAGAAAGCCCTGCTCCTCGTCCCCACCAGCCTCACTTGTGACAATGGTGGGGTCGATAGCAGGGCCTCCCCAGATGATCTCAGACTCCGAGGTGGGACGTAGAGGGAGATACATTCGGACAGATACACTGGACCGGAACCGTACAGGGTTTTGTAGGTCAAAACCAGCACCTTGAATTGTGCTCGGAACTGAATCGGCAGCCAGTGGAGCTGGCACAGCAAGGGGGTGGTATGCTCCCTGTATGTCGCTCCGGTGAGCAATCTGGCTGCCGCTCGCTGGACTAGTTGAAGTTTCCGAACAGTCTTCAAGGGCAACCCCACGTAGAGGGCATTGCAGTAGTCTATTCGGGATGTAACAAGAGCGTGGACCACCGTGGCCAGATCAGACTTTCCAAGGTACGGGCGCAACTGGTGCACAAGTTTTAATTGCGCAAAAGCTCTCCCGGCCACCGCTGAGACCTGGGGTTCCAGGCTCAGCGATGAGTCCAGGATCACTCCCAAGCTGCGAACCTGCGCCTTCAGGGGGAGTGTAACCCCGTCCAGCACAGGCTGTAACCCTATACCCTGTTCGGCCTTGCGACTGACCAGTAGGGCCTCTGTCTTGTCTGGATTCAATTTCAATCCACCCTTATCCAGAGAGCACTGAACCCAGTAGTTCCCCCTGTATCCAGAGATACTACCAAACTTCCCCAAACAAACAATGCCTTTCTCAAGTGACCCAGGCGTCGCATAAGATAGGCATGGATTTCCACGTGGTGCTGAAATGGAGGGCCAGGTGAGAGGTGCTTCTGAATTTTTTGAGAGAGCCTCGCTTGGTAATAATGTTGTTCTCCTCCGGAACCATGAAATGTACCAAGAGCCTCTCCAGCCACCTCTTTAAATCATTAGTCCTGAGCCGAGATCTCATTCGTGGCAACCGATGTGCAATCTCATTCCCCGTCGAAGCAGGGAGCCGCTCTCAGCAGTTAGCATTTCTTCACGCAGCAGATGTTTGGCTGTTTCAGGAGGATCGTAAATAGCCCAAACTATGTAATACCTTCCAGAATGCTGATCTCAGTTAACTGCCAGAGGTTTTTTGGGTTTTTTTGCAAACTAGGGTGGTTTTTCTTTTTCTTTTTTCAGAGGGTGGGCAAGGAAGTTTGCCTCGTGGGAGAATTTCTTCAAGGGCTGAAGGAAATTCTTTTGGCACGGGCCTTCGGAAGAAGGTCAGAAAGGACAACGCGATGGGTTGAGGGACAACAGAAGCCAAGGATGTGATGGAGAGAGTAAATGAGATGCATTTACCTATACGGACAAATGATATATTTAATTTTGTATGTTTTTTTAAAATTTAGAGGGTCTTAATAACATGGTGGCACAGCGGGTTAAACTGCTAAGTTGCAGAAAGTGCTGATCGCAAGCTTCGAATCTGGGGTGCGGGGTGAGCTCCCGTTGTTAGCCCCAGCTTCTGGCAACCTAGCAGTTCGAAAACACACAAATGTGAGTAGATCAATGGGTACTGATATAATAATGTAATAAAATATAATACTACTTTTTTTTTTGTCGTGTCAGGAGCGACCTGAGAAACTGCAAGTCTCTTCTGGTGTGAGAGAATTGGCCATCTGCAAGGATGTTGCCCAGGGGACGCCCGGATGATTTTGATGTTTTATCATCCTTGTGGGAGGCTTCTCTCATGTCCCCGCATGAGGAGCTGGAGCTGATAGAGGGAGCTCATCCATCTCTCCCTGGATTCGAACCTGCGACCTGTCGGTCTTCAGTCCTGCCGGCACACGGGTTTAACCCACTGCGCCACCAGGGACTCCTTATAATAGTACTAACAATAATACAATTATATATATATATACACAATGTTATAATTATATATTTTATATTACATGTAATATTACTAATAATTACAATATAATGGTTCAGTATAATAAAGTAATATATAATACTGATATTGTACTATGCTATGTATAATTATATATTTTGTATTACATGTAATATTACTAATAATATTACTATATAATGGTACAGTACAATTGCTACATTCACACTTGCCTCCAACAGACAAGAGTTCTTTCTCCCACCCGGGACATTATTCCAAAGATAATGGCAGTAAGCAGCCAGACCTTGAAGCTGCAAAGCTATTAAATGCTAGTCAAGGCGGTCAATTGAAACATTCACACTTGCCTCCAACAGACAAGAGTTCTTTCTCCCACCCTGGACATTATTCCAAAGGTCATGGCAGTAAGCAGCCAGACTTTGAAGCTGCAAAGCTATTAAACGCTAATCAAGGCGGCCAATTGCTACATTCACACTTGCCTCCAACAGACAAGAGTTCTTTCTCCCACCCTGGACATTATTCCAAAGATCATGGCAGTAAGCAGCCAGACTTTGAAACTGCAAAGCTATTAAATGCTAATCAAGGTGGCCAATTGAAACATTCACACTTGCCTCCAACACAGAAGAGTTCTTTCTCCCACCTGGGACATTATTCCAAAGATAATGGCAGTAAGCAGCCAGACCTTGAAGCTGCAAAGCTATTAAACGCTAATCAAGGTGGCCAATTGCTACATTCACACTTGTCTCCAACAGACAAGAGTTCTTTCTACCATCCTGGACATTATTCCAAAGATAATGGCAGTAAGCTGCCAGACCTTGAAGCTGCAAAGCTATTAAATGCTAATCAAGGAAAGGAATAAGGACCCCCAATACAGGCAACCATTACAGCCTGATCCAAAACACTTGGGCAGGGCGAAACCAAAATGGAAAGCAGTCATCCAGTTAATATCATTAGTAGGATAATTAGAGTAATTTAAGAGTCTCCTTACCAGCAGAAGTGCCCGGAAAACGAAGAGCTAGCAGATTAGATGTGCTCGGCCATCTTAATTGCTTTTGGCTAACACGACGTTTACGTCTTCTTTTTCTGTGTTTACCTCCAAATAACTGTGTCAAAGTCACAGGATAGAAGATGACTTCTACCCAGACAGGCATCGAATTATATATTTGATATTACATGTATTATTACTAATAATATTACAATATAATAGTATAGTACCATATAGTAATATTTAATACTGATATTGTACTATGGCAATAATATAATATATTGTATGTATATATAGTAAGCCGCTCCGAGTCCTCTTCGGGGTGAGAAGGGCAACATATAAATGTCGTAAACAAACAAACAAATATCTGTCTACTTGATTCCAAATAAATTAATCAATAAATATTGGTCTCCAAATCAATCAGTCAATCAATATTTGTCCACTTGATTCCAAATAAATAAATCAATAAATATTTGTCTACTGATTCCAGATTACGTGGGAAATTAGGATTTTGGCTGCCATCTTCAATTTGGGACTACAAATCCAGATAACAACAACAATAACACTCAATCAATCAGTCAATCTACAGTATATCTATCAAAGTCAGTGTTGGTATGTATGGATATGGTAGCTTTCTGATTGGCTGCCATTTCTATGGGCCACTGCGACCCCCACGAATAACGGACCAAGACTACACTTGGCATACAAAACCCTAATGACTCTCTTTACATCCTGGTGCAGATTGGGGGAGGATGGACCATGGATGATGGGAATTGCAGTGGTTTCAATCACTACTGCGATGCCCACCAATGACGGATCACTACCAAATTTGGCAGACAGACCCCCCCCCCATGACCCACTTTATGTCCTGGTGTGGTTAGGAGAAAGATAGATCATGGATGATGGGATTTGCAGTACCTTCACTCACTTCCACATACCACTGTGACCCCCAGGAATGATAGACCTGGACCAAACTTGGACTACAGAACCCTAATGACCCTCTTTACATCCTGGTGCAGATTGGGGGAAGATGGACAATGGATGATGGGAATTGCAGTACTTTCAATCTCTACTGCGACGCCTGCCAATGACGATCACCACCAAACTTGGCAGACAGACCCCTCCCCACGACCCATTTTATGTCCTGGCATGGTTAGGAGGAAGATGGATCATGGATGATGGGATTTGCAGTACGTTCACTCACTTCCACATACCACTGCGACCCACAAGAATGACGGACCTGGACCAAACTTTGGCGTGGTTAGGAGGAAGATGGATCATGGATGATGGGATCTGCAGTACCTTCACTCACTTCCAAATACCATTGCGACCCACAAGTATGATGAATCTGAACCAAACTTTGCTGTGGTTAGGAGGAAGATGGATCATGGATGATGGGATTTGCAGTACCTTCACTCACTTCCAAATACCACTGCGACCCCCAAGAATGACGGACCTGAACCAAACTTAGGTGTGGTTAGGAGGAAGATGGATCATGGATGATGGGATTTGCAGTACCTTCACTCACTTCCAAATACCACTGCGACCCCCAAGAATGACGGACCTGAACCAAACTTAGGTGTGGTTAGGAGGAAGATGGATCATGGATGATGGGATTTGCAGTATCTTCACTCACTTCCAAATACCACTGCGACCCCCAAGAATGATGGACCTGAACCAAACTTAGGTGTGGTTAGGAGGAAGATGGATCATGGATGATGGGATTTGCAGTACCTTCACTCACTTCCAAATACCACTGCGACCCCCAAGAATGACGGACCTGAACCAAACTTAGGTGTGGTTAGGAGGAAGATGGATCATGGATGATGGGATTTGCAGTACCTTCACTCACTTCCAAATACCACTGCGACCCCCAAGAATGACGGACCTGAACCAAACTTAGGTGTGGTTAGGAGGAAGATGGATCATGGATGATGGGATTTGCAGTACCTTCACTCACTTCCAAATACCACTGCGACCCCCAAGAATGACGGACCTGAACCAAACTTAGGTGTGGTTAGGAGGAAGATGGATCATGGATGATGGGATTTGCAGTACCTTCACTCACTTCCACATACTACTGCGACCCCCAAGGATGACGGACCTGAACCAAACTTAGGTGTGGTTAGGAGGAAGATGGATCATGGATGATGGTATTTGCAGTATCTTCACTTACTTCCAAATAACACTGCGACCCCCAAGAATGACGGACCTGAACCAAACTTAGGTGTGGTTAGGAGGAAGATGGATCATGGATGATGGGATCTGCAGTACCTTCACTCACTTCCACATACCACTGCAACCCCAAGAATGACGCAGTTGGACCAAACTTTGGCGTGGTTAGGAGGAAGATGGATGATGGATGATGGGATTTGCAGTACCTTCACTCACTTCCACATACCACTGCAACCCCCAAGAATGACGGACCTGAACCAAACTTTGGCGTGGTTAGGAGGAAGATGGATCATGGATGATGGGATTTGCAGTACCTTCACTCACTTCCAAATACCACTGCGACCCCCAAGAATGACGGACCTGAACCAAACTTAGGTGTGGTTAGGAGGAAGATGGATCATGGATGATGGGATCTGCAGTACCTTCACTCACTTCCACATACCACTGCAACCCCAAGAATGATGCAGCTGGTCCAAACTTTGGCGTGGTTAGGAGGAAGATGGATGATGGATGATGGGATTTGCAGTACCTTCACTCACTTCCACATACCACTGCGACCCCCAAGAATGACGGACCTGAACCAAACTTTGCCATGGTTAGAAGGAAGATGGATCATGGATGATGGGATTTGCAGTACCTTCACTCACTTCTACATACCACTGTGACCCCCAAGAATGACGGACCTGAACCAAACTTGGCACAAAGAACCACAGCGCTCCAAGCAGTCATGCTGTCCACATGACCAGGAGGTGTCTATGGACAACGCCGGCTCTTCAACTTAGGAATTGAGGTGTACACCACCCCTCAGAGTCAGACATGACTAGACTTAATGTCAAGTGGAAAGACAGAAGGTGATCCAGGAAAGATGGGGAAAGAAAGGAGGGTCCGTCTTCCATTATCTGAACGCCTCCCGTATTTAGTTCTCCTTCAGCACTAAAGATTCGGATCACGCAGCTCACTACAGTCGTCAGCAAAGGAAACTATTATTTGTTTGTTTGTCTTAAGCGTCTAAATGGGTTCCCGGTCTGTGGAAATCTATGGGTCTGCTTGTGCGACGACTGAAAGGTGCACTGAATATTGTTAACATTCGAGTATTTCGTGCCTCGTTATTCCTTTCGTCTTTCCAAACCAACGCGAGAAACCTGCCGCTGTGTTCCAGACTGATGGTTTCAATTATTTCTTTCGCCCAACAGCCTTGGAAAAGAATGCTTCTCCTCTTCATCAGCAAACGGGATGATGACTCCCCTCGATCACAAATTCCCTAGCTGGGCACCTTGTTTATGTGTCTGAGTTAAAACCGCATTTGCCATCTGCCAGCCCAAATTGCCTACCACCATCCAAGGACTGCCGCATGCATCCTACGGGGGAGGGCAACCGAGAGCCGCAGGTCGGCATTTTTCCCCTTCCTGCACTCAGGACGTTGGGATGAAACTCTAAAAGATGAGATGCACAAAGCCCCAAATGGAAGGGCAAATGGCAAAGGACTGAGGAGTATTTGGTTGCCGGCTCAGGATCATCCCAATCTGGAGGTTTCCGGGCCAAAACCCGAGACTTAGTGATGGCTTCTGGTAGGAGGGGAGGGAAGGAAGAGAAAGAAGAGGGTGCCAGAGCGCAATCTGTTCAGCACCTTTCAAGTTGCCCAGTCTTATGCATGCCCAGGAGGGAGTCTCTCATTTGGTATTAGCCATGAATTGAGGTTCTGGGTTTTAGCCTGCCACTTTTGGACTCTTGCTTGCTGAGGTGTTCCTATGAGTGTCTTTGTATGATGATGATAACACCACTTTATTTGTATTCCGACCTATCTCAAGGGGACTCAGGGCAGATTACAGCATATATAGACAGAAGGCAAACATTCAATGCCTCAAAACTATGAAACACAGACACACAGATAAAAATAACGGCTTCCCTTTCATCTCTGGCTCTGGGGGTGATGGTCATCTCCATTTCTAAGCTGAAGAGCCGGCATTGTCCATAAACACCTCCTGGATCATGTAGCCGGCATGACTGCCTGGCGTACTATTTTCTTTACCACCGAGGCAGTATAAATAAATAAAATAAAACTTTATTTATATACCGCTCCATCTCTCCGAGGGGACTCAGAGCGGTTCCCAGGTAACATCACAAAACACACAAAGTAAAAACAACATAACCATAAGATTAACAAAAAAAATATAAGCATAAAAATTGTTGCCATAACACACATATATTAAAGGTAATCCTGCTTGTTCAAGGAACATAAAAAATTTAAAAGGCCGAGCCAAGATTTGTGCAAGTCCAAAAATTCTAGGAGGCCCGGAAATTAAGTGCAATGCTATGGCAGGCAATAATAATTCTATCATTAGTACCTATTGATCTACTCACATTTGTATGTTTTCAAACTGCTAGGCTGGCAAGAGCTGGGGCTAGTGGAGGGAACTCACCTCGTCCCACAGATTCAAACCGCCGACCTTCCGGTCAGCAAGTACAGCAGCTCAACAGTTTAACCTGTTGTGTCACCACCGCAAAATCTATTACCCACCCCTCCCTATGGCTCAAGTGGGAATACAACGTCATTAAACCAAGAGATAAAACATGCAAGATACAGAGTTAAAATACAAGTTAAAATCCACTGATAAATTGAGGTATGAGGTTTTGTTTTTATTTCTGTGTCAGGAGCGACTTGAGAAACTGCAAGTTGCTTCTGGTGTGAGAGAATATGATTACACTGAGTGCCGTTTACCTTCCCACCAAGGTGATACCTATTGATCTACTCACATTTGCACGGTTTGTTTTTCATGTCAGGAGTGACTTTAGAAACTGCGAGTTGTTTCTAGTGTAAGAGACTAGGGATGCCCGGATGTCTGACCATCCTGTGGGAGTCTTCTCTCATGTCCCTGCATGGGAAGCTGGAGCTGACAGGTGGGAGCTCACCCCGCTACCTGGATTCTGCAAGGACATTGCTCAGGGAACGCCTAAATGTTTAACCATCCTTTGGGAGGTTTCTCTCATGTCCCCACATGAGAAGCTGGAGCTGACAAACAGGAGCTTACCCCACTCCCTGGATTCGAACTGCCGACCTTTCGGACAGAAGTCCTGCCGGCACAGGGCTTTAACCCAGTGGTCCTCAACCTGTGGGTCCCCAGATGTGTTGGCCTTCAACTCCCAGAAATCCTAACAGCTGGTAAACTGGCTGGGATTTCTGGGAGTTGTAGGCCAAAACACCTGGGCACTCACTGCGACCCCCACAAATAACGGACCGAGACCAAACTTGGCACACAGAACCCTAATGACCCTCTTTACGTCCTGGTGCAGATTGGTGGAGGATGGACCACAAATGATGGGAATTGCTAGTACTTTCAATCACTACTGTGACACCCACCAATGGTTTAACCCAGTAGTCCTCAAACTTTTTAAACAGAGGGCCAGATCACAGTTGGAGGGCCGGATTATAATTTGAAAAAAGCATGAATGAATTCCTATGCACACTGCACATATCTTATTTGTAGTGCAAAAAACACTTAAAAACAATACAAAAATTGAAATGAAGAACAATTTTAACATATATAAACTTAGAAACTTATGTCTATGGGAAATATGGGCCTGCTTTTGGTTAATGAGATAGGATTGTTGTTGTGTGCTTTCAAGCCATTTCAGACTTAGTTTGACCCTGAGCGAGAGCCGGGTAAACGACCTTGGAGGGCCGCATCTGGCCCTCAGGCCTTAGTTTGAGGACCCCTGGTTTAACCCATTGCACCATGGGGGACTCCATGTTTTCAAACTGCTAGGTTGGCAGGAGCTGGGGCTAGCAGAAGGAGCTCACCCCATCCCATGGATTCAAACCGCCAACCTTCCAGAGAAACTGCAAGTCGATTCTGGTGTGAGAGAATTGGCCGTCTGCAAGGACATTACCCAGGGGACGTTGCCTGGATGTTTTGATGTTTTCCCATCCTTGTGGGAAGCTTCTCTTAAGTCCTCGCATGGGGAGCTGGAGCTGACAGAGGGAGCTCATTCGCACTCTCTCTGGATTCTTACCTCCAACCTGTCGGTCTTCAAGGGTTTAACCGAGGGCTCCTCTGGCATGAGGTTAAAGGAAGAAGAAAAGAAAGAGACACAAAGGAAATGCAACCCTGGATATGGATACTAGTAATGATATAACAACATAGCATGATAACACTCTTGGACTGCAGTTCCCATGCGCTTCCCAACCAGAAGGATGATGAGAGCTGTAGTTCACGTCCGCAAGCTGCCCATCCCTGGCTTTGTTTCTCGACAAGAAGAGATAAACTTACGAATTTCCCCCGTGCTCAAACTTTCCCCGTCTTCTCCGTTTATAGCCCGCAGTACCGCAGTGACAATTTCCTCTCCCGCCAATCTGTTTGGCTCACAGATGCCAGGCCTGACACCGAGGGGGGAAAGAAAGGGACAAGGAGGGGGTTCAAATCTTGCGCAGCTGCCGACTTAGCATTCGAAACTCCCAAGCTGCACGGTTTCCCCATATGCTACGTAAAAGCCCGACTTGGCTCCCCGTGCCAAAGCTGCCGCATTTCGGAGAACAAACCATTTTTGCTTCGATACACAAAACACTTTCCCTGTCCCGCCCCATTTTAACGTGGGCCAAAATAATTCACAGTTTTGAAAAATCATCATAGTATTGATTTCGGCGTTTCCGAACCCGTGAAAGTCGTAGGGAGGGGATGTTGTAAATCCGCAAATAAATTGGCCAAATGAAATGCATAAAGGACAGGAGAGAAATTGGCCACGGGAGGGTTGTATGTGTCAGCGGTGGACTATTTAGCGAGTTGGATGAGGAATATATCAAGAGGGGCTCCGTACAGTCTAAAACAAATCATAAATAGAGCAAATACAGAGCAAGAGAAGGTCTGGAAGCTCATCAGCACACCAGTTTAGTCATTCGTTGATATCTCCAGAAATGGGAGAGTCGGTGTGGTCAAGTGTTTTGAATGCTGGACAAGGGGTATTTTTACGAGGAAGCAAGGTTCCAAGATTTTTTAAAAAATACAAAGAATGAATATCGATATAAATAAGAATGTAATGTTCGTTTGTGGGATTAACATAACTCTAAAACCACTGGACAAATTGACACCAAATTTGGACACAAGACACTGATCAGGCCAACGAGTGACCATCACTCATAGAAACACTGTAAACATAACAGAAGGGACTTAAAAAGCCAAAAAAGCAAAAAATAAATTACAATGCATGTGCAAAACCACATACACACACAAAACACATATACACAGACTGGGCCACAGCAACACAGGGGGTACCAGGATGTTTTGATGTTTTACCATCCTTGTGGAAGGCTTCTCTCATATCCCCACATGGGGAGCTGGAGCTGACAGATGGGAGCTCAACCACACTCTCCCTGGATTCAAACCTCCAACCTGTCAGTCTTCAGGAAATCTGCTGACTGGAAGGTTAGCGGTGCGAAGTCACAAGTCAGGGTAAGCTTCTGGCTGCTAGCCCTAGCTTCTGCAACCTAGCAGTTCAAAAGCATGTAACAGGAGTAGATCAATAGGTACTGTTGCAACTCAGTACCTATTGATCTACTCAGCTCCCAAGCACCACCACACCAAAGCTGTAGATTTTGTAGTTTATTGAAGAAAAGGCAAAGTGAAAACATAGTATGAGAAATGCAAAGTTCCAAAAAGGCTTAAATGCAAAGACACAGTTCCCAAGATCCAAAGGCAAAAACATGAAACATAATCCTTTAAGCAATGGTCAAACAATAGTCCATGAAAAACAGTTGAACACAAGAACCCAAAATCCCAGACTCAGGAAGCCAGAAGCGTGCTGCGTAAGGCCAAGGTTAATCCATAGAAGTTTGCATGGAAAGAGCCACGTTGAACTGACAATGCCTACGAGTCAGTGAGAAGGCTAAATACCTTTTGCAGACATGCACGCATTGCGATGACCTTTGGCACACTTGGCTTCTCGCTTGCTTGCCAAGCGAGAGCTTCTCTGGGTCCTTAATTGCAGACGATCTTGCCTGCTCATTAATTCGTTATCTTCAAGGCTCTCTAACCCCTTATCATCTTGATCCAGCAGCTGGACCAGATCACTGGGAGAAGGAGACAAAGACATCTCTACCTGGCTGTGTGGGAATTCACTCTCGTTATCATTCTCACTGACATTCTTTTCCCCTGAGAACTGACTTGCTGTTTCCCCTTCATGAACAGAAATCTGTAACCCATCATCCTCATCATCATCTTGTAGGAATTCTGGCTCACAAAGCCCACAGGGGTCAGCTTCAGACTCAGAGTCAAGCTGAGTCACAACAGGTACTGCCTCAGCAGAGAGGTAAAAGGGCGCCCCATGCAGACATGCCAGCAACAATCGGAGACGTTTATGGACAACAGGTTCTTCGGTATGGAAAAATGGAACAAGAGCACCTCCCCATGGCCGGAGTTGAGCACTGCCTCCAGGCGCTGGAGATGGAAAGGGAAACCTTTGCCTTGTTTGTGTATTGTATTTCATTGTGCATTATGTGTAAATGCACTGAATATAAATAATTATTGTACTGTTATTACTATTTTGATGTAAAAATCATTTTGATGGTGGTGGCAATGCAGTTGTTTCCCATCCACCCAATGTTTCCCATCGATTCAATATTTACCTGGCTGCGTCCTGCTCCCGTTCTTTCCTTGGCTTCATCATCCGCTGTCAGATGGATTGTGGAATGACCCTGGGCAAGATCGGAAAATGCCTGTGATTTACGGCAGCGCTTCTGCACTTTCTCGTACAGTTAAACACCGGCGCCCTGCAAACGGCACAAAGCAAAGAATTATCGTCAGAAGGTCACGTCCGGCTCAGCGACAGTATCGCTCAGGCACATTTAAATAGCCGACAGCAACGGCAGATCAATTAAGAAAATTAAATGAAAACCTACTCTTGGCTAAGTGAGAAATTGGCTAGCCCTTGGATGGCCCCCGGGATGGCAGCCGCCTCCGAGGAACGCACGCTGGTTGTCGGGCAAGGAACCCAAAGGGGAGTCTGTGGGCTGAAATGTGTGGGTCACCAGAATATAATTGTATTAACCAACATGATGGCTAAAGCTTGACCTTAAAGACTACCTGGGTGCAGTGTGGCTGCTTGTGTGGGAAGTTTGACCCAACTGCATCGTTGGTGGGGTTCAGAATGTTCTTTGATTGTAGGTGAACTATAAATCCCTGCAACTACAACTCCCAAATGTCAGGGTCTATTTTCCCCAAGTTCCACCAGTGTTCACATTTGAACATATTGAGTATCCCTGCCAAGTTTGGTCCAAATCCATCATTGTTTGAGTCCACAGTGCTCTCTGGATGTAGATGAACTACAACTCCCAAACTCAAGGTCAATGCCCACCAAACCCTTCCAGTATTTTCTGTTGGTTGTGGGAGTTCTGTGTGCCAAGATGAGTTCAACTGCATCATTGGTGGAGTTCAGAATGCTCTTAGATTGTAGGTGAACTATAAATCCCTGCAACTACAACTCCCAAATGTCAGGGTCTATTTTCCCCAAATTCCACCAGTGTTCATGTTTGGGCATATTGAGTATCCCTGCCAAGTTTGGTCCAAATCCATCATTGTTTGAGTCCACAGTGCTCTCTGAATGTAGGTGAACTACAACTCCCAAACTCGAAGTCAATGCCCACCTAACCCTTCTAGTATTTTCTCTTGGTCATGGGAATTCTGTGTACAAAGTTTTGTTCATTTCCATTGTTGGTGGGGTTCAGAATGCTCTTTGATTGTAGGTGAACTATAAATCCCAGCAACTACAACTCCCAAATGTCAAGGTCTATTTTCCCCAAACTCCGTCATTTCGGCATATTGAGTATTCGTGGCACATTTGGTCCAAATCCATCATTGTTTGAGTCCACAGTGCGCTCTGGATGTAGGTGAACTACAACTCCAAAACTCAAGGTCAGTGCCCAACAGTTTTGCTACTATTATGAATCATTATGTAAATATCTGTTATGAAGGATGTTTTTTCATTCACTGAATGGACCAAACTTGGCACAAATACCCGATACACCCAAATTTGAATACTGGTGGGGTTTGGAGGGGGATTGATTTTGTCATTTGAGTTTGGGAGTTGTAGTTCACCTACATCCAGAGAGCGCTGTGGACTCAAACAGTGATGGATCTGGACCAAACTTGACACAGATACTCAAAATGCCCAAATGTAAACACTGGTGGAGTTTGGGGAAAATGGACCTTTGGGTGTTGTAGTTCTTGGGATGTATAGTTCACCTACAAGCAAAGAGCATTCTGAACACCACCAACGATGGAATCGAACCAAACTTCACACATGAACTCCCATGACCAATAGAAAATACTGGAAGGGTTTGGTGGGAATTGACCTTGAGTTTGGGAGTTATAATTCACCTACATCCAGAGAGCACTGTGGACTCAAACAATGATGGATCTGGACCCAACTTGACATGAATACTCAATAGGCCCATATCTGAACACTGGTGGAGTTTGGGAAAAATAGATCATGACATTTGGGAGCTGTAGTTGCTGGGATTTATAGTTCACCTACAAACAAAGAGTATTCTGAACCCCACCAATGATGGAATTAAACCAAACTTGACACATGAACTCCCATGACCAATAGAAAATACTGGAAGGGTTTGGTGGACATTGACCTTGATTTTGGGAGTTGTAGTTCACCTACATCCAGAGAGCACTTTGGACTCAAACAATGATGGATCTGGACCAAACTTGGCATGAATACTCAACATGCCCAAATATGAACACTGGTGGAGTTTGGGGAAAATAGACCTTGAAATTTGGGAGTTGTAGTTGCTGGGATTTATAGTTAACCTACAATCAAAGAGTATTCTGAACTCCACCAAAGATAGAATTGGGCCAAATTTCCCACACACAACCCCCATGACCAACAGAAAATTTTGTGTTTTCTGATGGTCTTTTGTGAGCCCCTCGCAATCCCCCCCGCCCCCAGGTCCTGAACCCCAGGTTGAGAAACGCTGTTCTGGTAAGAGTATGGAAAAAGCGAGACGGAGTCAGCAGATTAAAAAGTGGCTTCGAAGAATTATCTGGTCATTCCCAAATTTATCCCATTGATGGAGTACAACATTCCCAAACCCCCCAAAGAATAGACAAAGGGATGGGGGGGGGGGGGAAGATATTTTATGTACTGCCTTGTTGTACAACAGCAGTTCTCTCTATTGATTTGCAGTATTTTCACAATAAATAGCTTTTGAGTTTTAATTAAACCTCTCAATTTGTTCCCAGCCATTAGTCAATCTCAGCAGCAACTTCTTGTTCTGCGCAGTATATTATAAAAGCCGGGAGAAATGAACTCATAATTTATTTAGCGGATTGGATTCCTGGGGATAATTTATTTACCTGCGAGGGGCAAAAAGTACAAAGGAGGAGGAACACAGTGCTGACACTGGGGACAGTCCACTTAACCTGCCACCAACACAACATCCTCAGTCCCAGTTGGCATGATCAATAAAGGTAAAGGTTGTCCCCTGACATTAAGTTCAGTCATGTCCGACTCTGGGGGTTGGTCCTAATCTCCATTTCTAAGCTGAAGAGCCAGCGTTGTCCATAGACACCTCCAAGGTCATGTGGCCAGCATGACTGTATGGCGCACTGTGAAAGCTGGAATATAATATAACCTATATAAATAAAAATGTAATGTTCGTTTGTGGGATTGACAGAACTCAAAAACTACTGGATGAATTGACACCAAATTTGGATACAAGACACCTAACAACCCAATGTATGTCCTTCATTAAAAAAAATGATTTTGTCATTTGGGAGTTGTAGTTTCTGGGATTTATAGTTCACCTACAATCAAGGAGTATTCTGAACCCCACCAACGATGGAATTGAACCCAACTTGGCACACAGTTCTCCCATGACCAACAGAAAACACTAGAAGGGTTTGGTGTGCATTGACCTTGGGTTTGGGAGTTGTAGTTCACCTACAACTCCCAGTGTACAGTGTAGTTTGAGCACTGTGGACTCAAATAGTGATGGATATGGACCAAACTTGGCATGAATACTCCATATGCCCAAACATAAACACAGATGGAGTTTGGGGGAAATAGACCTTGACATTTGGGAGTTGTAGTTGCTGGGATTTATAGTTCACCTACAATGACACACAACTTCCGTGACCAACAGAAAATACTGGAAGGGTTTGGTGGGCAGTGTCCTTTGGTTTTGGAGTTATAGCTCACCTACATCCAGAAATCACTGTGGACTCAAACAATGATGGATCTGGACCAAATTCTACACAAATACTCAATATGCCCAAATGTGAACACTGGTGGAGTTTGAGGAAAATAGAATCTTGACATTTGGGAGTTGTAGTTGCTGGGATTTATAGTTCACCTACAATCACAGACCATTCTGAACCCCACCAACGATAGAATTGGGCCAAAATTCCTCCAGAGAGCACTGTGGACTCAAACAATGACAGATCTGGACCAAACTTGGCACGAGAACTCAATATGCCCATATGTGAACACTGGTGGAGTTTGGAGAAAATAGACTTTGACATTTGGGAGTTGTAGTTGCTGGGATTTATAGTTCACCTACAATCACAGAGCATTCTGAACCCCACCAACGATAGAATTGGGCCAAACCTCCCACACAGAACCCCCATGTGGGCCACAGCAATGTGTGGCAGGGGATGGCTAGTATAATATATTATTTTATTAGCATAGTACAATATCAGTATTATAAATTACTATATTGTACTATACCATTATATTGTAAATATTATACTACATGTAATATAATATATATAATTATAATAGTATATTATTGTTGGTAGTATTATACAATATCATTACCCATTGATCTACTCACATTTGCATGTTTTTGAACTGCTAGGTTGGTAGAATCTGGGGCTAACAGTGGGAGCTCACCCCGCTCCCCAGATTCGAACCTGCGACCTTTTGGTCAGCAGCTCAGCATTTTAACCCGTTGTGCCACTGGGAGCGCCGGCATTATTATTAACCACTCCAAAACACCTAGAAGATCCCAGATTGAAGGAAGTTGGTCTATAATGCTTATAATGCTATGTGAGTTCTGTTGGAAACTAGGAAAATTGGGTTTATAGATCTGTGGAATAATGTCCAGGGTGGGAGAAAGAACTCTTGTCTGTAGGAGGTAGGTGTGAATGTTTCAATTGGCCAGCTTGATTAGCATTTAGTAGCCTAGCAGTTTCAAGGTCTGGCTTCTTACTGCCTGGGGGAAGCCTTTGTTGAGAGGTGATTAGCTGGGGCTAACAGCAGGAGCTTGCCTGCTCCCTGGATTCGAGCCACCAAACTTATGGTCAGCAAGTTCAGCAGCTCAGCAGTTTAACCTGCTGCGCCACCAGGCACCCCTCAGATACTATAGTTCCGGAAAATTTAGAGAGAGGCTGTAGTAATAATAGTGTACATGGCCTCCTGAAGGC